>NC_060185.1:25242957-25542957 GCF_021184085.1 Oncorhynchus gorbuscha
CTCCTACTTACACAGACTGAAGCAGCTTTTTGGCTTTCTGACTGAATCTTTATTTTCCTAAAACGTATGAGTATACCTTATGTTACACAGACAGTTTTTGCATCACTTCTGTACAGTACAGTCAACTACAATACACATATGAATTGACCATCCTAGGGTGTCGATTCTGAACAAAGGGAACATGAGGAAGGTGGTGGTAACACTAGACACTATTGTCACTGAATGTAATCAACAATCCAACTTTGGGTTGAATGAAATTTCCTTCAATGGCAGGCTTTCACCTCTGGCCAGTGGCCAATCCAGGGTGATGAACAGCCAGCATGTAAGACTGTTCCCCCAGTGCAAATGTCTCCAAGTCCAACCTCTATGCTGACCCGTTGAGGCTTATTCACTGTCTTATAAACAAAGAGAGGTTGATTAACTTTGCCGCCTTCTCTCCCCCGACCCACATATTTATTTATTAATCACTTAGGAGATTATTAAAAACATTAATGGGCCTGTGTGTGTGTGTGTGTGTGTGTGTGTGTGTGTGTGTGTGTGTGTGTGTGTGTGTGTGTGTGTGTGTGTGTGTGTGTGTGTGTGTGTGTGTGTGTGTGTGTGTGTGTGTGTGTGTGTGTGTGTGTGTGTGTGTGTGTGTGTGTGTGTGTGTGTGTGTGTGTGTGTGTGGAAACCCTACTAGAAGCTAGAGTTGACAGATCACACACGGTGGTGTTTAATGGCATCTTCTGACTGCTTGGGAAAATAAGATGAAGCTCTGTCACTAACAGATTAATAGGAGTCTGACACATGGTAATAATGGGGGCCAAAAACATTGAGTTATCAGGGCCCACTGAATACAGGGTTGTCTCATGGATATCTGTAATGTGGAAATAAGCAGACCTTTCTTTTCGGACATCTTTATCCAGACCAGTTTTTCTCCCCCTTCGTTTCAAAGTCTGGCACCTGTCAGTGGGATATTGCTGACTAGTCAGTTGGTTATTCAGTTGAGGCTGATTTGATTTGATTCCAAGGTCTAGTTTTAATGTGTGGTGTCCTCAAAATGTGCAGTAGCCTGTTGTTTATGAGAGACTGCAAACACTTTATTAAACAGACCATTTGATTTGGAGGGATTTCATAGTCCTGTATGTATTACAACAGTGTGTGTAGTCTGTGTACATCAGTGTGTGTAGTCTGTGTACATTAGTCTGTTTCATGAGAGTCTGTGTACATCAGTGTGTGTAGTCAAACAGTCTTTATCACTAAACAGACCATTTGATTTGGAGGGATTTCATAGTCCTGTATGTATTACATCAGTGTGTGTAGTCTGTGTACATCAGTGTGTGTAGTCTGTGTACATTAGTCTGTGTACATCAGTGTGTGTAGTCTGTGTACATCAGTGTGTGTAGTCTGTGTACATCAGTGTGTGTAGTCTGTGTACATCAGTGTGTGTAGTCTGTGTACATCAGTGTGTGTAGTCTGTGTACATCAGTGTGTGTAGTCTGTATACATCAGTGTGTGTAGTCTGTGTACATCAGTGTGTGTAGTCTGTGTACATCAGTGTGTGTAGTCTGTATACATCAGTGTGTGTAGTCTGTGTACATCAGTGTGTGTCTGTGTACATCAGTCTGTGTACATCAGTGTGTGTAGTCTGTATACATCAGTGTGTGTAGTCTGTATACATCAGTGTGTGTAGTCTGTGTACATCAGTCTGTATACATCAGTGTGTGTAGTCTGTGTACATCAGTGTGTGTAGTCTGTGTACATCAGTGTGTGTAGTCTGTATACATCAGTGTGTGTAGTCTGTGTACATCAGTGTGTGTAGTCTGTGTACATCAGTGTGTGTAGTCTGTGTGTGTGTAGTCTGTATCATCAGTGTGTGTAGTCTGTGTACATCAGTGTGTGTAGTCTGTGTACATCAGTGTGTGTAGTCTGTATCAGTGTGTGTAGTCTGTGTACATCAGTGTGTGTAGTCTGTGTACATCAGTGTGTGTAGTCTGTATACATCAGTGTGTGTAGTCTGTATACATCAGTGTGTGTAGTCTGTGTACATCAGTCTGTATACATCAGTGTGTGTTTGGCCCTGTGTACCAGTCTGTATACATCAGTGTGTGTAGTCTGTCATCAGTGTGTGTTTGGCCCTCCCCAGTCAAAGGATGCCCCCTGGCCCATCCCTACCTGGACGAGGGCAGACTGAGGTACCACACCTGTATGTGTAAGTGCTGCTACACCACCTCCTCTGGTCGCGTCTACACCAGCGACTTCGAGCCCGTCACCACACCCAAGTTCGACGATGGCTTTGAGAAGAATCTGACCTCCGTCAGACAGGTCAAAGGTGAGTCTGTCCACCAACCAGCAGAGTGCAGAGTTTTGCTGTGGGAATTAGCCCTTTCAAGTTGAGTTTTTATTGTTTTATCCTCTGTTTTATCCTATCTAGCTCATCCATTGTTATTCCCTTCATGTTACCGGGTTCTGTTTTTCCACTGCGTTTACAAAGAGAGGCAGCTTTAGCTAAAGCTAATGGGTTCAATGGGTGATAAATAGACATTCATCCATTGCTTACATGGTGAAAGTCTTATCCCAACTTAACCTCGTACCACAATTATTGTGAAACTGGCAGCTTTACAGACACCTGAGGTCCTAATTTAATCCAATCAGCCCTGAGACCATGTGCAGATCATGCCTCTGTATGTTAAGGCGTCCTCATGCTTCCCAGCCGAAACAGTTCGGAAGAGTTTGTGCATATATTATGATAACATAAGTCTGTAGCCGAAGTCTACGCCCCTTTGTCAGTGATTGGTCAACAGTAGGGATTCTTCAATAGTCTTTGTTGTCATACAATGAGAGACGACTTGTTTTGATGCGTATCTTTTAAGTGAGAGATACTGCACCAAACATCTTAGTTAGATGTAAAATTGAGCATCTAAAATCTTGTTGTGTCTTTGGCTATGCCGGATTAATTGCTATGACATACTATTCTATAAAATCATTTCTCTGTAATTAATATCACCTGATTGGGCTAATCAGGGAAATTTAATTAACTAGAGAGTCGGGCACCACGAAATAATATTTATAGAGCTGTTATCTTCCGAATAAACTCTTAAAGATTTAGCAATATTTTACATCAATAGCAGTCAACATTAATCGTCATCCTACTTCAGTCTCATATTCTGAAAGTTGTACATTCTTGGTTATCTGCAAGAATCCTGGCAATAAGTTGAATCAGCAATACAAACTTGGGTTTAATTATTTATTTACTAAATACCTAACTAATCACACAGAATTACATATACAAAGAATTAATTATACCTGGATAATTCTTTACGCCATAGGAAACATCCCTAGCGGGCGGAACAGATATGACAGCTTGTTACACAAAAGAAAAGGGGCGGGATTTGAGTGAAGGAGCGGGAAGACTGAGGAACAAAGGGGAGAAGCTGTGCTATCGTAAATACAGTATCTTATGCATTCTAAATTTACCGCCCATTTGGAAAATGAAAATGCAATAAATATTTACTGTGAGCTGCGCTTCAGTAGGTTGGTGGTACATTTACATTTACATTTAAGTCATTTAGCAGACGCCGTGTTGCCAAACCGAGTCCTTTGTCCTTTGAAGAATGTCTCTGGTGGTCACTTGAATAAGTTGTAGTAACATCGTTGTGTGGTAGAACGCCGTTGTGTGGTAGATGGGATACTCTGTCTGTTCCTTCCTAACCTGCGTTTGCAGCTGCGGTTGCTAACTCAATGGCTAGGAGGTATCACTTCTGTCGTGAATAAGAGTTCAAAGTTCATACCGTTCGCAACCAAAGCTCATGCTGATGTTGGCTTCGTTCTATAGTTTTTTCTGAACCATTCTGACATGGGATCGTCATCTCACATCCGTGGAACAGATAGTTATGTTGTAGTCAAGAGCTTATATAGGAAGGAAGAGGACGGTGTGTTTGAAAAGTTTTACAGCCTTTGTCCCTTCACAGGGGAGGGCCACTGATTGAGCAGCCCTATCTTATGAAAATCCAAATCTCACATTTTAGAAGCTAAAATCAAATTTCATCCCATCACAAATAATTTCATATTCAAACATTTAAATTGAACAACAATTCCATGTGAATCTGATAACTCTGAGGTATAGACTTTCCATTGTGGAGTTTATATCATCTTATCATTGGTGAGAATGTCTCAGATGACAACCGAACTGACATCATATTCATTAAGTACCACTGCATATGTTCAATTGTTCGGATTACTAGAATATAGTTCATTTCCCCCCCACATACTAATGTTCCCAGAATCTCTATGTTAACCAAGGGTTTTTTAAATGTAACCTCAGTAGGTTAGAGAAGAGAAAGGGGGGGAAGAGGTATTTATGACAGTAATAAACCTAACCCCAGGCCAACTTCATGACAATCACCTCTGCAAAAACGTCAAAATTAATGACAGATTTCTTGAGTTATGCTACATTAATACGGACTATTCTGAGTAAGTGTATACTGGCGTCTCAAAATGGATAAACAGTACTATTGCCTATTTTTTCTAGTTTTTCAAGTGAAGGTCTTTTCAGGGAGTATGCGAGCACACTTGTTCGGTACACTTGCAGAGTTCGGCTAGGCGCCAGTTAAACTGAAGCTTGCTGACGCCTTTAGTCACATCCCTAGAAGCACTCCCTCTCGTTTAGATGTTTGTTCTCTCTCAGCCTCTCTCTTCCTCACCCACCCTCCCTCCTCTCTCTTCCTCACCCACCCTCCCTCCTCTCTCTTCCTCACCCACCCTCCCTCCTCTCTCTCTCTGCGGGGAGAGCCAGATCAGCGGTGGTCTGTTCTGTCAGCAGGTATTAGTGAGGATGTCTACTAAACGCAGGCTTACTCTGGTGGATGGTCGAAATAAACCTGGCCTTCCTCCCTTCTCCTTCTCCCTCATCCTACTTCTCCCTCCCTTTCCTCTTCCTTCCTGTCTGGTAGTTATTTAAACTATTTACCTGGTCCTAATTCGTAGCTAGGCAACAAAGCTTGTTTTAATGAATCCCAATGAAGCTAAGTAATCAGTAGATCATTGTAATGCAACTAAAAGGGAAAGGGGGATACCTAGTCAGTTGTAAAGGGGGATACCTAGTCAGTTGTAAAAGGGGGATACCTAGTCAGTTGTAAAGGGGGATACCTAGTCAGTTGTAAAGGGGGATACCTAGTCAGTTGTAAAGGGGGATACCTAGTCAGTTGTAAAAGGGGGATACCTAGTCAGTTGTAAAGGGGGATACCTAGTCAGTTGTAAAAGGGGGATACCTAGTCAGTTGTAAAGGGGATACCTAGTCAGTTGTAAAGGGGGATACCTAGTCAGTTGTAAAAGGGGGATACCTAGTCAGTTGTAAAGGGGGATACCTAGTCAGTTGTAAAAGGGGGATACCTAGTCAGTTGTAAAGGGGGATACCTAGTCAGTTGTAAAGGGGGATACCTAGTCAGTTGTAAAAGGGGGATACCTAGTCAGTTGTAAAAGGGGGATACCTAGTCAGTTGTAAAGGGGGATACCTAGTCAGTTGTAAAGGGGGATACCTAGTCAGTTGTAAAGGGGGATACCTAGTCAGTTGTACAACTACCATTTTACCATGGGATTTCAAAATAAATACCCTGGTTATTTCTAAGTGAAGATCCACACTTCGAAATAGATCTAATTTCAAACAAGCAGTAAATACTGTATGATACAATAAGTCAACCCCGGTTAAAAACCTTACTGTGAAACTCAGTGTAACTGTAAAGAGTGTGTTGGGTTCGTCTCCCTGAGCCTGTCTCTGTCTTCCACAGAGATCATTCACCAGTTCATCCTGGAGCAGCAGAAGGGGAACAGAGTGCCGCTCTGCATCAACCCCCAGTCAGCCGCTTTCAAAAGCTTTATCAGGTAAAACTAGAGGCCTCTGCCGGTGGATACCACCGGATTCCTCATTGTTTGTATTTTTGTAATTGAGCTAGTTTGAAAGCTAACCACTTCTTAGAAACTTGATAGCTTGTTAGATGACATTTACCCGACTTGACCTGGTCCTGTGAGCATGTCAGCTTCCTTTCTCTTACCTGATCTGCCTGCCACACCTTGGTACCTGTGTCCTCCTGTGTCACAATGAGAACAGTAACAGTCCATTCCATTGGCCAGCTTTCCTCACTGGCAGCCAATAAAGTGTCTTTCTCCTTGCAGCTTGTTATTACCCTGCTTAAAATATCTGATTTGTGAGTTTCGCTCCTGCCTCCAACCAGCCAACATCCTGAGAGTTATTGTTAAGGATTTGGTGCATTAGTTAATTGCTTTTTCCTCTGCAGTAGATGCATGCTGCTCACTAAACAGAAAGTGGTGCTGCGGCAGTGCCAGTGACTGACCATACCTTTCCATCTCTCCCTGTCCCCTCATCTCTCTGCGTCCTCTTTTGTTCTTTCTTTCACTCATCTCCCTCACTGTTACTCTCTCGTCTCTCCCTGACAGTTCCACTGTGGCCCAGCCCTCTGAGATGCCCCCGTCCCCCCTGGTGTGGGAATAGCTGCTGTCTGGGCCACGACCCTGCCCATGGCCCGCGCTGGACTACTGAGGACAAGAAGAAGAAACCCCCACCCTGCGTAGCATTTCACTGGATTCTAGGACTAGCGATGTCCACTGTGTGTGTACTGTAATACTAACTATGAAGTTTTAAAATGAACCCAACCAACCACTGCTGACTGGGTTATGGAGGGACTTTTAGAGTGTGCTATGTATACAAGTGTATACCCACACTGTTCTGTAGATGCAAACCCACTAATGAATGCACACACACATGTGCATACAAACATTGTGCAGAGGTGGTATAAGGGCCACCCTCGTGGGCTTGAAAGTGTGTGTAAAGCCAGGGATGAGACAGAGGTAGTATGCTACAGAGAGTCCTCGTAGTCTCTGCCTGCAGTCCCAGAGGGCAACGCACAGCTCCCATCCACTTCCATACATGCATAGTCATCACTTATTTATTAAAGGAGAGAAACGGGGTCCGGTATGGGTGTTGTTTAAGTATAGAATGAGATTTAAGACTGTACCTACTCACGCTAGCTAACCCCCCCGAGAAATCATAGCTTTCAATTAGAGATAAAGCTTTTTATTTATTTGTAGTGTACTGTTAAACAGTATAGTCAGAGGGTTTCATTGTCTGTTTTTTTTGTTACATTTCTTTCTGCTCCATTGCTGTTTGTTCTATGCCTGCTGTCCCCCGGGTTAGAAGTCAGTATTTGTGAAGAGATGTGTGCTCTGCATGCCACTTGGTTGCGATACATATGGCGAGAACCCCTCACATGGCACACCTAACCCAAATGTGGGCATGTGGAAGTATGGCACTGTGTCAGTATTATCTGGGTAAAATGAGGTAACCCTGGAATGTGGTTGCTTCAAAGAATAGACTATTAGTGTGAAGAGCCACTGAGAGCTGAAGTACTGTAGCATGACGGGGGACAGAGAGGCAGTAGTTTAGGGTACATATTGATGTTGTGGTATTCTGCACATGTTTTGTGCTACAGTAACAAGAAGGCCATGTTGGGGTGCTACTTGGTCGTTACATTTTCTCTCTGGAGACTCTGAGAGACCGAATTCAAGTAATCTGCTGTTAGACATACTGTACCATATGAACAGGCATGTTAAGAGTATAAAGGATACAGACATTCACTGGTTCCCCTACCATGTCTGCTGAATCTATAGTCCTACCATACACTGTATATCCATGTTCTGTCAATACATACCTAGTTGAAGACAGACAAGCAAAATAATAGGAGATCAGCCAAACCAAAATAATGAAATTATTCTATAGAGAAAGCGAAACCAAGATTTAAAAAAAATAGATGTTTGATGATACGAGGGGATGTTGCCATTCCTCGAAGACATTCATTAATTTCCGTAGGGTTCCAACCAGAGGGGTGTGTGCGTGTTGCTTATACGTGTGTCCTGTCACATGCGAATGAGAAAGTTGAACTAACTACAGTGAGTTGCTTTGGTGAGGGTTTGTCACCTTGACACCATTCCCTTGATAAATAGATATATTAGGTCTACTTTAAGCCTCACTCCCCAAAGCAATGTTTCATGTTAACCACACCTGCACCTACGCCAATAAAATAAACTCTCAGAAGAAAACAATTTAATATATTTTTTGATTATTATTTTTTAGTTCTTTCAATCAACATTCTATGGAATGCTTTCTCATGATTCACAGAATATGATATGTAAATACATTCAAAAAACAAATAGATTTAAAACTAAATCTACAATGGAGGGGAAAAAACAAAGAAATTAAACCTCAAAACAAAACTGCTGTATAGAAGGTGTATTAGCCTGCACATTTTTAGGGCTGTGCATTTTATTTTATTTTTGAGACTTGCATATAAATGTATATATTTTATTTGGTCTTTCATTTGTTTTCCCCTGTACTAGAGTGTGTAGAAGACAAATATAATCCAAAACAAAAATGATTCAGAAAACAAAATGAAAAAACACATAACCAATTATGTTAATTGTGTCTTGTGTGTACTGCAGAGCTGTGGATATATTGAAGTAGAAGGCTTTTTCTTATTATTATTATACTACTATTATTATTATTATTATATTATTATTTCTTTTACCTTAGAGAAACACTTTACTATTGTGTTTATATGTATATAAAGGAATCACAATGTTGGTCTCTACCTCTTGAGCTCAATTACTTAGTTTGTCTACCTCCACAAGTTTATCATTTCATGTGGAGAATTACAAATAAAACTTGAATGTCCCTTCCAGCTTTTATATTGAAATAAATCAAAAACGCGCAAGTTTCTTCTTCACTCATTTGAAAAACGATTTAAAATCTACCAGAGGTGGGATCCATCCTATCATGTCATTGTATTAAAAGGCCCAATCATTAGCCAAGCAATTACAGACTGTTAGTTGACATTGAGTCATATATTTGATAGGCTATGACCACCCCCCCCCCGTTTCCATGTGTAATTTGTATGTGAAGATGCTAGTATCTTTTCTTCAAGAGATTTTGTGTTGAAATGAAGTACAAAAACCCACTGATGCTAATTTTAAATGTGTACAAAAATTAACGCAGACTAACTTGAACTCTGCAACTGATATTTGGGCAAAATTTGGATAGATGTGCTGTCACACATTTTATAAGACATTTGAAGTTTATACTCAGAGGTAATGTAATTTGAATACAATTTACGATAAATATATCTATAAAGCTCTGCTTACAAGGACCTTAAAGCCAATGTGAAGTTGAGACCGGAATTGACTCCTCGGATGTGCTCACGTGTGTGTTGGGAAAAATGGCTGGTTTCTAAAAGTGTAGATTTGAAGTACAGTGGTGAAACTCATTAAATGTGATATTTAAAGAACGTCAGTGCTGTGGCTTTTATTCTTCTTCCTGCTTCATTATAGACCGAGACTGTCGCGTAGAGTATGTAGATCATGTATTACACATCATGTCTGATTTCATCCTGGTGTAATGGGTGGTCCCGTGTGGCTCAGTTGGTAGAGCGTGGAGCTTGCAACACCAGGGTTGTGGGTTTGACTTACAACTTACTGTTGTACTTACTGCTGGATAAGAGCATCTGCTAAATGACTCAAATGTAAAATTGTGTGATTATTTCGTGACTTTTACTGCCACCCAGTGGAGGACATTATCTTTAACAGTCTAAGCATTTCCAAAAAATGCGAGCACGTGATATACAATCAAATCGCATTTCTTTCACATTGGATTTTACCATGGTATATTCCACAGGGCAAGTGTACAGAATCTCAATTATTGTTCAAAAGGTGCCCTATGCAACAAGTCCAATGACAACGGCCCTTAATGTTGATGATATATCTATAACAGTAAATTAATACAATTCCTTAAGAAAAATAAAGAATGTTGAACATTGTTTGAAGCTATAGTTGGTTATTCATTGAGTAGGTCTGGAGGATACAAGACCATAATATCATTTTTATAGCTCAAATGATGAACCCTCCCTAAAGGGGCAAAGAAATCCACGAGTAGGAGGTTTTTAAATTCTAGGCTAAGATATGGTCAAACTGGTCACCAGCTTCCTTCCGTTGGTCCAATTGTTTTTTCCAACTGTGCTGGAAAGAGAAAAGTAATGGAACGTAGGAATGTAAGAATTGATGAGTGAGTGTTATGATATACCGGTCCTTTGGAAAGTATTCAGACCCTTTCACTTTTTCCACATTTTGTTATGTTACAGCCTTATTTTCAAATATTCCTGCTCAGTCTACACACAATACCCCATAATGACAAGTGAAAACAGTTACCAAAAAATATTCTGCAGCATTGAAGGTCCCCAAGAACAGTGGCCTCCATCATTCTTAAATGGGAGAAGTTTGGAACCACTGGCCAAACTCAGCAATTGGGGGAGAAGGGCCCCTTGGTCACGGAGATAACCCAATGGTCACTCTGTGACAGAGGTCCATGTAACGTCGTTCTTCGTTTGTAGAAAGAGAGTCGGACCGAAATGCAGCGTGGTGGTTACTCATGACTTTAATGGAAAAAGTGACACATGAAATAACTAAACAAAATACAAAACAACAAACGGAACGAGAAACCTAATTACAGCCTATCTGGTGAAACTACACAGAGACAGGAACAATCACCCACGAAATACACAGTGAAACCCAGGCTACCTAAATATGGTTCCCCATCAGAGACAACAAGAATCACCTGACTCTGATTGAGAACCGCCTCAGGCAGCCAAGCCTATACTAGACACACCCCTAATACAGCCGCAATCCCAATGCCTACAAAAAAACCAATATGATAATACAATAAACCCATGTCACACCCTGGCCTGAACAAATAATTAAAGAAAACACAAAATACAATGACCAAGGCGTGACAGAACCCCCCCCTAAGGTGCGGACTCCCGGACGCACCTCAAAACCATAGGGAGGGTCCGGGTGGGCGTCTGTCCATGGTGGCGGTTCCGGCTCGGGACGTGGACCCCACTCCATTAATGTCCTAGTTCCTCCCCTTCGCGTCCTGGGATAATCCACCCTCTCCGCCGACCATGGCCTAATAGTCCTCACCCAGAACCCCACTGAACTGAGGAGCAGCTCGTGACTGATGGGCAGCTCGGGACTGAGGGACAGCTCAGGACTGAGGGGCAGCTCGGGACTAAGAGGCAGCTCGGGACTGAGGGGCAGCTCGGGACTGAGGGGCAGCTCAGGACTGAGGGGCAGCTCGGGACTGAGGGGCAGCTCGGGACTGAGGGGCAGCTCGAGACTGAGGGGCAGCCCGGAACTGAGGGGCAGCCCGGAACTGAGGGGCAGCCCGGAACTGAGGGGAAGCCCGGAACTGAGGGGAAGCCCAGTACTGAGAGAAAGCCCAGTACTGAGAGGAAGCCCAGTACTGAGATGAAGCTCAGGTAGGTAGTAGGCTCCGGTAGATCCTGGCTGGCTGGCGGATCTGGAAGATTCAGGTTGACTAGCGGATCTGGAAGATTCTGGTTGACTAGCAGATCTGGAAGATTCTGGTTGACTAGCAGATCTGGAAGATTCTGGTTGACTGGCAGATCTGGAAGAGACTGGTTGACTGGCAGATCTAGAAGATCATGGCTGACTGGCGGATCTAGAAGATCATAGCTGACTGGCGGATCTAGCTGCTCTATGCAGGCTGACAGCTCCTTGCAGACTGACAGCTCTGACTGCTCCATGCAGGCTGACAGCACCCTGCAGACTGGCAGCTCCTTGCAGACTGACAGCTCCTTGCAGACTGACAGCTCCTTGCAGACTGGCAGCTCTTTGCAGACTGACAGCTCTGGTTCCTTCATGCAGACTGACAGCTCTGGCTGCTTTATGCAGACTGACAGCTTTGACTGCTCCATGCAAGCTGACAGCACCCTGCAGACTGGCAGCTCTGGCTGCTTCATGCAGACTGACAGCACCTTGCAGACTGACAGCTCCCTGCAGACTGGCAGCTCAGGATGCTCCAAACAGGCAGGAGGCTCCGGCAGCGCTGTAGAGGAGGAAGGCTCTGATAGCGCTGAACAGGCGGGAGACTCCGACAGCGCAGGAGGAAAGGAAGGCTCTGATAGCGCTGAACAGACAGGAGACTCAGGTAGCGTAGGAGGGAAGGCAGGCTCTGGCTGTGCAGAACAGGCGAGGCGCACTGACGGCCTGGTGCGTGGTGCTGGAACTGGTGCTACAGGATCGAGGACACGCACAGGAAGCCTGGTGCGGGGAGCTGCTACCAGAGGACTGGTGTGTGGAGGTGGCTCTGGATAGACCGGACCGTGCAGGCGCACTGGAGCTCTTGAGCACCGAGCCTGCCCAAACTTACCTGGCTCGATGCCCACTCTAGCCCGGCCAATACGAAGGGCTGGTATGTGCCGCACCGGGCTATGCACCCGCAATGGAAACACCATGCGCTCCATAGCATAACACGGTGTCTGCCCGGTCTCTCTAGCCCACCGGTAAGCACAGGGAGTTTGCGCAGATCTCCTACCTGGCATCTCCATACTCCCTTTAAGCTCCCCCCCAATAATTTTTTGGGGCTGCTTTTCGGGCTTCCATCCGCGTCGCCGTGCTGCCTCCTCATACCAGCGCCTCTCCGCTTTTTGCGCCTCTAGTTCTTCCTTGGGACGGCGATATTCTCCCGGCTGCGCCCAGGGTCCTTTTCCGTCTAGTTCTTCCTCCCATGTCCAATTCTCCAAGTGGTGCAGCCTCTCCCACTGCAACTGCTCTTCACGATTAACAGGGAGAGTTGGCTCAGGTCTGACTCCTGTCTCTCTCTGAGCCCTCCCCCAATAAATATTTGGGGGTGACTTTCGGTTTTCGCTCTGCGCCGCCGTGTCTTTCTTTTCGACTCCATTCGTCTATAGCCCTCTTCGCACTGCACCAGCGAATCCCAGGCGGGCTCCGGCATTCTCTCTGGGTCGGCCGCCAACCTGTCTATTTCTTCCCATGTCGTATACTCCATGCCTTTGCTGTCCATAACGTCCTCCCTTCGCTGCTGCCTGTTAACACGCTGCTCGGTCCGTGTGTGGTGGGTGAATCTGTAACGTCGTTCTTCGTTTGTAGAAAGAGAGTCGGACCGAAATGCAGCGAGGTGGTTACTCATGACTTTAATGGGGAAAGTGACACATGAAATAACTAAACAAAATACAAAACAACAAACGGAAAGAGAAACCTAATTACAGCCTATCTGGTGAAACTACACAGAGACAGGAACAATCACCCACGAAATACACAGTGAAACCCAGGCTACCTAAATACGGTTCCCCATCAGAGACAACAAGAATCACCTGACTCTGATTGAGAACCGCCTCAGGCAGCCAAGCCTATACTAGACACACCCCTAATACAGCCGCAATCCCAATGCCTACAAAACCGCAATACAACAATACAATAAACCCATGTCACACCCTGGCCTGAACAAATAATTAAAGAAAACACAAAATACAATGACCAAGGCGTGACAGTCCAGAGTTCCTCTGTGGAGATGGAAGAATCTTCCAGAAGGACAACCATCTCTGCATCACTACACCAATCAGGCCTTTATGTCAGAGTTGCCAGGCGGAAGCCACTTCTCAGTAAAAGGCACATGACAGCCCGCTTGAAGTTTGCCAAAAGGCACCTAAAGGACTCACGAACCATGAGAAACAAGATTCTCTGGTCTGATGAAACCAAGATTAAACTCTTTGGCCTGAATGTTAAGCGTGACATCCGGTTGAAACCTGGCACCATCCCTACGGTGACGCATGGTGGTGGCAGTATCATGCTGTGGGGATGTTTTTCAGCGGCAGACACTAGTCAGCATCGAGGGAAGGATGAACGGAGCAAAGTACAGAGAGATCCTTGATGAAAACCTGTCCCAGAGCACTCAGGACCTCAGACTAGGGTGACGGTTCACCTTCCAACAGGACAACAACCCTAAGCACACAGCCAAGACAACCCAGGAGTGGCTTTGGGACAAGTCTCTGAATATCATGGAATGTCCCAGCCAGAGCCCAGACATTAACCTTATCGAACCTCTCTGGAGCGACCTGAAAAAAAGCTGTGCAGTGACGCTCCCCTTCCAACCTGACAGAGCTTGAGAGGATCTGCAGAGAAGAATGGGAGAAACTCCACAAATACAGGTGTGCCAAGCTTGTAGTGTCATACCAAGAAGACTCAAGGCTATAATAGCTACCAAAGGTGCTTCTGAGTAAAGGGTCTGAATGCTTATGTAAATGTGATATTTCATTTTTGTTTTATACATTTGCAAAAATGTCTAAACCTGTTTTTGCTTTGTCATTATGGAGCATTGTGTAGATTGAATGTTTAGAATGTTTAGTTTAAAATGTTGATAAACTAAGGCTATTGCAGCAATGCACACACGACATTAGGTAATAAGCGCGGCTGTTCCAAAATGCAATCAATTAGCGGGAAAACACCATTCTCAAAAATGACCGCAAATGCTATTATGCATGTAGTGCTTTATTATAAAGGTGATTTTTTTATGGTGGAATTTCTATTTCCCAAACTTGAAACTCACGCGCCGCCTGTGAATGCCAGTTAGGCTCTACACCGGTTGTAAAGCGGATTAATGTGCTTAATTTGAGAAGTTATTTGGCCACTTTAGTTGTGATACAAACCTTGTCAAAACATATAGGACTATGGGCTAGGCTACATGAGGTGTGCAACTATGATTTG
Organism: Oncorhynchus gorbuscha; assembly: GCF_021184085.1. Classification (NCBI taxonomy): domain Eukaryota; kingdom Metazoa; phylum Chordata; class Actinopteri; order Salmoniformes; family Salmonidae; genus Oncorhynchus; species Oncorhynchus gorbuscha. Next base: position 25,257,583 of record NC_060185.1, read on the forward strand.
AAGTCGCAAAAAAAGGCGTGATATTCTTGATTTAATATCGTCTTTACATATAATAAATGTGTGAAATTAGTTTTGATTTAGAATGTACCATTATGATGCACCTGTCTCGGAATAGGGGGAAAAGATACATCATCTATGCACTTAAATAGCAAATGGAGGACTCTTTCCCGTGGTTCATTTTCATGCCAGCCAGATATGCTATACTCATGTTGTAAAGAGAAGCAATGTGCTTAAAATTAGGAAAGTTGAGAAATAAATACAAGCTGATGGGATCCTCTTTTTAATAGAGGCCATCAAAACTCTGTTATCTCATGCAATTGCATATCCTATATAAATGTTTGGCAACATGAGCTAATGGGCTCTCATGAATTGTTCATTAGATTTTTGATCAAATTGGCATTGATGTCAGAGTGATTGGAGGGACAATGGAGTGCTGAGTACCAGGTAGCAGTGTTGCCAAATCCTCAGTAAGGAAACTAGTTATTGGCTGTTCTAAAAGTCACTAGAAGTCGCTAAATGACGTCATCGCCTAATTTGCATAATTTACCATGTGTATGTAATTGTGATGGATGCTGTAGGAGAGAGGAATCACGTGTGAGAGACAAAAAGTCAATAAAAAATACCCTAAATATGTTTAGAACTACAAATGAACTTTCTTCTGTCTATTCTTGTTTTTTTATGTCACAATTCCAACCGGGCTTATCTGGGCTTGGGACAGGCAAAAGTGACCTAATGGAGACACTCTGGCGGAGTTACTTAGTTTTTTACTTTATTTTTGTATTTCTTCTTATTATTGTTTTTGTTTACTTTTCTTAATTTGGTTTGGTTTTTAACCTTATGGTCCGCTTAGGAGCCTACAACAAGTAAAACATGAAAAGTTTTAACTATAACATTTTTAAAAAATGTGTATACAATCTACATTAACAATCTAAATGGACCAAAAAGAGACAATAGAAAAAACTGTCAATGGCAATGTGAGAAAATTATGGTAACTAGGCTGGCCCTAATTCAGGTTTAAAAAATGTTTTTAATGTAAACCAGGGCTGGATCAGCCACAAGCGTCTTCCCGCATGCGCGATTAATTTGCAGTCTTGATGTGGAGGGGTGAGCATCTCCTGCTCTGACTGCAGCTGGGAGGGACTTCTGTGCGAGGACTGGGCCGCCAGTGAGTGCTTTGGGACGGGGGTCGGGCCCACGGCAGCACCCACTGCTAGTTGAGAAGAGTAAGACCTATACGTGCTTTCATATCAGAGTCTCCAAAAGTTTCCAATAACACCAGAAAAAGTCGCTAGATTTGTCGCTAGTCGCTTTTTTAAAAATGTGTCGCTAGCGGGGTCTGAATACTAAATATAGCGACAAAAATCGATATGTTGGCAACACTGCCAGGTAGTTAGCGAGTTTGGTAGGCTACTAATGACCATCAGCAGCATCAGAGCACAGTTTTGGAGAAGACTAGTTACCCTGACTAAACAGTTGTGTGGAATTTGACCGTATGGTCACTGTAACAGCCCTAATCCAGGTGAAAGCTACGATCCCTTGTTGATGTCACTTGTTAAATCCACTTCAATTGATCACAAATACAATGGTTTGAGTTTTTGAAATATTTAGGACTAATTTATTCCTTGCCACCCATTCTGAAACTAACTCCAGCTCTTTGTTAAGTGTTGCAGTGGTAGCTGACATGTAGAGTGTTGAGTCATCCGCATACATAGACACACTGGTTTTATTCAAATTCGGTGGCATGTCATTAGTGAAGATTGAAAAAAGTAAGGGGCCTAAATAGCTGCCCAGGGGAATTCCTGATTCTACCTGAATTTGTGGAGACGCATCCTTATAACTACACCCTCTGTGTTCTGTTAGACAGGTAATTCTGTATCCACAATATAGCAGGGGGTGTAAAGCCATAACACATACGTTTTTCCAGCAGCAGACTATGATAGATCATGTCAAAAGCCACACTGAAGTCTAACAAAACAGTCCCTCACGATCTCTTTATCATCAATTTGTGTAAGTGCTGTTCATGTTGAACGTCCTTCCCTATAAGCTTCCTGAAAGTCTGTTGTCAATTTATTTACTGTAAAATAGCATTGTATCTGGTCAAACACAATTTTTTCCAAAAGTTTCCAAAGGGTTGGTAACAGGCTGATTGATCGGCTATTTGAGCCAATAAAGGGGGTTTTACTATCCTTAGGTAGGGGAATATATTTTGCTTCCCTCCAGGCCTGAGGGCACACACTTTCTAGTAGGCTTAAATTTAAGATATGGCAAATCTGCTATTATCCTAATAATTTTCCATCTAAGTTGTCAGGCTTGTCATTGTTGATAGACAACAATAATTATTTCACCTCTTCTACACTTACTTAAAAATTACAATGCTTGTCTTTCATATACTTGGATGTGTAGTGTCAGTGTTTGTTGCTGGCATGTCATGCCTAAGTTTGCTAATCATGCCATTTTAAAAAATCATTATAGTAGTTGGCAATATCAGTGGGTTTTGTAATGAATGAGCCATCTGATTCAAAATTTAATTTAAGGTGCTCCAAAGCTTTTAACTTCTTTGGGATAGGGGGGCTGTAATTTTCACATCCAGATGAAAAGTGTGCCCAAAGTAAACTGCCTACTACTCAAGCCCAGAAGCTAGGATATGCATATAATTGGTAGATTTGGATAGAACACTCTAAAGTATAACAAAACTGAAATGACAGGCGAAACCCCGGGGACAACCCCCCCCCCCCCAAAAAAAAATAATCCTACCACTGATTTCAATGGCAGGCACTTTTATAATAGGGTGAAAACGTGCCCGATTGCAGTTCCAAGGGCTTCCACTAGATGTCAACAGTCTTTAGAAAGAGTTTCAGGCTGGTTTTTGGAAAAACGAACCAGAAATTGTAGTTTTTCTAGGTGGCTCCCATTTTGGCTGTAGTGTTTCCAAGCAAGTGAATAGGAACCCGTTCTTTGGTATTTTTCTCCGGTAAAGACAATAACGATTATCCGTCTTAAATTTTATAGTTTATTTGCGTATTAGGGTACCTAAGGTTTGATTATAAATGTTGATTGACTTGTTTGGATAAGTTTATTGGTAACTTTTGGGATTAATTTTGTATGCATTTTGAAGGAGGGAAACCGAGTGGATTATTGACTGAAGCGCACCAGCTAAATTGAGTTTATGGATATAAAGAAGGACTTTATCGAACAAATGGACCATTTGTTGTGTAACTGGGACCTTTTGTAGTGCCAACAGAAGAAGATCTTCAAAAGTAAGGCATGTATTATATCGCTATTTCTGACTTTCGTGTTGCGACTCCCTGGTTAAAATTAATTTGTTATGCATTTGTGTGTTGGGCGCTGTCCTCAGATAATCGCATGGTTTGCTTTCGCCGTAAAACCTTTATGAAATCTGACACGGCGGCTGGATTAAAACAACAAGTTAAGCTTTATTTTGATGTATTGCACATGTGATTTCATGAAAGTTTAATATTTATAGTAATTTAATTTGAATTTGGCGCTCTGCAATTTCACAGGAAGTTGTCGAAATGGGATGCTAGCGTCCCACTGATCTTCAAGAAGTTAATTGTCATTCTTTGTCATTTATCTTTGTTTCATAGTGTAGTTTCTTCTTTTTATTCAGTTTAGTCACATGATTTCTCAATTTGAAGTACATTTGCCAATCAGTTGTACTATTTGCCATTTATTTTGCATCATCCCTATCAACCATAAAAATTTTCAATTCCTCATCAATCCACATGGATTTAACTGTTTTTACAGTCATTTTCTTAATGGGTGCGTGCTTATTAGTAACTTGGAAGAGTAATTTCATAAATGTGTAAAGTGCAGCGTCTGGTTGCTCCTCATTACACACCATGGAGCAACTAATATTATTTACATCAACAACATAGGATTTGCTACAAAATGTATTGTATGACCTTGTATACACTATATTAGGCCTAGATATGGCTACTGTACTGTGATCACTACATCCGATGGATTTGGATACTGCTTTAAAACAAATTTCTGCAGCATTAGTAAAGATGTGATCAATACATGTTGATTTAATTCCTGTGCTGTTTGTAACTACCCTGGTAGGCTGATTGATTGTTAACCTGAACCAGCTTGCAGGCACTAGTTACAATTTGAAGCTTTCTCTTGAGTGGGCAGCCTGATGAAAGCCAGACAATACTTAAATCACCCAGAATATATATACATATATATCACATACATTATCAATCATTTCATACATGTTATCCAGATACTGACTGTTAGCACTTGGTGGTCTATAGCAGCTTTCCACCAGAATGGGCTTTAGGTGAGGCAGATGAACCTGTAGCCATATTACTTCAACACTATTTAACATGTGTTACATACGCCTCTTGGAGGAAGGAACGCAACACCCCGCTACATCTCAACTCCCCGTGGAGTGAAAAAAAGTATGTGATCGTAGGTGTGGAGAAGGACGACAGAAGCAGAGAAAAATACAGTTTACATGGAATTTATTATTCCTAACGCACGGTAATGTGGGAGAAAGGAGCTGGACGGAACCAAAGCAAAGAAAGTAAAAGTTAAGGAATCCCCTCTCCTACCTTGCGTGCCTTCCCACTTCCAACCTAACCTTTAGCACCACCTGGCGCACTAACCAAAATACAGGGGGGTGGTCCACCCAGGTCTTACCTAGTGTGCATAGACAGATTAAATACTACAGGTTATGTATTTTTTTATTTTTTATTTTACCTTTATTTAACTAGGCAAGTCAGTTAAGAACAAATTCTTATTTTCAATGACGGCCTAGGAACAGTGGGTTAACTGCCTGTTCAGGGGCAGAACGACAGATTGTACCTTGTCAGCCCGGGGGTTTGAACTTGCAACCTTCTGATTACTAGTCCAACGCTCTAACCACTAGGCTACCCTAGTCAAGTTTGCAGACGACATTACAGTGATAGACTTGATTACCAACAACGACAAGACGGCCTACAGGGAGGAGGTGAGGGCCCTCGGAGTGTGGTGTCAGGAAATGAACTGCAACTGCGCCGCCCACAACCGTAAAGCTCTCCAGAGGGTAGTGAGGTCTGCACAACGCATCACCCGGGGCAAACTACCTGCCTTCCAGGACACCTACACCACCTGATGTCACAGGAAGTCCATAAAGATCATCAAGGACAAAAAACACCCGAGCCACTGCCTGTTCACCCCGTTGTCGTGTCTTTACTATCATTAAATGAAGACTTTTAGTTTTTATCAAAGTTTCTGATTGATCATGTAACTGTAATTAACTTCTTGCGTCGAGCAATCCCGTATCCGGGAGCGTAATCATAGCCTCAAGCTCATTAGCATAACGCAACGTTAACTATTCATGAAAATCGCAAATGAAATGAAATAAATATGTTGGCTCACAAGCTTAGCCTTTTGTTAACAACACTGTCATGTCAGATTTTCAAAATATGCGTTTCAACCATAGCTACACAAGCATTTGTGTAAGAGTATTAATAGCTAGCATAGCATTAAGCCTAGCATTCAGCAGGCAACATTTTCACAAAAACAAGAAAAGCATTCAAATAAAATCATTTACCTTTGAAGAACATCGGATGTTTTCAATGAGGAGACTCATTTAGATAGCAAATGTTCAGTTTTTCCAAAAATATTATTTGTGTAGGAGAAATCGCTCCGTTTTGTTCATCACGTTTGGCTAAGAAGAAAAAAAACGAAAATTCTGTCATTACAACGCCAAACTTTTTTCCAAATTAACTCCATAATATCGACAGAAACATGGTGAAACGTTGTTTAGAATCAATCCTCAAGGTGTTTTTCACATATCTATTCGATGATAAATCATTCGTGGCAGTTTGGTTTCTCCTCTGAACCAAATGGAAAAATGCACGCAGCTGGAGATTACGCAATAATTGCAACGGAGGACACCAAGCGAGCACCTGGTAAATGTAGTCTCTTATGGTCAATCTTCCAATGATATGCCTACAAATACGTCACAATGCTGCAGACACCTTGGGGAAACGACTGAAAGTGTAGGCTCATTCCTTGCGCATTCACAGCCATATAAGGAGACATTGGAACACAGCGCCTCAAATCTGGGGCATTTCCTGTTTGAAATTTCATCTTGGTTTCGCCTGTAGCATCAGTTCTGTGGCACTCACAGATAATATCTTTGCTGTTTTGGAAACGTCAGAGTGTTTTCTTTCCAAAGCTGTTAATTATATGTATAGTCGAGCATCTTTTAGTGACAAAATATCGTGTTTAAAACGGGAACGTTTTTTTATCCAAAAATTAAAAGAGCGCCCCCTATATCGAAGAAGTTAACTGGGAAGTTAGGCACCAAGGAAAATATTCAGATTACAAAGTTATAATTTTCCTAATATAACTTTTCAGATATTTTATATCTGATCAATCAAGTTAATACAGCAGAATATAAACAGTGTAGTTATTCACTCCTCAAGGCAAACAAACAAGCTAACCGTCAATATAGAGATTAAGTGGAGTCGCAATTCAACGGCTCAGACACGAGACGTATGTGCCAGGGATTACAGACAATCACGGACTACAAAAGGAAAAGCAGCAATGTCGCCGAGACCGACGTCTTGCTTCCGGACAGGCTAAACACATTCTTCGCAAGTTTTGAGAATAAAACAGTGCCACCGATGTGGCCCTCTACCATGTGTGACAATAGTGCTAGTACAAACTTGGACCCGAGCACAGAGAAACACAGCAGGAACCAGAGGACTGAACAACACAGGCTTGAGTCTGGAGATGTGGAAGGTGGGATGAACCCTCATGGACTGGGGAAGACGAAGACGATAGGCCACTGGATTAATGCGCCATAGAACCTTGAATGGCCCAATGTACCGGGAAGCCAACTTCCTAGATTCCATGTGTAGAGGCAGATCCCTAGTAGATAACCAGACCATCTGGCCTGGACGCAGGAGGGGACTCTGCGGCGATGACGGTAAGGCCTGTTGTTGAACCCAAGCTGATGACCTCAGGAGCACTGACCGAGACCTCTTCTAGGTCTGGCAACAACGAGAGATGAGGCAATGAGGGAAAGGAACCATCACTTCAATTTCCTGATCTGGAAACAGGGGGCTGGTAACCGTACAACACCTGGAATGGAGAGTGTTCTGTGCATACTCCACCCAGGGAAGGTGCTGACTCCAAGAGACAGACACACATCACCGTAAGGCGGTCTCCAGACCCTGGTTCACCTGCTCAGTTTGACCATTGGACTGAGGGCGATAACCCGAGGACAGACTGACTGATGACCCCAGAAGAGAATAGAATGCCCTCCAACATGTGGAGGCAAACAGGGGACCCCGGTCGGAGACTATGTCCAGAGGAAGTCCGTGACGGGGGGAAAACTAGCTGAGCAGTCTCATGGGCTGAATGACTAGCTGAGCAGTCTCATGGGCAGATAGAAGCTTAGGCAGCGGAATGAAATGTGCCACCTTGGAAAAGCGGTCCACAATAACCAGGATGATCTTGTGTCCCTCTGAGGATGGAAGGCTCGTGATGAAATCCATAGAGAGACGGACCATGGTCGAGAAGGTGTTGGCAGTGGATGAAGAAGCCCCAGAGGCCACAGAGTGTCTGCCTCCGCCGAGGGCCACTATTACTTCCTCTTCAAAAAAACTCTAGCGTTCGCTGCCCTCCCGGGTTAGAGGTGAGACGCGATGAGTGAGCCCACTGAAGTGATCATACCCCAAGAGGATCAAAAAGTATGTTAGATGGACAGCTGTCTGAAACTGCCTCCCTCACTACAGTCTCTATACCCCAGGACACCGGCATGAGGATGAGCGACCTGGGGATGATGGATTCAAGCGGCCGATCCTCACTGGAGCTGGGGAACTGGCGAGAAAGCGCATCCAGCTTCACGTTCTTAGACCCCAGACGGTAAGATAATGTGAATCTGAACCGAGTGAAGAAGAGAGCTCAACGAGCCTCTCTGGAGTTGAGGCGTTTAGCCTCCTGGATGTAGACCAGGTTCTTGTCGTCAGTGCAAACCATAAAGGGAAACCGTAAATCTCCACATGGTCATCCAGAACTCGTAGCTGGTTAGGTATGGTGAGTTGCTTCACCTTCCCAGACCCTAGGGGTAGACCATCCAGCACAGTGACCGACAATGGCATGTCCAGTTTAGTGAGTGGCGACCTCTGTTGGTGAGCTAATGTGCGATCCAGAAAACAGCCGGTAGCCCCAGAGTCTATGAAAGCAAGAATGTCCAACTGTCCCTTGTCCCACCAAAGGCTGTATCTGACTCTCCAGAGTGGAAAGTCTGGTGCCTCCCAATTGCATCGGCTCCTCTAAAGGATATGAAGGAGAACCATAGCTGAATTGAGAACCCTGACGGGGTGCAGAACAAGCAGGCCCAGGAAAAAAATGAAGAGTCGACTCCCTCAGCGGAGCCCGAAACACTGGAACCAGCTCGGGACCCCTCCGTCCTCTCATTACGGCGTTCCCGAAGCTGGTTGTCAATCCAGAAGGCCAGAACGATAAGCTCCTCCAGTGTCAGGGTTGTCCCGGGAAGCCAGTTCATCCTTGAGAACCTCGCTGAGACCTTTCAGAAAGACTGAGTGAAGTGCTGCTATATTCCAACTGCTCTCATCGGCGAGCGTCCGAAGGTCAATGGAGTAATCAGCTATGCTGCCCTGCCGAAGCGCAATAAGACTTTGAGCAGCATTCCGACCACTGATGGGATGATCAAAAACCCTCCTCATCTCCTGGGTGAAGCTTTGCCAATTTAAACAAATGTCTGATTGCTGCTCCCAGGTGGCCGTGGCCCAGGCAGAGCCCGTCCTGAGAGCAATGTGATGACATATGTCACTCTGGAATGCCCCTCCTGTGCAAATAGCTCTTCGACTTACTGAGGGGCCAATCCCCGGTGGTGAAGGTAGGAAACATCTCCTACACTCCGGTGATCCTCAACACTGGGGCCCCACAAGGGTGCATGCTCAGACCCCTCCTGTACTCCCTGTTCACCAATGACTGCGTGACCAAGCACGCCTCCAATTCAATCATGATGTTTGCAGACGATAAAACAGTAGTAGCCTTGATTACCAATGATGAGAAGACAGCCTACAGGGTGGAGGTGAGAGCTCTGGGAGTGTGGTGCCTGAAAAACAACCTCTCACTCAACGTCAACAAAACAAGGAGATGATCGTGGACTTCAGGAAACAGCAGAGGGTGCATCCCCCCTATCTACATCGACGGGACCGCAGTGTAGAAGGTGGAAAGCTTCAAGTTCCTTGGCATACACATCACTGACTAACTGAAATGGACCACCTACATAGACAGTATGGTGAAGTTTTGTCTCATCGCTGCAAGTCCCGTACGAACACAGGAGAGGCGAAGGTCGAGAGCCATGCGTCCTCCAAAACACAAACCAACCAAGCCGCACTGCTTCTTGACACAATACACATCCAACCCGGAAGTCAGCCACACCAATGTGTCGCACATTTTTTGTCCATTAAAATAACATCAAATTGATCAGAATATCTACAAAGGCTTACAGAGACCCATTGTGTTAGCTAATCCAAGTTTATTATTTTAAGTGGCTTATTGATCCTTAGAAAACCCTGTTGCAATTATGTTAGCACAGCTGAAACTGTGTTTCTGATTAAAGAAGCAATAAACCTGGCCTTCGGAAGACTAGTTGAGTATCTGGACCATACGCATTTGTGAGTTTGATTACAGGCTCAAAATGGCCAGAAACAAAGAACTTTCTTCTGAAACTCGTCAGCCTATTCTTGTTCTAAGAAATGAAGACTATTCCAAGCGAGGAATTGCCAAGAAACGGATTATCTCGTACAACGCTGTGTAGTACTACTCCCTTCACAGAACAGCGCAAACTGGCTCTAACCAGAATAGAAAGAGGAGTGGGAGGCCCGGTGCACAACTGAGCAAGAGAACGAGTGCATTAGAGTGTCTAGTTTGAGAAAAAGACACCTCACAAGTCCTCAAATGGCAGCTTCATTAAATAGTACCAAAACACCCGTCTCAACGTCAACTGTGAAGAGGCGACTCCGGGATGCTGGCCTTCTAGGCAGAGTTGAAAAGAAAAAGCTATATCTTAGATTGGCCAATAAAAAGAAAAGATGGGCAAAGAACACTAACACTGGACAGAGGAAGATTGGAAAAAGGTGTTATGGAGAGACAAATTTGAGGTGTTCGGATCACAAAGAAGAACATTCGTGAGACGCAGAAAAAATGAAAAGATGCTAGGGGAGTGCTTGACACCATCTGTCAAGCATGGTGGAAGCAATGTGATGGTCTGGGGGTGCTTTGGTGGTGGTAAAGTGGGAGATTTGTACAAGGTAAAAGGGATCTTGAAGAAGGAAGGTTATAACTCCATTTTGCAACGCCATGCCATACCCTGTGGACGGTGCTTAATTGGTGCCAATTTCCTCCTACAACAGGACAATGACCCAAGCACAGCTCCAAACTATGCAATAACTATTTAGGGAAGAAGCAGTCAGCTGGTATTCTCGATAATGGAGTGGTCAGCACAATCACCGGATCTCAACCCTATTGAGCTGTTGTGGGAGCAGCTTGACTGTATGGTACGTAAGAAGTGTCCATCAAGACAATCCAACTTGTGGGAGGTGCTTCAGGAAGCATGGGGGGGGAAATCTCTTCAGATTACCTCAACAAATTGACAACTAGAATGCCAAAGGTCTGCAAGGCTGTAATTTCAGCAAATGGAGGATTCATTGACAAAAGCAAAGTCTGAAGGACACAATTATTATTTCAATTAAAGATTATTATTTAGAACCTTGTCAACATCTTGAGTATATTTCCTATTCATTTTGCAACTCATTTCATGTATGTTTTCATGGAAAACAAGGACATTTCTAATTGACCCCAAACCTTTGAACGGTAGTGTATGTGAATGCAAAGAGCAAACAACAAGCTGCACAAGAACTCACTACTGTAACGGTCCAGGTTACATAGTGGCTCAGTGACTCATGTTCACATCTCAACGTTAAAAATCCAGTCTGCATGTTCCTCACAAAGAGGGCAACTGATGCCACTGAGCCAGATGTGTATGTGTTCGGGGAAAAGCTCCAGCTGGTATCCGATTTTAAGTACCTTGGCATCATACTTGATTCCAACCTCTCTTTTAAAAAGAAGGTGATAAAAGTAACTCAAATAACCAAATTAAACCTAGCTAATTCCCGATATATACAAAATTGTTTGACTACAGAGGAAGCAGAACTGTACTTCAAATCTCTGATACTTCCCCACAAGCGCATCAGCGCCTCATGACACTCACCTGGACTCCATCACCTCCTTGATTATTTTCCCTATATCTGTCACTCCCCTTGGTTCTTTCCTCAGGTGTTATTGACTGTTTCATGTCAGTGTGTTGTTTGTGTTTCATGTATATGGTTTTGTTTATTTATTAAAAGACCCACTCCCTGTACTTGGTTCCCGACTCTCAGCGCACATTGTTATTGAATAACATCTTACCTAAGTGAAGCATCTGGGAGTGTTTCTTTGTTGTGTGTGTGTCAGTATACATGACGTTGGGTCCAGGAGCAGCTGCAGACTCTCATGCCTCAGCCGGCTCGACAGGTTCCCGCGCCCCAATCGGCTGGACAAGTTACCACGCCTCAGCTGGCGTGACAGGTTCCCATGCCCCAACCGGCTGGACAAGTTACCACGCCTCAGCAGGCGTGACAAGTTCCCGCGCTTCAGCAGGGGTGAGCAGTCCGCTCCTGATCCCCGTGTTTGGGAGGGGTACTGTCACCTATACTCCCTCTCTGGCCTCTAGGCCACCAGGCTGATGATTATCCCGCACACCTGTCACCATCGTCAAGCGCCTCATGACACTCACCTGGACTCCATCACCTCCTTGATTATCTTCCCTATATCTGTCACTCCCCTTGGTTCTTTCCTCAGGTGGTATTGACTCTGTTTCATGTCAATGCTTTTATTCTCTATTTTGGTTAGGCCAGGGTGTGACTAGGGTGGGCATTCTATGTTCAGTTTCTATGTTTTGTATTTCTTTGTTGTTTGGCCAGGTGTGGTTCTCAATCAGAGGCAGCTGTCTATTGTTGTCTCTGATTGACAACCATACTTAGGTAGCTTTTTCCCACCTGGGTTTTGTGGGTAGTTGTTTTCTGTTTTGTGTGTCTACACCAGATAGAACTGTTTCGTTTGTGCCGCTTTGATAATTTCTGTTCTAGTGTTGGGTTATAATAAAAATCATGGACATGTACCACTGCACCTTGGTCCTCACCTTCTTCCACCAACAGCTGTTACAGGTGTGTTGTGAATGTTTCATGTTTATTTATTTAAACACTCACTCCCTGTATTTGCTTCCCGACTCTCAGCGCACATTGTTACACAACGGTCATGGGGTTTGGTAAGAAGAATGCCCCTCTCCCCACAGGTTTGATTTCTACCTTTGATGGTTTAGAGCTTGAGGAAGTCACCTCATACTAGTACTTGGGAGTATGGCTAGATGGTACACATTCCTTCTCTCAGCACATATCAAGCTGCAGGCTGAAGTTAAATCTAGAATTGGTTTATTCTATTGTAATTGTTCCTCTTTCACCCTAGCTGCCAAACTATCTTGATTCAGATGACTATCCTACCCATGCTAGATTAGAGACATCCTTTATAGATCAGCAGGTAAGGGTGCTCTCCAGGGGACACATCACCTAACTCTATACTCTTCTGTAAACTGGTCATCTCTGTATACCTGTCGCAAGACCCCCTGGTTGATGCTTAAACCCTCTTAGGCCTCACTCCCCCTATCTGAGATATCGACTGCAGCCCTCATCCTCCACATACAACACCCGTTCTGCCAGTCACATTCTTTTAAAGGTCCCAAAAGCACACACATCCCTGGGTCGCTTGTCTTTTCAGATCGCTGCAGCTAGAGACTGGAACGAGCTGCAATAAACACTCAAACTGGACAGTTTTATCTCAATCTCTTCATTCAAAGACTCAATCATGGACGCTCTTAATGACAGTTGTGGCTGCTTTGCGTGATGTATCGTTGTCTCTGCCTTCCTGCCCTTTGTGCTGTTGTCTGTGCCCAATGTTTGTCATTGTAAATAAGAATTTGTTCTTAACTGACCTAGTTAAATAAAAGTTCAACAAAATAAATACAAAAATAAAATGACCTTTGCGCTATTATTAGATGTAGGTAACTGTCCCTTATTTGATTCATTATTTCAATACGACTCCATTCTCATGTTATTCCAGCAGACCATTTAGGCAACAGACAAAGCGTATTACCTCTGAATTGGCACGCCATTCAAGTTGAATAAATTAGCCTTTTAATTTGAACTTAGCGAGCTGCTAGTTTATATCTTAAACACTGGCTGCTATATCTAAGAACAAACATGGCAATCGTTTTAAATTACAGTCAAAGCAAACAAGATCTTCTGTTCACAGGGAGGCCACTTCATTATGTTCTCGTTTCACTGTTTGTACTTCCCATATGATGACTTGTGAACCTGCTCTACCACATAGTTTACTATGTGGCGACGTATGATATTAGTTTCTTCTTTTCACAACAATATAAAATCACTACAGATTGTATCAACACAGAACCCTTAAATCTACAACAATTAGCAATTGCAATAGGCGCATTTAAACAAAGATGAACTATTTGTAAACATAATTTGCTCTCTCTCCCATATAAACTCAGCAAAAAAGAAATGTCCCGTTTTCAGGACCCTGCCTTAGGCATGCTGCAAGGTGGCATGAGGACTGCAGATGTGGCCAGGGCAATAAACTGCAATGCCCGTACTGTGAGATGCCTAAGACAGCGCCACAGGGAGACAGGAAGGACAGCTGATCATCCTCGCAGTGGCAGACCACGTGTAATAACACCTGCACAGGATCGGTACATCCGAACATCACACCTGCGGGACAGGTACAGGATGGCAACAACAACTGCCCGAGTTACACCTTGAACGCAGAATTCCTCCATCAGTGCTCAGAATGTCTGTAATAGGCTGAGAGAGGCTGGACTGAGGGCTTGTAGGCCTGTTGTAAGGCAGGTCTTCACCAGACATCACCAGTAACAACGTCGCGTATGGGCACAAACCCACCGTCGCTGGGCCAGACAGGACTGGCAAAAGGTTGTCTTCACCGAGTCGTGGTTTTGTCTCACCAGGGGTGATGGTCGGATTCGCGTTAATCGTCGAAGGAATGAACGTTACACCGAGGCCTGTACTCTGGAGCAGGATCGATTTGGAGGTGGAGGGTCCGTCATGGTCTGGGGCGGTTTGTCACAGCGTCATCGGATTGAGCTTGTTGTCATTGCAGGCAATCTCAGCAAGGGGCGTTACAGGGAAGACATCCTCCTCCCTCATGTGGTACCCCTCCTGCAGGCACATCCTGACATGACCCTCCAGCATGACAATGCCACCAGCCATACTGCTTGTTCTGTGCGTGATTTCTTGCAAGACAGGACTGTCAGTGTTCTGCCATCGCCAGCGAAGAGCCCGGAACTCAATCCCATTGAGCACGTCTGGGACCTGTTGGATCGGATGGTGAGGTCTAGGGCCATTCCCCCCAGAAATGTCCAGGAACTTGCAGGTGCCTTGGTGGAAGAGTAGGGTAACATCTCACAGCAAGAACTGGCAAATCTGGTGCAGTCCATGAGGCGGAGATGCAGTGCAGTACTTAATGTAGATGGTGGCCACACCAGATACTGACTTTTACTTTTGATTTTGACCCCCCTTTTGTTCAGGCACACATTATTCAATTTCTGTTAGTTACATGCCAGTGGAACTTGTTAAGTTTGTCTCAGTTGTTGAATCTTATGTTCATACAAATATTTACACATGTTAAGTTTGCTGAAAATAAACGCAGTTGACAATGAGAGGACTTTTCTTTTTTTGCTGAGTTTATACTGCCAATTTTAATGTTACCTGATATCCACTGTCCTTGATTCTCACAAAGGCAGTCAAGCACCCAAGCTAACTGGCTAAATTTTGTTCGCAGGGGGGATGGTAGGGGACGCCATGTGCGAATGACGTGTTTTCCGTTTGCTCCCGTGATATTCTTAGAGTTTATGTGCAGCAGAACCGTATTTATTTTCAGGTATTCATTTGGTGATCCCTTTCCGTAAAAACCAAGACTACTTTGCTTCCGAATGTCAGCATGTCGACCAAACATAAGGCCAAAAGCATGACTTTGAGAAAACCCGGCCTACAAGACCAGCTCTCATCACCGCCCTCTCCTGAGTCTGAGGGCCCGGGGAAGCACACTTTACCCGGGAGCGCGGCTTGGCCTGGCAGCGCTGAAATGAACATTCTCGAGGTGGAGGTTTCTGATACTTTAAAAGCAGATTTAACCATCCTGCGGAACAAAACTGTGTCAGCAATCACATTTCTCAAAACAACAACTGCGTCACACACTACAACCATTGCAGCACTGGAGACCTCCGCTACTAATGTCTCCGATTTAACTACATCCCTGGAGGCTGAAGTTAAACGCCTAGCTGCGGATTTGAAAAAGGTGAAGGAGAGCTGTGTGAGTCTAGAGGGATTCTCTCGCAGCAATAATCTGAGACTTGTATCGGTCCCAGAGTCCACGGAAATGCATCATGCCACGGATTTCGTTTCAGGGCTGCTGAAGGATGTTCTTGCCTTAGATGAAAAGCCCCTGATTGATCGAGCCCACCGGTCGCTGCGCCCAAAGCCCCGGGATGGGGAGAGGCCCCGTGACATAATTCTTCGTCATGAGAAGATGGAGATTCTCCTGCGAGCCCGCAATACCACTCTGAGCTTTCAAGGACAAAGCTTTTCCATCTACCAGGACTGCTCCCCCACTGTTTCCAGGCAGCGTGCAGCTTTCGGACAGGCCAAACGAGTACTTCGGGACCATCCAAGTGTGAAGTATGGACTGGGATTCCCGCCAGTTTATGGATATCTCATGAGGGTAAAGACTACACATTTGAATCTCCGGATGAGGCTATGGCTCACATTCAACGTCACATTCAAGAAGTATTGAATATGCTCACAGTTCAGCAACTGTTGCTTGCGAACTGTGGATAGTAAGTAACCCACTTGTGGTACAATTATGTTTAGATATAACAGGCTAGTCTTGTATACTTGGGGAAACTATTCAGGCTTATTTGATGTGATCTAATGTTTTGATCATCTAGTGTGCGTGCCTTATCTCGCTCACCTATTTAGTTTGTTTACACATTGTCTCAGTGACCCAAAATATTTTTGGTTATTTGTTTACTGCATCCGTTTGCATTGACCCAGTAAACAGTAAATGTCTCCCGAGGCTACACGGTTTTTGAGGCCTCACTTTAATTTTAAAAGTTTTGAGCGTCATTTATGCCCAGCAAACGTTCAACGTTGAGCACACGTAGTTTTTTGGTATTGGTTGTAAGCTGTCTCAGCTTCAACTAGACTACTAATATAATTACTATTATTTTTGATTGTCTTACTACGATTTCCTTACTTCAAATTAGATTTTTGGCTGAGAGCCTTTATACATTTGATTTATTTTCTCTCTCAATGCCTGTTATAAGACTGGGAATACAATTATATACATCTACAAGTGGTGCTTTTGTCATTCCGTTTGCACAAGGGATTCGCCTTTTTTTTATTTGAAAAAATACATACAAATCTTTCTTTTTGCTGCTTGATCCACTAACAAAACGTGACTTTAAAGAGCGGGACTGTGGGTTTAGGTTTAAGACCGCACTCTCACAGACATACTGTGCGAAGAGAACATGTTCTATTTAGGCTTGTACCTCGTTTGGGGAGGTTTTGTCTGGGATGGGGGGAAGGGGGTGGGGGGCAGGTTGAATTGTTCAGTTCTAATGTTGTCATTCTGTCTTTTTATTTTTGTTATTTTTTTCCTGTACTTTTTCCAAACATTTACCACCGTACATTATTACTCTGAGACAGGTTATTCTGGGGGGTTTGGGGCGCTCATTGCTTTTCCATTCTATGCTCTAATAACAGGGTTGAATAACGGGAATGCCCAGGGGGGCCGAAATGATACGATCAAGTACATTTCTTGGAATACCAAAGGGGTTAACAACCCGGTGAAGCGTAAGAGGGTGTTGACACACTTAAAGGGTTTGAATGCAAATATTGCATTTCTAAGAGACTCACTTGAGGACTGGTGAGCATTTTAGGATGCATAAGGACTGGGTTGGTCAAGTGTTCCACTCAAACTTTCATAGTAAATCAAGAGGTGCTGCTATTCTGGTTGATAAAGCTACTCCCTTTGTAGCTTCTGAGGTTATTGCTGATCCTAAGGGACGATACGTCATAGTAACCTGTGTATGCACACATGACTGTAAGTCGCTTTGGATAAAAGCGTCTGCTAAATGGCATATATTATTATATTATTAACTGTTTTCTACCCCTCTTGTTTTGGCTAGTGTTTATGCTCCCAATTGGGATGACACAAGTTTCATTTCTTCCTTTCTGTCTGCTATTCCCAATTTAGATTCTCATTTGCTGATTTTAGGGGGGGGGATTTCAACTGTAAAATGTCCCCAGTTCTTGACAAGTCCTCACAAACAAATACAGGCCCATCTAAATGTGCCCTACTTATTCAATCCTTTCTTCAGAAATATGCTATGTTTGAAGTCTGGCGTTTCCTACATCCTAAAGATAGACAGTATTCCTTTTATTCTCATATTCATCAAACATACTCCCGGATTGATTACTTCTTTTTTTTTACATTACATTTACATTTAAGTCATTTAGCAGACGCTCTTATCCAGAGCGACTTACAAATTGGTGCATTCACCTTATGACATCCAGTGGAACAGTCACTTTACAATAGTGTATCTAAATCTTAAAGGGGGGGGGGGAATACTTATCCTATCCTTTTTGGACAAAAAACTTCTACCTAACCTTAGGCAATGTACTTACGAGAGTATTGTTATCTCTGACCATTCACCATTAGTGCTTGAACTAGAGTTTCCCCAGCGACCTCCTATGTGTTATCAGTTGGCGTCTCAACCCCATTTTACTCTCAGATAAGGAGTTTGTCAATTTCATCTCTTCTGAAAGCACCTTATTCCTAGAAACTAATTCAACACCAGGTATGTCCTGCTCTACCATATGGGAGTCTCTCAAAGCATACCTATGTGGTCAAATGATTTCTTATACAGCCAACCAAAACAGAGTTCGCTACCAGCGACTTCAGGACCTGAGCAAGTCCATAGCCACACTGGATGAGAAGTATGCTACGGATCCTTCCTCTGATATGCATAAAGAGTGCCAACTACTCCAATCTGAATTTGATGAGCTTTCTACCAATCAACCTGAACAGTTACTCTTGCGAGCTCGTTACAAAGTCTATGAACAAGGCGACAAGGCCAGTAAAATCCTTGCGCATCAGATCCGTAAATCTGAGGCCTCACGTTTAATCCCACAAATAAGGACACCGTCTGGTGCCACCACAGTTATACATAAAGAGATCAATGATCAATTTAAACAATTTTACTCTGCGCTATACACCTCTGAATCCCCTCAAGACCCCTTGCTGATTGACTCCTTTTATGGCTTGAATATGCCTTCAATTGATACAGACTCCCATGACTGTCTAGAAGAAGAATTTACGCTTGAGGAGATTGCAACAGCAGTGTCTGCAATGAAAAGTGGTAAATCACCGGGTCCGGACGGTTTTCCAATCGAATTTTACAGGACGTTTTCTGGTCTGCTTTGCTCATTCTTGTCTCGACTATTTGCAGAGTGCCTCAATACTTCAAAGCTACCGCCTAGTCTTTATCGGGCTTCAATTTCATTACTACTAAAGAAAAACAAAGACCCCCTGGAATGTGGATCCTATCGCCCAATCTCGCTTTTAAACTGTGATTACAAAATCCTAGCTAAGCTTTTAGCCATCCGTATGGAAGGCTTGCTGCACCAAGTAATACACTCTGACCAGACTGGCTTTGTGAGAAATAGGCATTTATTTTTCAATATTAGGCGCCTTATGAATATACTGTACTCCCGAGCGTCGGACGACCCGGAGGTGGTGGATTCACTTGATGCCAAAAAAGCGGTTGACCGCGTTGAGTGGGATTACCTAACAGCTGCCCTTTATAGATTTGGCTTTGGCCCCAAATTCATTGCGTGGATAAGATTCTTTATTTTTCCCCCATGGCTTCGGTACGGACTAATAACTTGTCCTCTGACTATTTTCCCTTGCACCGCGGATCCAGACAGGGTTGCCCACTCTCCCCCTTGTTGTTTGCTTTGGCAATCGAGCCTCTCGCCATTGCACTACACTCTAATGATGCCATTCAAGGAATAATCAGGGCGGGCTGGGAGCAGAAAGTCTCGCTATATGCTGACGACCTCCTTTTGTTTATCTCTAACCCCGATACATCATTGCCACGTGCCCTATCTGTTCTTAAAAAGTTTGGATCAATCTCAGGGTACAAGCTGAATCTAGGCAAGAGTGAGCTTTTTCCGGTAAACAAGACTGCTTTAAAGTGCTCTTTTACAAGTTCTCAGTTTAGGATTGTCCGGGATCAATTCACTTGGGAGTAAAAGTGACAAGGAAATATTCAAATTTGTTTCAGGAAAACTTTGTTGCTCTAGCAGACAGATTGAAACAATCTTTTACTTTTTGAAATTCACTACCCCTTTCTCTTATCGGAAGAATTAATGTCATTAAAATTAATGTGTTGCCCAAATTTTTATATTTATTTCAATGTTTACCCACTTTTATTCCAAAATCTTTTTTTATTTCACTAGATCAAACATTCATGCATTTTATTTGGGATGGCAAGGTACCACGGATTGGTAGAAAACATTTACAGAAGCCTAGGTCATTGGGGGGTTTAGCTCTACCAAATTCTCAGACATACTACTGGGCTGCAAATTTCAGAACCGTTCTGTACTGGCTGCAGACTGATCCTACTGGCCCTAGACCACTCTGGGTCCAGATGGAGTCTGAATCGTGTAAACCTGCAGCACTTTCCTCTGTGCTGTGCTCGTCTCTCCCAGTGTCCCTAGGCAAAAGGTGTGTCAACCCAATTGTAAAGCAGTCTCATAAAATTTGGAGTCAGTTCCGTTTAGCCTTTAGCCTCCGAGGCTTTTCTCTCAGGCCCAATCAATCAGAACATTTTATTTCCTCCATCTTTGAATGATGGGGCTTTTGGCATTTGGCACTCACTAGGCCTCTCCTCGCTAGCCCAATTATTCTTTGATGATACATTTGCCTCTTTTTCTCAGCTGCAGGAAAAGTTCAATCTCCCCAATCCCACTTTTTCCGCTATCTCCAGATTAGAAACTTTGTCAGGGCTAACACACCTGGATTTCCCAATAGGCCTGCGAATACAGCTATAGAGAGCATCTTGGAGCTGAATCAAATCAAATTTATTTATATAGCCCTTCGTACATCAGCTGATATCTCAAAGTGCTGTACAGAAACCCAGCCTAAAACCTCAAACAGCAAACAATGCAGGTGTAAAAGCACGGTGGCTAGGAAAAACTCCCTAGAAAGGCCAAAACCTAGGAAGAAACCTAGAGAGGAACCGGGCTATGTGGGGTGGCCAGTCCTCTTCTGGCTGTGCCGGGTAGAGATTATAACAGAACATGACCAAGATGTTCAAATGTTCATAAATGACCAGCATGGTCAAATAATAATAAGGCAGAACAGTTGAAACTGGAGCAGCAGCACAGTCAGGTGGACTGGGGACAGCAAGGAGCCATCATGTCAGGTAGTCCTGGGGCACGGTCCTAGGGCTCAGGTCAGTTGAAACTGGAGCAGGAGCATGGCCAGGTGGACTGGGGACAGCAAGGAGTCCTCATGTCAGGTAGTCCTGGGGCACGGTCCTAGGGCTCAGGTCAGTTGAAACTGGAGCAGGAGCATGGCCAGGTGGACTGGGGACAGCAAGGAGTCCTCATGTCAGGTAGTCCTGGGACATGGTCCTAGGGCCCAGGCCAGTTGAAACTGGAGCAGCAGCATGGCCAGGTGGACTGGGGACAGCAAGGAGTCATCATGTCAGGTAGTCCTGGGGCATGGTCCTAGGGCTCAGGTCCTCCGAGAGAGAGAAAGAAAGAGAGAAGGAGAGAATTAGAGAACGCACACTTAGATTCACACAGGACACCTGAATAGGACAGGAGAAGTACTCCAGATAAACAAACTGACCCTAGCCCCCCGACACAAACTACTGCAGCATAAATACTGGAGGCTGAGACAGGAGGGGTCAGGAGACACTGTGGCCCCATCCGAGGACACCCCCGGACAGGGCCAAACAGGAAGGATATAACCCCACCCACTTTGCCAAAGCACAGCCACCACACCACTAGAGGGAAATCTTCAACCACCAACTTACCATCCTGAGACAAGGCCGAGTATAGCCCACAAAGATCTCCGACACGGTACAACCCAAGGGGGGAACCCAGACAGGCCGACCACAACAGTGAATCAACCCACCCAGGTGACGCACCCCCCCCCCAGGGACGGCACGAGAGAGCCCCAGCAAGCCAGTGACTCAGCCCCCGTAACAGGGTGACGGGGCGCAATTTCAGATGTATATGCAATCATTCATGACTTACAGAACCCTTCTTTGGTGCCTTTAAAGACTCGATGGGAAAAGGATATGAGGGAGGAACTTGGGGAAGACGCCTGGGAATCTGTGCTACACAGGGTGCACTCGTCCTCCTTTAGCACTAGACACAGCCTCATTCAATTCAAGGTGGTTCACCGTATCCACTGGTCGGGGGCCAAACTTGGAAGAATATTCCCTGATTTTGATCCTACCTGTGTCAGATGTAAAGTGGAACCAGCCACACTGTTGCATATGTTTTGGGGCTGTCATAAACTGTCAGGTTTCTGGGAATTAATATTTAAATGTTTCTCTGATATATATGACACTGTTATAGATCCGTCTCCCCTTACAGCCCTTTTTGGAGTACTGCCCATGGGTACCCCCTATCAAGAATCCAGTCGGTCACTGTTGCTTATACAACTCTTTTAGCTAGACGGCTAATACTACAGAACTGGAAGATGGCAGCTCCCCCATCTTATAAATATCGGGTGAGGGATGTGTTGTGCTCTCTGAAACTAGAAAAAATGTAATTCACGTGGGAACCCCAAACTGTTTGATGAGGCTTGGGCTCCATTCCGGTCTTACATTAAACAGTCCATCCTCTGATGGCATTCCAATTAATATTAAAATAAGTCTGTGACTTAAGGGTTGGAGGAGCCTCTCTCTGTGTTTTTGCTGGGGGGGCATTAAGGTCCATGTGCTTATTGATTGTGATCCGCAGATGCCTTGTTCATCTTGCTCAGGCAGAGACTGAAGTGTGAGCTTGTTTTTCCCAGTTATTTTTACATTTTGTTCACGCATACATGAATAATCATTTTATTCTTTTATTTTAAAGCATTGTAAACTTTTTTTCTGTCCAGTGGATGGTCGGACTGTGGCCATGACTCTCTGTGAGTGGTTGCATTTCTCCACCCTTATCCCTTGACTGTTTACAGGAACAATGGTGAGGTGGTTGCTCTGTCCCTGTACTATAGATTGCCCTTTAACCTCTGTAGCCTTCTGCCTGGTGTGTTTAACTTGTCTAAAGTATGGTATCTTTAAAGCTATTTTTTTTCTTTTTTTTTCTAGTTGAGTATGTTATTTATATTGCTTTGTCTTGTGTGTGTGTGTGTGTGTGTGTGTGTGAAAACTTAATAAACAGAGTTAAAAATAATAATAATAAATTTGTTCGCATGCTAGCTATTTCCAGACATAAACAAGAGAACACATCCTCACTTTCCATTTCAACATTACTCACCTAGCAGAGCCGATTAGGCTTTTTACATGTTATTCAAAGCGTTGGTGACAAATTTTCCTACGGGAAATAATTGAATTACATTCTTCTCCCTAACGTTTACTGACATCGGACAAATTCAACGTGGAACATTCAGTCCAGTGCTCTGAAATCCAAACAAATTTCCCTGGCTAATTTACAAAGCGACCCATTTAACAATGTCCCAATGACTCTACCATTTAGCTAGGCTAAGAATGACGTGAATAGTCAATATACTAGCATGTTCGATACAATGATATGTTATGCTGTTCATAAGGATAGCGCAACCAACAAATTTGTCAACCAACATAACATATCACTCAACTTTATTTTAAAAGTCATTACTTCATGACATTGCTCAATATTTTCTTAACATCTTATTTAGTTAAAACAATGAATTTGATCTTAATACCAATAAGCATACGACATACTCAATTTACTTCACAAATAGTATGTTTAGTGTCTTTAAGCTGAGTACATCTACTAATTTTGATTTGATGGATTTTGCTTGTCTGTTAATAGGTCGCTAACATCACTACGCTGGTGTATTGAGCTTTTGATTCTGCCTTTATTACATCGCATTTACTCCGTAATATATGACTACTATTCCAATTATTACTTTATCAAAATCTCTAGTAATCGATTATACACACATACAATTTATCACAATTTATCACATTTTCATATCTTCACAGAATCCATATAGAACGTTATAAATTCTTAGGTACCCACATCAACCATCCCATTTGCATTTTCAAGGACTCTCCACAGCTACGAAGCAGCTCTCCAAACATACTCCCAGCAGAACCAAAAAAATGCACCTTTTGTTTCCCAGACAATGACTGGCCCGTCATGGGATCCTCAACGGTTCTCTAACCTCCCAGAAACCAGGGCAAAATCAAGCCTCCCAGAAAGTATAAACCAATCGATACTTTCTAAAATATTATCCCGCTCTCAATACCAACCGTGGTATTCTATGATGGGCAGTGAAGGAATATCAAAGCTTATCATCCATATTTCGATATTTTTGTCATTTCTATCTCATGGTTAGTTCCTAGGATAATGCAACTCATACATTTACATCTTTCAATACGTCTAAAATGGGGTACAGATTTAAAACAATTACAGGTGCACCTTACTATCTTCTACTATATCATAAATGGTCTTCACTAGTACACAGAATCTAGTTTTCATCCAGTTCACACAGATTCCGGATGTTTTAACTTTAAATGGCCAAAACTAGTTCACACATATTCTAGATGTGTCACGTTCTGACCTTAGTTCTTTTGTTATGTCTTTGTTTTAGTATGGTCAGGGCGTGAGTTGGGTGGGTAGTCTGTTCTTTTTTCTATGTTGTGGTTGTGTGTTAGGCCTGGTATGGTTCTCAATCAGAGGCAGGTGTCGTTCGTTGTCTCCGATTGAGAATCATACATAGGTAGCCTTTTCCCCCCTGTGTGGTTTGGGTAGTTGTTTTCTGTTATGTGTATGTCACCTTACAGAACTGTTTTGTTTCGTTCTCCTTTGTTATTTTGTTTAGTGTTCTCAGTTTAATAAATATAATGATAAACACTTACCACGCTGCGCTTTGGTCCACACCTCATTCCAACGACGAGTGTTACAAGATGTTTAACTCTGAATGACCAAACCCAGGGCATACTTGCCGAGCACATTTAAAATAATTGGAATTCGCCACTTCTGAGAGTCACACAGACAGTATTCAGCATGTGGTCTTTCCAATAGGGTTTCACCAGGTACCGTGCGCCACACAGAACCCACAGTCACCTTGGCCCCTCACCCTTACAGAACGCACCAATCCCCACTGTGATAAAGTTAGTATCAGGACGGCTATAGGTCACCCTCAACTGACCAATGATTGGTGCCATTGAGTCGACTTACTCTATGATCAATCCTCCACTGACTCAGCCCTGTTTATGCTTCCAAGGTGCCACCCTCACACAGGAGTACACACTCAGAGCCTACGTAACAGAGGTTTTTCTTAACTCGACTTTGCGTGTTTTTCTCACCTCTTCCTTTAAAAAAGGAATGTAGTATCCACTCGGCTCACTGTCTTTCTGATCATGGATGGGTCCATCTGCTCCGTTCCCGAAGTGCAATCTCCATGAGATCCCAAGTTTGAGGGATCCCTCGTGCACGATTTACCCAGGTCGTTAGGAGCGGTCACCAAGTGAAGATTCACATCCCCATCGCCAAATGTGGTAGTTCATTTCTTTACTATCAAATGAGGAGAGACAGAGACAGATGTATTGAATGGGTCACAAGGTTAAGATTTGTATGAAAGATAATTATAATTCTCAGCAGACAGTATCTGCTGTAAAATCTATTCTCATTGTGTAGAAACCAGGGTCTGGCCCCGAGCCATCTCTCCCTGGTACCTTATAGAACAGAAACATTAACTCATATTCTGGAATGCAGTATTGCCCAAAGACATCATAAATCTTCTGTCAGTGTTAAATCTCCCAGAGGCCCACTTTCAGTTCACACAGACACAATATAGTTGTAAGAACCCTCTATTATGTTGCATAAAACAACCATTTGATGCAATAAAAGTATTATAATATAATCTTGTAATTTCTCTCACAGTACCCAGAGGAGGACAGAAGCTAGCTGTCCTCCGGCTACTCCATGGTGCTACCTCAGATAGTGCTGTTGAAGTTTCTATAAATCTTAATTGCAAAACCATGTATTTTAATCAATTATTTGGTGACATATTAATATATTTAGTATAGTTTTAATCTAAAAAGGATAACCTTTTTAATGTTTCACTATTTTTATTTGTTTGAAATTTCACTGTGGATGATGGTCCTCCCCTTCCTCCTCTGAGGAGCCTCCACTGGTATATGTTGTCTAACTTGTTAGTGTAACGCTTGTCGTCTGGGGAAGGAGAGGAGGACCAAGGTGCAGCGTGGTAAGTGATCATATTTTAAATATTTTAATGAACACTGAAAACAAAACAATAAACAACCAACGAACAGTCCTGTAAGGGGCAACACAACACTAAACAGAACACAATGGAAAACAGGCTCCCTAAATATGGTTCTCAATCAGGGACAATGATTGACAGCTGCCTCTGATTAAGAACCATACCAGGCCAAATACAGAAATAGAATATCATAGACAAACTAACATAGACAACCCACCCAACTCACGCCCTGACCATACTAAAACAAAAGAACTAAGGTCAGAACGTGACAGTTAGATATTACTTGTTAGATATTACTGCACGGTCGGAACTGATTGGTTATTTGATGATTAGCAATAACAATAACATCTGCTAATCATATATATGTGACCAATAAAATTTGATTTGGACGAATATAGCCCAAAACTATTGTACATGTTTAAATCAAAAGGAGGAGCTGTAAAGGCAGACATGCAGAAAATCCTTGAAGTTTTGTACGGGGTATGCACAGTAACACCTTTACAATAGTATATAGGTTATACTGTATGTTTTTGTTTCCAGTATTAAATGCAATTATTTGTATATCATATTACAGTGCAACACCATCCAGGAAAGAAGAGACAGTGTGATCCGTGGCCTGATCATGTACCTCGGCGAGGGGTTTGAAGACCTTATCACAGAATGCAAGGTAAAGGTTTTTATTTTTGTATCCTTATTTGTCTCTAAATGTGGTATCTTCCTTTCTTTCCCTCGCTCTCCTCTGAAGTTGCACAGTTAATCTAGTAGCCTAGTCTGTTGTTTCTTAATTATTTCACTCAGGATGCTGACTACGCCATGATTCGAGAGAACCTCATTCAGCATGTGATGGTGTTCACTGTGAAGCATCTGCACCAGAATATAGAGCATGGGATCTGCACCAGAATATAGGGCATGGGATCTGCACCAGAATATAGGGCATGGGATCTGCACCAGAATATAGGGCATGGGATCTGCACCAGAATATAGAGCATGGGATCTGCACCAGAATATAGAGCATGGGATCTGCACCAGAATATAGAGCATGGGATCTGCACCAGAATATAGAGCATGGGATCTGCACCAGAATATAGAGCATGGGATCTGCACCAGAATATAGAGCATGGGATCTGCACCAGAATATAGAGCATGGGATCTGCACCAGAATATAGGGCATGGGATCTGCACCAGAATATAGGGCATGGGATCTGCATCGAAGGAGCAGAGGTCCTGGCTGGTATTCCTAGTCTTACACAGTCATGTACGTTGCTTATGGGCCTCATCTATGGCTTAAATCTAAGGTACCCCAAAGAACTGAAATATACCTTTGAGGTGATCCAAAAAGTATTCTTGGAACTTGATGATCTCAGGACCTCTCCACGGGTCGAGCTCTAAAGATGAAGTTACTTGTTTTCAGAGATATCTAAAGATATCTATGACAACTCTCAAAGGGCCACTCAAACTGTGGTCTAAACCCTACTCAGTTGTCTTCTTCCGAAGAGGAGAGGCGAAACGGATCAGAGGACCAATACGCGGCGTGGTAAGTGTCCAAGGTTCTTTTTAATACGTTAAGGTACACATGAACAACTGACTACAAAAAAACAAGAAATGTGAAAACTCAAAACAGTCCTATCTGGTGCAAAGACAGAGACAGGAACAATCACCCACAAAGACACAGTGAAGCCCAGGCTACCTAAGTATGATTCTCAATCAGAGACAACTAATGACACCTGCCTCTGATTGAGAACCATACTAAGCCGAAACATAGAAATACCCAAATCATAGAAAAACAAACATAGACTGCCCACCCAACTCACGCCCTGACCATACTAACTAAATACAAAACACAGGAAATAAAGGTCAGCACGTGACATCAGTAAGCTGAAAAGCTAGTTGCTAGGTTTTATAGGAGCTACAGTTGTCAGGTGAAGTCATAAGAGACATTGTCAATTCCTGTTTAAAAAACAGCTTTGTTTAAAAATGGACTCCATATGCACTAGCGGATATCTGAGATTATTTGTCAGGTACAAGCTATCTGGATGTAACTTTACCTAAGGAGGCAAGGTGGAGTTATACCCAGAATGCTTATACCTATCGAAATAATATGTCCATAAGGGTTTCACTAGTGCTAATCCCAAACTATCACCTAAACCTTATGCAGTTGTGAAGATCTGAAATGATGTGTAGTCAGGTTCAAGCTATCTGGACGTAACTTTACCTAAGGGGGCAAGGTGTAGTTATACCCAGAATGCTTACAGATGACACAATAATGAGCTATCCACAAATGCCTAAGGAGTAGGTTTTCAGGGGCTATTTGAGATTCAAGAAGAAATTATAACATTTAATTTATTCAAAATCAAGGTGTTGAAGTTTGAATTTAAACACTGTTGTTTCTTTTTGCATATTCCCATGTATAGAAATAATATTTTTTGTAAATTATCCCAAGTATATTGAGGTAACTATTTGCATCAGCTTTTTAATTATAGTTGTGAGTATATATTTTAGTAGAAGGAAACCAATTTAAATACATTTGGCTAACTTGAGTACCATACGTAACTGAGCAAAAATATTTATAGATAAATCATATAATATAAATTACGATACTGAGTCAATTTATCAAATTAAACTTACAATATTAGTTATGTAACTGATTACATTTAAGTATATCAAACTTATAACATTAGTTCTGGGACTTGAAGAACTTAAGTAGATCAAAAAAAGAAAACATTCTGAACCTGTCACGACTTCCGCCCGAAGTCGGTTACTCTCCTTGTTCGGGCGGCGTTCGGCGGTTGACGTCACCAGCCTTCTAGCCATCGCCGATCCACTTTTCATTTTCCATTTGTTTTGTCCTTGTCTTACACACCTGGTTTCAATCCCCCAATTTCTTGTTCATTATTTACCCTCTGTTCCCCCATGTTTGTTTGTGAGTGATTGTTTATTGTATTGCGGTCCGTTATTGTGGCCTTGGATTTATTTGACTTGTATTGTGATTATTGTTGAGTAAAATTACGTACATTACTCATATCTGCTGTCCTGCCCCTGACTCATCTTCACCAGCTACACACTGTCAGGACACGGTTACGAATCCGGGTCTCCGGAGTGAGAAACAGTCACTAAACCAACTGAGCCACGAATAGTCAGCAGAACCCAGAAGATGAGGCAGACACAGCAGTACTTGAGACGGTGTATTTAATGAAGTAAAAAGTGAAGTTCTTCAGGAAAACATGTAACTCCACAACCTCAAAAGGAATTCCACAAGAACAAAGGTAATCCTCCAAGACAAAAAGGTAAATCCACAAGGTGGAAGGTATAGCACAAAAAGCCTCAAAAGATACTCAAAAAACAAACAAACAAGAACAAAAAACAGAATTCCACAAGAGAGTCCACCGGGATCAACAAGAGTTCACAGAGTACTAGGGCTGGGTGCTAACATACAAACACAGAGCAAAGAACTGAGTAAAACAAAGGGTTTAAATACAATCAGGGGAAACGAGGCACAGGTGCAAATAATAATGGGGATCAAGGGAAAACAAAAGGTCAAAAGGCACAATGGGGGCATCTAGTGACCAAAAACCGGAACAACCCTGGCCAAATCCTGACACACACAGAACCTGATAAAATTAAGTTGAATGAAAGGAGTTTTTGAGATCCAGTTAGTTGTTTGCACTTAATTTTTTTTGAGTCTGTAGTACACTAAAAGTGAAGTATATTATACTTAAAAGATCCTCCTTGTTGGATTTACTTAACAAAGCTGATGCAAATAGTTACCTAAAAAAATTATGTAAAAGGGGCACAATATTTTGTTACAGTGCAGCAAGCTGTCTTGTTTCCCATAATGTCACGAATAGCATTATTCCACACTCCTGGAAAACCCCCATACCTCTGGTCTGCAGTGGTTACTGGTCTAGTTGGCCTGGTCATGCTACTGATCTGATTCTTGGCAGACCAAACAACTGAAAAACCGGTTGGCCACAAAAATGTTAATTGTAATTCATTTGAGCCTACCTACCTGGAACACAACCAGGCCATTTTCCTAGAAGCCTGCCCATGTTTCGTTACAGACAGGTATAAATGGAAACATCTCAGGAGGAAAAATTTCCGAGAGGAATTGATGCCTGTCTCACCTAACTGAAAGTAAGAGTAAATACTGGGATATTATATAATTTAAATTAGATTGTTTTAAAGAGTTTATGCCACAACACTGAAAGCTATTGAGCACATTATAACTTAAAATGTTTAATTAAACTTAATATTCATGTTTGTTTGTTACCAAGGAATTCAAAATACATTTTAATCATAGCAAAATAGCATATAAGCACATACATTTCAATCTAATAGGTTACAAATGTTTGAATTATTTAGATAAATGGGTATGTTAATGTTAATGAACTGCATTTATTTTACAATTATGGAGATGGTGCTTCAAGATGATGAAACCAAAATAGCTCTCCAGACTAAACCAAAGAAGGTACGAATTGAGATTACAGTTGAAATCAAATGAGAAAATATGCTAAAAGCAAGCGACATACGTTAAACCCGTTTCACCTCTATGTTCATCCCATAGTGGGAAACAAGAGCAAGCAGGTGTCTGTTGTCTATACCTGTGCGTAACGTGAAGGATGGCTCAAGTCTCAATGATATGCTGCACCACCAGGCAGTTAAGGTACGTTTACAGTTTATGATGCTTTGTGTGTGCCGTGGTACAGTACCGCAACTTATTTGCTTGGCTCTTTTGCTCAAATTATGAAGCCGCACCTCAATTTGAGTGTTTTCTATTTCAGTGAAGATTGAACTCTATAAAATAAAGCAATACATTTTTATTTAAACTGTCTTATTTTATTTCATATGCAGAACCAACAATGCACATCACAAGTTTGTGAAGGTTCTGTCATGACTTCCAAGGCTCTAATGCGCTGTCCCAAAGATACTCCTCTTGAGATCCTACCTCAGGCGATTGACCTAATCAACCAATACTACAAGTCCTTCAAAATGTAAGTAATAGGCCTCAGTGTAATACTTCTCTAAAGACGATGACTAGTATTGCTCCAAAATTGTTCAACCCAAGTGCGGAATCTGTAAAAGACACACTGTTGCTTAAAATTGCAATATTGTTTAATGCCTTTTAGGCATTTATAGATTGTAGCCTATATTTTCTGTACTTCATTTATGAGCCTTTATAAAGCCTTCACTGTACAATGTATTCTTAGATGCTTCATAAATTATGGCAGTATGGGAAAATATTTAAGCCAGTTAGCCTTTATAGCCTATTGTAAATATTTGCTTATAGATCATTTATGAAGCATCTATGTGGGCCTTTACAATGGGAAAAATGTAAATCCCCTCTATTTTATGATTTGTTTGTTTTCAATTATTTACACATAGTCTAATTTAATCCCAAATGCATAGCCCCAAAATTGAACATCACCTTGCCAGATTGGAGGAAGTTGCTATGGAGATAGGTTCCTGTGGAACTTATTCGCTGACTATGGACAAATTAGTGTTTGGTGCTCGACAAGCATGGAGGAACGCCCCAAGATGCATCGGCAGGATTCAGTGGTCCAATTTACAAGTAAGAAAACATACTAACAAGGCAGAAGATACATTTCCGTTTCTCATTATATTTTAGGAATCAATATCAGTATCTGTTGTATTCTTGTATGTGTTTTTCATGCATGCACATGGGCGTATGTGTAATGTTCTATGTGTAGATTAGCCTAATGAATGATGAGGGTGAGTATTGGTAAAGTGGGACACTTTATGAAAATATGCTTTCTGGAACACCTTACAGAATCACCCCATTGTGTTAATCCCCAACATGATACCATTCTAAATAGCTTAAGAACTCAACTACACTGCACTACCGTTCCATTAAAATAACATCACATTGATCAGAAATACAGTTTAGACATTGTTAATGTTGTAAATGACTATTGTAGCTGTAAACGGCAGATTTTTAATGGAATGTCTACATAGGCTTACAGAGGCCCATTATCAGCAACCATCACTCTTGTGTTCCAATGGCAAGTTGTGTTAGCTAATCCAAGTTTATCATTTTAAAAGGCTAATTGATCATTAGAAAACCCTTTTGCAATTATGTTTGCACAGCTGAAAACTGATTAAAGAAGCAATACAACTGGCCTTCTTTAGACTTGTTGCATATCTTGAGCATCAGCATGTGGGTTCGATTACAGGCTCAAAAGGGCCAGAAACAAAGAACTTTCTTCTGAAGCTCATCAGTCTATTCTTGTTCTGAGAAATGAAGGCTATTCCATGTGAGAACCAGAATAGAAAGAGGAGTGGTATGCCCCAGTGCACAACTGAGCAAGAGGACAAGTACATTAGAGTGTCTAGTTTGCGAAACAGACGCCTCACAAGTCCTCAACTGGCAGCTTCATTAAATACTACCTGCAAAACACCAGTCTCAACATCAACAGTGAAGAGGCGACTCCGGGATGCTGGCCTTCAAGGCAGAGTTGCAAAGAAAAAGCCATATCTCAGATTGGCCAATAAAAAGAAAAGATTAAGATGGGCAAAAGAACACAGACACTGGACAGAGGAAGACTGGAAAAAAAGTGTTATGGATAGACAAATCTAAGTTTGAGGTGTGTGGATCACAAAGAAGAACATTCGTGAGATGCAGAAAAAAGGAAAATATGCTGGAGGAGTGTTGACACTATCTGTCATGGTGGAGGCAATGTGATGGTCTGGGGTTGCTTTGGTGGTGGTAAAGTGGGAGATTTGTACAAGGTAAAAGGGATCTTGAAGAAGGAAGGCTATCACTCCATTTTGCAAAGCCATGCCATACCCTGTGGACGGTGCTTAATTGGAGCCAGTTTCCTCCTACAACAGGACAATGACCCAAAGCACAGCTCCAAACTATACAATAACTATTTAGGGAAGAAGCAGTCAGCTGGTATTCTGTCTATAATGGAGTGTCCAGCACAATCACCGGATCTCAACCCTATTGAGCTGTTGTGGGAGCAGCTTGTGGGAGGTGCATCAGGAAGCATGGGGTGAAATCTCTTCAGATTAGAATGCCAAAGGTCTGCAAGGCTGTAATTGCTGCAAATGGAGGATTCTTTGACGATAGCTAAGTTTGAAGGACAATTATTATTTCAATTAAAAATCATTATTTAGAACCTTGTCAACATCTTGAGTATATTTCCTATTCATTTTGCAACTCATTTCTTGTATGTTTTCACGGAAAACAAGGACATTTCTAATTGACCCCAAACCTTTGAACGGTAGTGTATGTGAATGCAAAGAGCAAACAACAAGCTGCACAAGAACTCACTACTGTAACGGTCCAGGTTACATAGTGGCTCAGTGACTCATGTTCACATCTCAACGTTAAAAATCCAGTCTGCATGTTCCTCACAAAGAGGGCAACTGATGCCACTGAGCCAGATGTGTATGTGTTCGGGGAAAAGCTCCAGCTGGTATCCGATTTTAAGTACCTTGGCATCATACTTGATTCCAACCTCTCTTTTAAAAAGCAGGTGAAAAAGGTAACTCAAATAACCAAATTCAACCTAGCTGATTTCTGATATATACGAATTGTTTTGACTACAGAGGAAGATAAAACTGTACTTCAAATCTATGATGCTTCCCCACTTAACATACTGCTTGACTAGTTGGGCCCAAACTTGCTGTACAACAATAAAGCCCTTTCAATCTGTCTACAAACAGGCTCTCAGGGTGCTTGATTGGAAGCCCAATAGCCATCATCAGTGTTACATCCTCAGGAAGCATGAGCTCCTGAGTTGGAAAAATCTTGTGCAATACACCGAAGCATGTCTTGTATTCAAGATCCTAAATGGCCTGGCTCCCCCTCCACTCAGTACTTTTGTTAAACAGAAAACCCAGACATATGGCAGCAGATCCACAAGGTCTGCTATGAGAGGTGACTGTATAGTTCCCTTAAGGAAAAGCACCTTTAGTCTATCTGCTTTCTCTGTGAGAGCTTCCCATGACTAGAGGCCAATCAATAATCCCTAACCCGTTTCAAATTAAATTAAACTTTATTTGTCACATGCGCCAAATACAACAGGTGTAGACTTTACCGTGAAATGCTTACTTACAAGCACTTAACCAACAGTGCAGTTCAAGAAGAGTTGAGAACATTTTTACCAAGTAAACTAAAATGAAAAGTAAAAATAAAAAGTAACACAACAGGAATAACAATAACGAGGCTATATACAGGGGGCACCGGTACCGAGTCAGTGTGCGGGGTTACAGGCTAGTTGAGGTAACCTCTACATGTAGGTGGGGGCGAAGTGACTATGCATAGATGACAAACAAACAGAGAGTAGCAGCAGTGTACAAAAGGGGGAGTCAATGTAAATTGTCCGGTAGCGATTTTATTAATTTGTTCAGCCGTTTTATGGCTTGGGGTAGAAGCTGTTGAGGAGCCTTTTGGTCCTAGACTCTGTGCTCCGGTACCGCTTGCCGTGTGGTAGCAGAGAAAAAAGTCTATAACTTGGGTGACAGGAGTCTCTTCCTCTGACACCGCCTATTATATAGATCCTGGATGGCAGGAAGCTTGGCCCCAGTGATGTACTGGGCCGCTCACACTACCCTATGTTGCGTCTTATGGTCAGATGCTGAGCAGTTGCCATACCAGGCGATGATGCAACCGGTCAGGATGCTCTCGATGGTGCAGCTTTTGAACCTTTTGAGGACCCATGCCAAATCTCTTCAGTCTCCTGAGGGGGGAGAAGGTTTTATCGTGCTCTCTTCACCACTGTCTTGGCATGTTTGGACCATGGTATGGGCCTTGGGATGCTTTCCATGTTGTCTGTAGCTGGTGAGGTGTTGAAACACTTATGTATTTTGTTTTGTTGCTTTTTGCGTTGCTGTGTCTTTACTATCATTAACTGAAAACTGATAGTTTTTAATCAAAGATTCTCTGTAATTAGTTATTACGCGATAAGACTGATTAATCATGTAACCGCAATTACTAAGAAGTCGGGGCAGCAAGGAAAAATATTCAGATTACAAAGTTATCATTTCCTAAAATAACTTTTCAGATATTTTATCTGAACAATTAGTCTTCGAATAAATGAATCATTTACTTTACCTCACGTTAGTCTCATTCCAAACGTCGTAAATTGTTGGTTATCTGCACGAACCCAGTCTTCACTATGAGTCATCCATACATCAATTGTCTTAAATAATTTATTATTTAAGACAATTGTAATTCACAGAAATGCATAAACAAACAAACAAACAAGGTAAATGTGGTACCATGAAATTATAGGAGAATGTGGCCTAGTTGGCTAAAACGGCATGGCGGCTTGTTAGACAAAAGGAGAAGTGGGGGTCGACTAAGAAGTCACTACAGAGTGATAATTATAACAATTGAAATGCTAATCCTTTGCACATGAACGCTCACTCATTCGGGAACAATTGCAATCAATATATATATTTACGCTCAGTGTGTCATCTTGATCGCTGGTGAAAAGTTAATTTCTTTTGTAGAATTGTCCATCTCTCTCACTCTCTCTCTCTCGGTTGTGGTTAGAGGGGATTGTTCAGATTGACATTTGTTATAGAATAGATGTTTCGGCGGTGGTCGTTTTTCAATGATACTGAATTCCTAGTGGCAGACTAGTAATGTCATGTTTTGTCATATATTGTCTTGTCATTATGCTTTCCCTTCTGTTCGTTTCCCCCTGCTGGTCTTATTAGGTTCGTTCCCTCTTTCTATCCCTCTCTCTCCCCCTCCCTCTCTCACTCTCTCGCTCTCTCTTCTCTCTATCGTTCCGTTCCTGCTCCCAGCTGTTCCTATTCCCCTAATCAATCATTTAGTCTTCCCACACCTGTTCCCGATCCTTTCCCCTGATTAGAGTCCCTATTTCTTCCTTTGTTCCGTTCCTGTCCTGTCGGATCCTTGTATGTATTGGTCACCGTGCTGTGTTTGTGTATCGCCCAGTCGTGTCGTGTTTCCCTCAGATGCTGCGTGGTGAGCAGGTGTCTGAGTCTGCTAGGTTCAAGTGCCTTCCCGAGGCTACCTGCTGTTCAAGATCGAGTCTCCAGTCGGTTCTCGTCATTACGAGTGGAAGTTGTGTTTTTGATTGTATTTTACTTTACTGGATTAAAGACTCTGTTTTCGCCAAGTCGCTTTTGGGTCCTCATTCACCTGCATAACAGAAGGATCCGACCAAGAATGGACCCAGCGACTATGGATTCTCTCTACTCTACTCTCGAGTTCCAGGGAGCGATGCTCGGCAGACACGAGCAGGAATTGTCTGCTGTTCGGCATGCCGTTGAGACCCTGGCCGCTCAGGTCTCCGACCTCTCAAGACAGTATCAGAGTCTTCGTCTCGTGTCACCAGCTACTTCCGGTTCTTCCGAGCCTCCGAACCTAGGGTTAATAACCCACCTTGTTATTCTGGGCAGCCCACTGAGTGCCGCTCCTTTCTCACCCAGTGTGATATCGTGTTCTCTCTCCAACCCAACACATACTCAAGAGAGAGCTCGGATTGCCTACGTCATATCACTCCTTACTGGTCGGGCTCGGCAGTGGGGCACAGCTATCTGGGAGGCAAGCGCTGAGTGTACTAACAATTATCTGAACTTTAAAGAGGAGATGATAAGGGTTTTTGATCGCTCAGTTTTTGGGAGAGAAGCTTCCTGGTCCCTGTCTTCCCTATGTCAAGGTAATCGATCCATAACGGATTACTCAATAGAGTTTCGCACTCTTGCTGCCTCCAGTAACTGGAACGAGCAGGCGTTGCTCGCTCGTTTTCTGGAGGGACTCCACGCTAAGGTTAAGGATGAGATTCTCTCTCGGGAGGTTCCATCCAGCGTGGATTCTTTGATTGAACTCGCTATTCGCATTGAACGACGGGTAGATCTTCGTCACCGAGCTCATAGAAGAGAGCTCGCGTTAACTGTGTCTCCCCTCTCCGACACTACCGTCTTTCCCCACTGACTCAGGTGTTGAGCCCATGCAGCTGGGGGTATTCGCATCTCGGCTAAGGAGAGGGAACGGAGAATCACCAACCGCCTCTGTCTCTATTGCGGTTCCGCTGGTCATTTTGTCATGTCATGTCCAGTTAAAGGCCAGAGCTCATCAGTAAGCGGAGGGCGACTGATAAGCGCTACTAGACGGTCCTCTCCGTCAAGTACATGTACTACTTTACCGTCCATCTACGCTGGACCGGATCGGCAGCATCCTGCAGTGCATTAATAGACTCTGGGGCAGAGGGCTGTTTTATGGACGAAGCCTGGGCGCGGGAACATGACATTCCTCTCAGACAGTTAGGGAGCCCACGGTCATGTTTGCCTTGGATGGTAGTCCTCTCCCCAGTATATTATATGAAACACTACCTTTAACCCTCACTGTATCTGGTAACCATAGTGAGACCATTTCTTTTTTATTTTTTGTTCACCTTTTACACCTGTTGTTTTGGGTCATCCCTGGCTAGTGTGTCATAATCCTTCTTTTGATTGGTCTAGTGGTTCTGTCCTTTCCTGGAGCGTTTCTTGTCATGTGAAGTGTTTAATGTCTGCTATTTCTCCTGTTTGTTCTGTCCCCTCTTCTCAGGAGGAACCTGGTGATTTGACAGGAGTGCCGGAGGAATATCATGGTCTGCGCACGGTCTTCAGTCGGTCCAGAACCAACTCCCTTCCTCCTCACCGGTCGTATGATTGTTGTTCTGATCTCTTTAAGAAGCGTTTTGCATCCGCTCCTATCCTTGTTGCACCTGACGTCACTAAGCAGTTTATTGTTGAGGTTGACGCGTCGGGGGTGGGCGTGGGAGCCATTCTGTCCCAGCGCTCCGATACTGACGATGGGGTCCACCCTTGTGCGTATTTTTCTGCTTCTGCTCCTGGTCTTGCTGTCTGTTCCCTGCCATCGCATCTCTCCTGTTCTTGTTCCTGCCCTTGCTGTGTCTCAGTCTGTCCCTAGTTGTTACTCTCCTGGCCTGTTTGGTCCTGTTTGCTCTAAAGTTTTCAGTTCTCTACCCGTGTCTCATTTTTTTTTTTAGAGTAGTACCTAGTTTCCTTTTTATCGTTTTTTCGTTACGGTCCTGAGGAGAGGAGTTGGGTTCTTTCTCGGGACGTGCTGGACCGTTTGATCTATGATTTCCTCCGTTGCCGCCAGTGTTCCTCCTCGAGAGCGCCAGGAGGCGCTCGGTGAGTGGGGGGGTACTGTCATTTTTTTGTCATATATTGTCTTGTCATTATGCTTTCCCTTCTGTTCGTGTCATGCAGGTGAAAGAGGACCCAAAAGCGACTTGGCGAAAACAGAGTCTTTAATCCAGAAAAGTGAATACAAACAAAAAAACACAACTTTCACTCGAAATGACGAGGACCAACTGGAGACTCGATCTTGAACAGCAGGTGAACAGCAGGTTGCCTCGGGAAGGCACTCGAACCAGACAGACTCAGACACCTGCTCACCACGCAGCATCTGAGGAAAACACGACACGACAGGGCGATACACAATCACAGCACGGTGAATTCTAAACAAGGAACCGACAGGACAGGAACGGAACACAAAGGAAGAAATAGGGACTCTAATCAGGGGAAAGGATCGGGAACAGGTGTGGGAAGACTAAATGATGATTAGGGGAATAGGAACAGCTGGGAGCAGGAACGGAACGATAGAGAGAAGAGAGAGCGAGAGAGTGAGAGAGGGAGGGGGAGAGAGAGGGATAGAAAGAGGAAAGAACCTAATAAGACCAGCAGAGGGAAACGAATAGAATGGGGAGCACAGGGACAAGACATGATAATAAATGACAAACATGACAGTACCCCCCACTCACCGAGCGCCTCCTGGCGCACTTGAGGAGGAATCCTGGCGGCAACGGAGGAAATCATCGATGAGTGAACGGTCCAGCACGTCCCCGAGACGGAACCCAACTCCTTCCTCAGGACCGTAACCCTCCCAATCCACTAAAAATATTGGTGACCCAACGTCCCCGAGAACGCATGTCCATGATCTTATGTACCTTGTAAATAGGTGCGCTCTCGACAAGGACGGGAGGGGGAGGGAAGACCTTTGAACGGGGTGCGAAGAAAGGGCTTAACACAGGAGACATGGAAGACAGGATGGACGCCAGGTTACGAAGATGTCGCGGAAGAAGTTCACATCTCAAGTTAAAAATCAGGATTGACGACCTGGGAGACACGGAACGGACCAATGAACCAGATGGAGTCAACTTACGAGAAGCTGTCGTAAGAGGAAGGTTTAAGTAGTGGAAAGCCACACTCTCTGGCCGCAACAATACCTTGGACTCTTAATCCTGCGTTTATTGGCGGCTCTCACAGTCTGTGCCCTGTAACGAAAGTGCAGACCTCACCCTCCTCCAGGTGCGCTCAAACGTTGGACAAACGCTGAGCGGAGGGAACGCTGGACTCTGCTACTTCAAATCTATGCAAGCTGGGATGAGAACAGAGGAGGCTGGTAACCTGACTACTCTGAAACAGGGGATAACCCGGGTAGCAGACGAAGGAAGCGAATTGTGAGCGTATTCTGCCCAGGGAGCTGTTCTGCCCAAGACGGAGGGTTTCTGAAAGAAAGGCTGCGTGTATTCAAGACCAATCGTCTGATTGGCCCTCTCTGCTTGACCGTTAGACAGGATGAAACCCGGAAGAGAGACTGGCAGCGGACCACAATCAAACGACAGAACTCCCTCCAAAACTGTGACGTGAATTGCTTTCTCTGTCTGAAAGCGTCCCAACGGGAGGCCATCAATTCTGAATACATTCTCAATAATGATTTGTGCACGTCTCCTAGCGGAAGGAAGTTTAGCG
Organism: Oncorhynchus gorbuscha; assembly: GCF_021184085.1. Classification (NCBI taxonomy): domain Eukaryota; kingdom Metazoa; phylum Chordata; class Actinopteri; order Salmoniformes; family Salmonidae; genus Oncorhynchus; species Oncorhynchus gorbuscha. The sequence goes on from NC_060185.1 coordinate 25,297,045, forward strand.
AGGGGAATGAAATGTGCCGCCTTAGAGAACCTATCGACAACCGTAAGAATCACAGTCTTCCCCGCAGACAAAGGCAGACCGGTAATGAAGTCTAAGGCGATGTGAGACCATGGTCGAGAAGGAATGGGGAGCGGTCTGAGACGACCGGCAGGAGGAGAGTTACCCGACTTAGTCTGCGCGCAGTCCGAACAAGCAGCCAAACAAACGAGCGTGTCACGCTCCTGAGTCGGCCACAAAAGGCTGGCGAATAGACGCAAGAGTGCCTCGAACACCGGGATGACCAGCTAACTTGGCAGAGTGAGCCCACTGAAGAACAGCCAGACGAGTGGAAACAGGAACGAAAAAGGTTACTAGGACAAGCGACAGGAGTCAGTGTGCGTGAGTGCTTGCTTAACCTGTCTTTCAATTCCCCAGACTGTTAACCCGACAACACGCCCATAAGGAAGAATCCCCTCGGGATCAGGTAGAAGCCACAGAAGAACTAAACAGACGGGATAAGGCATCAGGCTTGGTGTTCTTGCTACCCGGACGGTAAGAAATCACAAACTCGAAACGAGCGAAAAACAACGCCCAACGAGCTTGACGGGCATTAAGTCGTTTGGCAGAACGGATGTACTCAAGGTTCTTATGGTCTGTCCAAACGACAAAAGGAACGGTCGCCCCCTCCAACCACTGTCGCCATTCGCCTAGGGCTAAGCGGATGGCGAGCAGTTCACGGTTACCCACATCATAGTTGCGCTCAGATGGCGACAGGCGATAGAAAAATAACGAAAGGATGAACCTTATCGTCAGACTGGAAGCTCTGGGATAGAATGGCTCCCACGACTGATCTGAATCATGTAACCTCGACAATGAATTGTCTAGTGACGTCAGGAGTAACGAGGATAGGAGCGGACGTAAAAGTTCTTTTAGAAGATAAAAGCTCCCTCGGAACCGGACCACTTAAAACACGTCTTGACAGAAGTAAGAGCTGTGAGAGGGGCAGCAACTTGACCGAGTCTCATTGAAACGCCGATAGAAATTAGCGAAACCTAAAAACCGCTGCAACTCGACACGTGACCTTGGAACGGGCAAACAAACAAACAAGGTCACTGACAGCTTGGACCTTTGGCTAAATCCATCTGAATGCCTTCAGCGGAAATAACGGAACCGAGAAAAGTAACGGAGGAGACATGAAAAGAGCACTTCTCAGCCTTTACGTAGAGACAATTCTCTAAAGGCGCTGTAGAACACGTCGAACGTGCTGAACATGAATCTCGAGTGACGGAGAAAAAATCAGGATATCGTCAAGATAGACAAAAACAAAGATGTTCAGCATGTCTCTCAGAACATCATTAACTAATGCCTGAAAAACAGCTACGCATTGTGTCATCCGAACGGCAGAACCCGGTAATTCAAAATGCCCTAACGGAATTGTCCATTTCCACTCGTCCCCCTCTCTGATGCGCACGAGATGGTAAGCGTTGACATTTGTCCAACTAGTAAAGTTTCCTGGCTCCCTGCAGAATCTCGAAGGCTGATGACATAAGGGGAATGCGGATAACGATTCTTAACCGTTATGTCATTCAGCCCTCGATAATCCACGCAGGGGCGCAGAGTCTTCCCACACCTGTTCCCGATCCTTTAGAGTCCTTCTTCGTCCTTCTTCTAACAAAAAGAACCCCGCCCCGGCCGGAGAGGAAGAAGGCACTATGGTACCGGCGTCAAGAGACACAGACAAATAATCCTCGAGAGCCTTACGTTCGGGAGCCGACAGAGAGTATAGTCTACCTCGAGGAGGAGTGGTCCCCGGAAGGAGATCAATACTACAATCATACGACCGGTGAGGAGGAAGGGAGTTGGCTCGACCGACTGAAGACCGTGTCGCAGATCATGATATTCCTCCGGCACTCCTGTCAAATCGCCAGGTTCCTCCTGAGAAGTAGGGACAGAAGAAACGGGAGGGATGGCAGACATTAAACACTTCACATGACAAGAAACGTTCCAGGATAGGATAGAATTACTAGACCAATTAATAGAAGGATTATGACATACTAGCCAGGGATGACCCAAAACAACAGGTGTAAACGGTGAACGGAAAATCAAAAAGAAATAGTCTCACTGTGGTTACCAGATACTGTGAGGGTTAAAGGTAGTGTCTCAAATCTGATACTGGGAAGATGACTACCATCTAAGGCGAACATGGGCGTAGGCTTCTCTAACTCTCTGAAAGGAATGTCATGTTTCCGAACCCATGCTTCGTCCATGAAACAACCCTCAGCCCCAGAGTCTATCAAGGCACTACATGTGTGAACCGGTCCAGCGTAGATGGACCGACAAAGTAGTACAGGATCTTGATGGAGAGACTTGAGTAGTTGCGCTCACCTGTAGCCCTCCGCTTACAGATGAGCTCTGGCTTTTACTGGACATGAATTAACAAAATGTCCAGCAACTCCGCAATTTTTGAGGCACAGGCGGTTGGTGATCCTCCGTTCCCTCTCCTTAGTCGAGATGCGAATCCCTCCCAGCTGCATGGGCTCAGTCTCAAAGCCAGAGGAGGGAGATGGTTGCGATTTCGGAGCAGGGAAACACCGTTGATGCGAGCTCTCTTCCACGAGCCCGGTGACGAAGATCTACCCGTCGTTCTATGCGGATGGCGACGAGAGCAATCAAAGAGTCCACATCTGAAGGAACCTCCCGGGAGAGAATCTCATCCTTAACCACTGCGTGGAGTCCCTCCAGAAAAGGTGCGAGCAGCAGCTGGGGGTATTCCACTCACTAGAGGCAGCAAGAGTGCGAAACTCAATAGAATAATCCGTTATGGACCGTTCACCTTGGCATAAGGAAGCCAGGGCCCTAGAAGCCTCCCTACCAAAAACTGAACGGTCAAAAACCCGAATCATCTCCTCTTTAAAGTTCTGGAACTTGTTAGAGCAATCAGCCCTTGCCTCCCAGATAGCTGTGCCCCATTCTCGAGCCCGGCCAGTAAGGGTGAATGACGTAAGCAACCCGAGCTCTCTCTCTAGAGTATGTGTTGGGTTGGAGAGAGAACACAATCTCACACTGCGTGATGGAGCGGCACTGGTGGGCTGCCCGGAGTAGCAAGGTGGGTTATTAACCCTAGGTTCTGGAGGCTCGGCAGGCCAGGAAGTAACAGGTGGCACGAGATTTCTTTTTTTTATTTTGTTCACCTTTTACACCTGTTGTTTTGGGTCATCCCTGTAGACTCTGGAACAGTCCAGAGAGGTCGGAAACCTGAGCGGCCAGGTTCTCCACGGCATGGCGAGCAGCAGACAATTCCTGCTCGTGTCTGCCGAGCATGGCTCCTTGGATCTCGACGGCAGTGTAACGAGCGTCTGAAGTCGCTGGGTCCATTCCTTGGTCGGTTCCTTCTGTCATGCAGGTGAAAGAGGACCCAAAAGCGACTTGCATCCGAAAACATCCTTTAATCCAGAAAAGTGAATACAAACAAAAAACACAACTTTCACTCGAAATGACGAGGACCAACTGGAGACTCGATCTTGAACAGCAGGTGAACAGCAGGTTGCCTGGGAAGGCACTGCTCCTGGTCTTGACAGACTCAGACACCTGCTCACCACGCAGCATCTGAGGAAAACACGACACGACAGGGCTTGTTCCTGCAATCACAGCACGGTGAATTCTAAACAAGGAACCGACAGGACAGGAACGGAACACAAAGGAAGAAATAGGGACTCTAATCAGGGAAAGGATCGGGAACAGGTGTGGGAAGACTAAATGATGATTAGGGGAATAGGAACAGCTGGGAGCAGGAACGGAACGATAGAGAGAGAGAGAGAGCGGGAGTGAGAGGGGAGGGGGAGAGAGAGGGATAGAAAGAGGGAAAGAACCTAATAAGACCAGCAGAGGGAAACGAATAGAATGGGGAGCACAGGGACAAGACATGATAATAAATGACAAACATGACAGTTCGTTTCCCCCTGCTGGTCTTATTAGGTTCGTTCCCTCTTTCTATCCCTCTCTCTCCCCCTCCCTCTCTCACTCTCTCGCTCTCTCTTCTCTCTATCGTTCCGTTCCTGCTCCCAGCTGTTCCTATTCCCCTAATCAATCATTTAGTCTTCCCACACCTGTTCCCGATCCTTTCCCCTGATTAGAGTCCCTATTTCTTCCTTTGTGTTCCGTTCCTGTCCTGTCGGATCCTTGTATGTATTGGTCACCGTGCTGTGTTTGTGTATCGCCCAGTCGTGTCGTGTTTCCCTCAGATGCTGCGTGGTGAGCAGGTGTCTGAGTCTGCTAGGTTCAAGTGCCTTCCCGAGGCTACCTGCTGTTCAAGATCGAGTCTCCAGTCGGTTCTCGTCATTACGAGTGGAAGTTGTGTTTTTTGATTGTATTTTACTTTACTGGATTAAAGACTCTGTTTTCGCCAAGTCGCTTTTGGGTCCTCATTCACCTGCATAACAAGTAATTAATATCAAATACTTGTTCTTATTCTGTCGGCATCGATAGTCTAAGAGTTGAACCACGTGGTATGGTTAAAAGATTCAGCAATGGTCTACAACCTTTGTCCTCCTAATGGAGAAAAACATGGTCTGCAACCTTTAGCCATCTCGTAATTGAGGTAAGCTCGGTCTGCTGATCGAAAAAAAACAGAGTGGGGGTTTTATTCGGAAGGGCCGAAGAGGGCTGTCCCAGGATGTCTGACCCTAACTGGGCTCAGGGGCGGTCCTCTGATTTAGTTCAAATCAAAAGGGAAATGTATTTGTCTTCATTAAACAGTCCAAAATCATATTACACAATTATACAAACAGTATCATACTCACTCATTCATCTTATACAAAAATTAGATGTAAACCTCATATCTGAGGCTATTATATAAACAGTGTTATGGTAATGTGGCCACACCGTCTCCCATGAGCTTCCCCAAGTTGTACCAAACGGACCAGTTAGTAGCTGGATTCTTCACCGATCTTTTATACCTTCTCCAGAACATGAAATTTGTTTGTACCTCAAGTTCTGTGAGGTGGAAGGATTTCCTTTGTTCTCCATGAAAATCTACTCTCTCTATACTGTGTGTCCATGAGGAGATTCTCAGGAATTTACAACATCTCTCTGACCACAGCAACCTAGTTGAAGGAGGAAAGGGGGAGGCAGGGAGAGGGGGATGGGCTTGCTATACCCAAAGAGGCCAATGTCATGACAGCGTGCTACGTGATACTTGTTCTATGTTGCTCTGCGTGTGCTCACTGCTCATTGATTGTCTGTATTGTTATTGTAATTGTTTTTAATAACCTGGCTAAAACCGGAACTTACTGAAACGTTGATTAATGTGCACTGTGACTATAAAAATAAACTCAAACTCAAACTGCAATCCACTTTAATGACCGGACATTTTTCCACGTAATGGAACAGATTATAATGTTAGAATACATTAACTTAATGCTCAAATTAACTGGTGTTACCTAAACTATAAAACCCAGCAACAGTAATCAGAAACTGTCAAAGAACGTTTCCAATCCAACTATTCAGAACTCTGCTTCAAATGTCCCACTGCGTCCCTAACAGCCCGATGTAGCCCAGCGAGCATGACTCACTTTCTCCAGCGGACTAAAACATGGCATTAGTAGTTTATCTAAAATCTACCAATAACTAATAACATATTAAATTATTATTATTATTATTATTATTAGAAGGCATTGTTTTCATTTCAGTCTACCCAAACAATATAACACAGGATGGATGGCTCTTCTTCAAACACAAATTGTCCTGAGACCACATTTTTTCTGTAGATACTGGCAAATTGGGACGCCTTGGTATTCAAAGTGGAAAACTTCATTCTTTATTGTAAAAAATAATAAATGAGAGTATATGAGAAATATATTTTTATAATAAACTTCAATTATTCATACAAATTAAATGTATTAAAACATTCTTTATGTCATTTTGTGGAACATTAAAGTGGCAATATGTATCTTTTTGGGCAACCCAACCCAAAAAATGTACGTAGAAATGTGAGTTATCGATCCATCATTCTACCTGAAAGCAAGTTAGTAGATCTGTTCTATGTGCGCTATTGTAATGCTTCCAGTTCCACCCCAAAATGTTTTTGTCTTTTACTTTCGGTTTGGTACACCAGCTTCAAACTACACTCTAGTGAACATTTTGTAGAATGAAACCATTAAAACCTCACCCCTCAAACATGTCAATGACTGTTTTATTGTCACCAGCGTCAAATACAGCAAAATAAAGTTTTTAGTTCTACCGGGGACAAAACTGCCTTAAAATGGCAATCTACCGTTTGACAGTCAAATCAAATCAAAATCAAATCAAATCAAATTTATTTATATAGCCCTTCGTACATCAGCTGATATCTCAAAGGGGTGTACAAAAAAACTGCCTTAAAATGGCCTAGAGTGTCCCAGTTTGACAGTAACAGGGTGTCCCAGTTTGACAGTAACAGGGTGTCCCAGTTTGACAGTAACAGGGTGTCCCAGTTTGACAGTAACAGGGTTTCCCAGTTTGACAGTAACAGGGTGTCCCAGTTTGACAGTAACAGGGTGTCCCAGTTTGACAGTAACAGGGTGTCCCAGTTTGACAGTAACAGGGTTTCCCAGTTTGACAGTAACAGGGTTTCCCAGTTTGACAGTAACAGGGTGTCCCAGTTTGACAGTAACAGGGTGTCCCAGTTTGACAGTAACAGGGTGTCCCAGTTTGACAGTAACAGGGTGTCCCAGTTTGACAGTAACAGGGTGTCCCAGTTTGACAGTAACAGGGTGTCCCAGTTTGACAGCAACAGTGTGTCCCAGTTTGACAGTAACAGGGTGTCCCAGTTTGACAGTAACAGGGTGTCCCAGTTTGACAGTAACAGGGTGTCCCAGTTTGACAGTAACAGGGTGTCCCAGTTTGACAGTAACAGGGTGTCCCAGTTTGACAGTAACAGTGTGTCCCAGTTTGACAGTAACAGGGTGTCCCAGTTTGACAGTAACAGGGTGTCCCAGTTTGACAGTAACAGGGTGTCCCAGTTTGACAGTAACAGGGTGTCCCAGTTTGACAGTAACAGTGTGTCCCAGTTTGACAGTAACAGGGTGTCCCAGTTTGACAGTAACAGGGTGTCCCAGTTTGACAGTAACAGGGTGTCCCAGTTTGACAGTAACAGGGTGTCCCAGTTTGACAGTAACAGGGTGTCCCAGTTTGACAGTAACAGGGTGTCCCAGTTTGACAGTAACAGGGTGTCCCAGTTTGACAGTAACAGGGTGTCCCAGTTTGGACGTAGGCAAATATTCTAAAAAGGTGAAAGTAGTAAAATAACCATTTACAGTCATTTTGATTTACATTTACAAAATACATTGTAATGAAAAGCTGAATATCCTTTCTTAATTTGTTACAAGCTTAACATTACTTGTCTTAGAATCCTATGTCATTTTACTTACCATTATGAGTTTAGAGACATTTCATTACACGGGATGCCACGCCCACAATGACTTCACGCCAATTGAATCCGTTTTTTATCATCACATACTTCCTCACTAACACGCAGGCATCGATTGTTTGTTATGTTATTGTACACATTTAAATATATCCATTATAAAGCTTTGCTAGGTGTCCCACTTAACCAATACTCACCAACATGTTTCTTGGATTGTTCTGCAGGTGTTTGATGCCAGAAAGTGCAAGACTACTAAGGATATGTTCAAGTCTCTGTGCGAACACTTGCAGTCTGCCACAAATGGAGGAAACCTAAGGTAAACAAAGAGTTGGGACAAAGAGCAGGGACTTGTTTCAATCCAAACATCTGCATTATAGCGCGATTGAAACGATAAGGTCATTTTCAATTGAGAGATCATATGCAGTGTTTACGTGAATGCAGTCTCTGCGAATGCGGGAAGATTGCCTTTCGATTTAAAGTCACGCTTGGACAAAGATTGAATCTAGGCCTAGGTGACCAACAGCCCTACTTTCTGAGGTAGCCTAACTACTGCAGCATTCTTTGTGAAACTAGAAAGGATGGAGAATTATGAGGTAATGAGGCAGAGAGCAGAAAACGCAGTGTAAAGATCAACCCTGTATGAAGTTAGAAATGTGTCCAATGTAAATGACAGATTTGTCCCACTAACTGTTCGTCGCTCTGGATAACAACATCTGCTAAAATACTAACATGTAAATGCACCAATGTAAAAGTAATTATACTAATACTCCTGTCTCATGTGTTATTTATTGCACTTGACTTAGACCTTCAACCCTTTACTCCGTGAGAACAATACTGTAGGTCAGGGATCCCCAATTACATTCAGCTATAGGCCGATTTTTCCTTGAAGGGATGGTCAGGGGCCGGAACATAGTTATGAATAGTTTGTACACTGCATATTGATCTGTGGGCATGCAATGTTGTTGTTCTAAAATGGGGATTGCTAAACAATGTGTTGGAACCTAACCAGATTCAATTAGGCATACCTCAGGGGATGTGCTCCATCATAGAGGCGAGGGGGCAGGGTTCTGGGCATCTCGCTCATCCAGCCTAGGGATGAAGTTGGTATGGTCATGCAAATGATGTTACTGATCTGGTTGGCCTGGTCATGCTACTGATCTGATTATTGATAGACCATTATCTTGGCCAGGTCGCAGTTGTAAATGAGAACATGTTCTCAACTAGCCTACCTGGCTATATAAAGGTGAAATAAAATAAATAAATAAAAAATTCCAAACAACTGAAACACCCGTCTATAAGAAATCTTTTACAGTCTAAATGTAATTTTAATGGTAAAATCATTGAATGGAAAATTCTCTTAACATTAATGAATAACCTAAAATAAATATACATTAACCTCTTCATTTAAAATAAATTAACATTATCATCTATAGAATGGTATAACAAATAAAATAATAAAATCAGCAGCCAATTTTTTAAACTAAGTATACCTACCAACTAGAAAATAAGCAACTGTAAAATGGGAAATGGAAAACAAAATGGAAATGAAAAGGCCTGATGGTGGCGCTAGAGGAAAGGTCAGATAGTCACCAAATCAATAGGTTTCTTCCACTTGGTCTTGATTGTGCACAACAAATTTTATGGCAATCCAGCCATTCCTTTGAGATATATCTTGTTCTCAGTCTGTTCTCAGTCTTGTTCTCGGCCTGTGGGCATCATGTGTGGAGTGATCCAATATCTATAGCCATGCCATTTAACAGTTATCACTGGCCCTTGCTCAGCCTTACTCACCAAGAGCCCAGTCCCGAGCCTTCTTGCTAGCAAAGTCCCTGATCAAGTCTTTGAAGTCCAGCTTTCTAGCTAACTGACTTTCAATGGACAGCATGGCAAGACTGCAAAACCTGTCCTGGGACATAGTGGACCTCAAATATTTTTTTAAATCAGGTTTAGTTTACTGAAAGCTCTCACCACAAGCAACACTCACAGGCAGTGTGCAAAACATACGTAAAGCAATGCACACTTCTCCAAAAATGCTTTGCAGCTGCATCTTACAAATTCCATTCAGGAGACCAAGAGGGGAGGGGACACGTTAGGGGGGAAAGTGGCTGCATATACAGTGTTCAGGTGTCTTACTTCATGTTGAAACTCAGGTGTCAGATCTCTGGAATACTTCATGGTCAGTGGTTGGCACACAGAAGGGACTTTATCCTCACTAATCTGCCCAACTTTCAGAACAGCAGAAAAGTATTCTACAATTTCTGCAGTGGTGTGGAACCAAGTGTCCAAGTCACTTCTGATGTTTGTCAATAGCAGTCAAAAAAACACTATTCCGAAACACCGTTGCTGCACTGTCCTGAGCTGTCTCCTCTTGAGAGGTCTCATCATGGAATCTCTTCCTTTTCCTCTGGCAGCTGTGTTCCTTGCTTACTTGAGAAACAACAGCTATTTGCATAGCAATCCGTGTTGCCTCAGACAGGAGAAACTCCCATTCATCTCTAAGAGCCTGCATCTCTTCCTTTAAGGCTCTGATATTGGCTGCCTCTGTGTCAAGTGAGATTTTTCCTGACTGGAGAATCACATTCCTGTCCTCAATGCATTGCTGTACCTGCAATTATGCCAACTGACATGTCATTCAACACAATGCTGCTCACCTCCTTCAGTTGGGAGAAGGGCTGGTTCAGGGGTATGGAGATGGGGAGACATGGCTGCTGAACCTGAAGCTGCATCTGTTGGGCCTGGCAACAGGTAGGGGGAGGGACAACTGATTTATTATGAATGGCTTGCTAAACGTTTGCCTACAATGATTAATGATTAAATGTGGGCTAAAAGAGGAGCGAAATGTAAACACTCAGAATTTTCTGTGAAGATATTAAGTAACTAATGTTAGGGGAGCAAAAGTAGCCTATTTCAATAGGGACTAAGCTATCAGGTTAATTTCCACCACTCACGGACTACACCCCCTTTCCTTTGTGAAACATTGGGTGACATACTGTCGCCCTTTCTGTTCTCTTTCCTGTCTTTCTTTTCGTTTTGGAGGGGGGGTGGGATACAGAGGCTCTCTGGATGTTTACTTTTTGCCAAAAACAAGAAAAGATAAAGAAACCGTTACTTTTATTAGTTATTAGTACATTGTAAGTAATATAATATATTAATGATGATAGGTTAATAATTTAATATGGAAAAAAATGTACCTAATGTTCTCATCATTTTTTAAGGCCCCTTAGACTCTTCCTAACTACCCCCCCCCCTTAGAGAGGCATATTGGTTAATATGTTTTTTAATTAAAATCACTTTGAGCTGATTTCCTAGATTTTTGTATTTTATGTCAACAACTAAATTATTAGGCAATTTGTTATTTATTTTCTCTGGAAATAAAATTGCCAATAGGCTACCTATTGGGGAACCCTGCTGTAGGACATTCACTCTGTTATGGGCCAGTTTCACAAGCTCCTTCTTATTTCAGTTTGTCTGTTATTACATATCTTATTCTTTCTTCTGTCTTATTTATTTCAGGTCTGTAATTACCGTCTTCCCTCTGAGAAAGGAAGACATGCGAGATTTCCGGGTGTGGAACAGCCAGCTGGTGAAGTATGCAGGTTACCAGATGCCTGATGGCAGTATCCAGGGAGACCCATCCAGTGTAGAATTCACTGAGGTACTATATAAAGTAGCTATAGCCACCAGGATCCACCCAGCTATTTCAATAACATGCATTCAAACAGGCTCACATACTGTATGTCTTTGTTTGAAAATATACATTTTTAAAGTTGCTGTTACTTTTGTGCTGTGTTCTTAAAGATCTGTATCCGGCTTGGATGGAAACCTCAGTACGGCCTCTTCGATGTATTGCCACTAGTCCTGCAGGTCAATGGGGAGGACCCAGACCTTTATGAAATCCCTCCACAGCTGATCCTGGAGGAACACCCTCAGTGAGTGACTTTAGCCTCGTTTCTATTGGATGATTGTGTAAACACACTTTTGAGAACAAATACGATGTTAAGCCTGCAGAGAGTCATCATAGCTATTCCACTGCATACAACGACATTCATTGGTTACGATACCGCTACAAAAGTGGTGTCCAGTTATGTTATGACACGTGTATGCAAATCCGTTTGATTCCATACTAGATTTGCCGTTCATTGGATTCATCAGAGACACATAGTATTCAGAGCATCATGCCTCCATAGCCATGGAGCTGTTTCGAGCTGTTTTGCAAGGAGGAATGGGGGAAAAATGTCAGTCTCTCGATGTGCAAAACTGATAGACATACCCAAAGCAACTTACAGCTGTAATCGCAGCAAAAGGTGGCGCTACAAAGTATTAACTTAAGGGGGCTGAATAATTTTGCACGCCAATTTTTCAGTTTTTGATTTGTTAAAAAAGTTTGAAATATCCAATAAATGTCGTTCCACTTCATGATTGTGTCCCACTTGTTGTTGATTCTTCACAAAAAATACAGTTTTATATCTTTATGTTTGAAGCCTGAAATGTGGCAAAAGGTCGCAAAGTTCAAGGGGGCCGAATACTTTCGCAAGGCACTGTATCTAATTAAATCAATGTTTTATGTAGCTGCCTGGGTAAAATCAAACCATTGCCCCCAGTCACTCAAGAGTTTGAACTATAAAAAAGGTTTTAAAATCCTCTGTCTTGAGGAACAGAGCTGAATAGGAGAGAGTGAAGAGCTCTATAGAACTGAACTACGCAGCACATTCCTTTATCCAAATAGTTTCCCAAAGCCAGGTCTAGGAGGGCCCAATGACCTGTACCATTTTATTTTATTTAAATGTCTAACCACTCCAAAGTGGTCCTACATTTGTTTCACTGGACACAATACTGAGCTGAGTCAAGTGTTTCAAGCACCTTTGGTAGAGTGAACACGTCAACTGTGTGTGTGCGTAACTCATTCTGTATGAAAAAGGTGTCACATTGAGGACTGAATGATTCACTATAGAAACTAATCACATCTATCCTAGTGGTGGTGTTTTTGGGCATGCTCTTTTATATATTATTATCAGATATATTGTGTTGATCTTTCCTCATTAGGTATAAGTGGTTCCAAGACCTAGGACTGAAGTGGTATGCTCTGCCTGCGGTGTCCAACATGCTGATGGAGATTGGTGGACTTGAATTCCCAGCCTGTCCCTTTAATGGCTGGTACATGGGCACTGAAATTGGTGTGAGGGATTTCTGTGAATATCAGCGTTATAACGTCTTGGAGGTAAGGCTCACTTTCACAGATACTCACAATGGCTACAGCACAGGGTCATGCTCAGCAAGAGTAGCCCACGTTTTGAAATGTAGGAGGAAACCTCGTCTGCAATAACCAAAAATATAATTTTCTGTTTAAAAATGTTTTCTTGTTTCATACCTCTGCAACACAACCCTGGCTAACTTGATAATGATGCAATGATTGTAGATGTTTTGGCTTCCTGTCCGTACAGGAAGTTGGTCACAGGATGGGCCTGGAGACACACAAGCTGTCCTCACTGTGGAAAGACCAGGCCTTGGTGACCATCAATGTTGCAGTCATATACAGTTTCCAGGTAACCTATGATTTTCATGTATACAGGACCAATCCAAAGGCATGTTTTTCCTAATAGATGTTTTTCCCAATAGATATTCACAGCCTGTACAGCACTTTGAGATATCAGCTGATGTATGAAGGGCTATATAAATACATTTGATTTGATTTGATATTCCAAGTTATGTTGTTGTTGTTGTTGTTTTGTTACATCATTCGTTTTTTTAATACCTACAATTTTAAATAAGATACTTCCATCCCATAATATTTAGCCAGAGGATGCTACAACTATTCAGCCATCAACTGGAGTTTTCCTTGAGATAAATGTACTCCTTTTGTCTCATTACTGTACGATGTAGAAGAACAAGGTGACCATCACAGACCACCACTCTGCAGCCGAGTCCTTTATGATGCACATGGAGACAGAGTTCCGGCTGCGTGGCGGCTGCCCTGCAGACTGGGCCTGGCTGGTTCCTCCCATGTCTGGCTCTCTCACACCTGTCTTCCACCAGGAGATGGTCAACTACATCCTCTCTCCCTTCTTCTACTAGCAGGTAGATACTGAGACACCATCTTGTACTGTGCATAGTATATGGCATTCATCTGGTTAAGCTCCACCAGGGCAACAGGGCAGTTGCTGAATGATCATCTGTAACTGTTGTTGTTGTTTGAAGCCTGACCCCTGGACGACCCATGTCTGGAGAAATGGGGAGATGTGCCTGAGGAAGCAACAGATCAGCTTCAAAGCGGTGGCCAGGTAATCTTACATGGACTATGACACCCATATCTGTAATGCTTTATGAACACAGTCATGATGCGTTATAAATTAGAATGCAGTCCTAATCATATTATTGCCATGGCTATAAATGCACATAATGGTTGAGGTTGAGTGAAACCATGCTCATAATGCATTACAAAGTATTATCATTCATGGCTGGTTCCCTCCTATAGGGCGGCTCTCTTTTCTTCAAGCCTTATGAGCAGAGTGCTGGCTAACAGGGTGCGGTGCACTGTCCTGTACGCTACTGAAACAGGGAAATCACAGACATTGGCCCAGAGACTGAACTCCAGGCTAAACTGTGCCTTCAACTGCAGGGTAGGAGATCCATCTCATCTCTATGAAGGATGATAGGGGGCCTACTGCCTCAGGCTAATATGCTCCAGGGCATTTGTGTGTGTTAAGCACTGTGAATCAATGTAAAACTCTAGTTTAATTGGAACCTAAATTTATGTGAGGACTATATTGAGCTCATTTAGAGTTAATTTACAGAACAAGCAATGGGGAGTTAGCTGGTAGATGTGCTTGTACAATGTACAATCTGTTGATGTCTTAAGTCACTACTGTCCTCAAAATGCAGAATTTCCCAGATATTTTACAAAGTTAACTAAAGCTGCTCTGTATATCTTCAAAGTTGCTCTGTATGGAGGACTATAACTTCAGTGACATGGAACAGGAGAGCCTTCTCGTTGTGGTAACAAGCACATTTGGAATGGAGACTCCCCTGGAAATGGAGAGGTGTGTTTCTGTATTTTGAAGATATTAACAATAATATTTTTCCCCACATTTATAAAATGTAACGTCTAAATATTCACCACATGTTTAATATTTATTTCTCTAGAGTTTCAAGAAGCAGCTTTTCTCCTTGCAGTATCTCAGGAACAAGTTAAGGTAAGTAGTATCTCAAGCATTTTTCTCTGCATTGCCCTCTCCGTACTGTGCTGTTCATGTACATTAGTGGAGGTTGCTGAGGGAAGCTCATAATATTGTCTGGAACAGAGCGAATGGAATGGCATCAAACACATGGAAACCATGGAAACCATACCATTCTGCTCCAGCCTTTACCACAAGCCCGTCCTCCCCAATTAGGTGCTACTAACCTCCTGTGATGTACATATCCTTAAGATGTACTAATTTGATGAAGTGGCGACTTCACTACAGTCTCTTTTACCTCTCTTTGTTTTTGAAATTGCTCATATCTCCCCTCTCCTCCCCTAGGTACTGTGTTTTTGGACTGGGCTCGAGGATGTACCCACAGTTCTGTGCTTTCGCCCATGCCGTGGATGCCAAGCTGGAGGAGCTGGGGGCAGAGCGGGTGACGCCCACTGGAAAGGGGGATGAACTGAATGGACAGGAAGAGGCCTTCTCTGCCTGGGCTCTCACTGCTCTCAAGGTAGGCAGACAAGGAAGAATGGCTCTCTGGCTTAAAAGTGGATCTTAGCTATGTGCTGACGATAATTTTTTCAGTGTATTTTATAGTGTACATATTAACATACTCCTGGTATGTCTACTATATGCTCAATGTAACATTACAAAAAAGACCTGTTATGATCTTTAATCTGATAAGCATTTTCATATCATATTGATCTACATAGTGTATTTAATAATTGAGCCTAAGCACGCTTTCTCTGCTTCCAGGATGCCTATAAGGAGTTCAACATCCAGGGACAGCTGAGTCTGCAGCTCCCTGGGGCAGAGTGACTCTGCGAGGCCTGGGACCCTTTGAGATATCGCGTAGCACTGGAGAGCTGCTCCCAGGACCACATCACAGGTACTACACCTGGGCCAGGGGATGGACATTTGACAAGGGACTGGTGTAGCACTATAAAGCATTAGAAACTAATCTTGTATTTCAGTCAGCCAGTTGTACGTGATGATTTTCACTGTCCTCTCTTTCGCAGCACTTTCAACCATTCACTCTAAAACTGTCTTCCCCATGAAACTGAAGAGGAGACAGAATCTACAGAGCCCCCATTCAAGGTTAATTTCTTGTCTTCTGCCACACAATTTCTTTTACCCACTAGCATTGTTATGGTTGCAATACTTTTAACACTTTTGACAGGACTCAATTTTGACAGGGTTTAATTCAGCATTGTCATTCTTGTTTCTAGCCGGTCCACCATTCTGGTGGAGCTGGAGAGGGAGACAAGTGCAGAGGTCATGAATTTTGCCCCAGGAGACCATGTTGGTGTTTTCCCAGGGAATCTCCCTCAACTGGTGGCTGGAATCCTAAAGTTCCTTCCCCATACAGCCCCAACCAACCAGTGCCTACGACTGATTGCTGATTGAGGTAACCACGGTAAAATCAGTTTTATTTTTAGGAAGACATCATCTTCAAAAAATGGACACTGTTAAAATTACTCTGCATTTCGATTTCCCAACAGATGATGAGAAAAACTGGCAGACCGTCAGACGCATCCCAGCATGCCCTTTGTCTCAGGCGCTCACCTACTTCCTGGATGTGACCACGCCCCCCTGTCAGAACCTCCTCCACAAGCTCTATCAGCTGGCAAGACAGGAGGGGCACTGCCAGCGTCTGCTGACCTTGGCAAATGTCACTTCTGTTTGTCTCAAGGACTACTGTAGTGTTCATTATTGTCTCTTGAAATAAAAATAAGAAATAAGGAAAGAAAATCCTTTAACCTATCACCCTTTGGAATTGTATAGAATTGGAGAAAATACTATGTTTCATACATATAACCATGTAAGCCTATGCTCTTTACAAAAAATAATATCAAAAACAGATATTTTTCTCGTTATTTAGCTTCTGTCTTAATTTGCCGTCAGGACTCTCAGGAGTACACGACCTGGAAGATGTTCCGTGTTCTCAACTTCCTGGAAGTCCTGGAGGAGTTCCCGTCTTTAGAACCCTCTGCAGCCTTCCTCCTCAGCCAGCTGCCCCACCTGTGTCAAGTGTCAAGCCCCGCCTCTACTCCATCAGCTCCTCCCCTCAGCTCCACCCCAATGAGCTACATCTCACTCTGACGGTGCTCAACTATCACACACAAGGTATGGGACATTAGATTTTACATTTTGGTCACTTAGCAAACATTCTTATCCAAGGTACAGGACAGGGCGACTCAACTTAGAAATGACAATACATCAGTTATCAAATGCTTTGAAAGGAATTTGAACTGCTATCTCTTGGCTGTGAAAGTAACTGTACTGTATTTTTCTGTACTACCGATAGATGGACAGGGTCCTCTTCACCACGGGGTCTGCAGCACCTGGCTGGATACCATTAAGAAAGGAGACCTGGTACCATGTTTCATCTACAGGTATAGAACGTACTGTAACATACTGTATGTCAGTAGGCTGGTACATTCTCCAATTGTACCAAATGCTTGGTTGTAGCCTATCCCCAGTATAATGATTGAGATTATCATTTCAAGTGAAGCTAACTGATTGTGTTATTGTTTACAGTTCAGGTGGGTTCCACCTCCCAGCAGAGCCCAGCACTCCAGTCATTCTGGTGGGGGCTGGCAGTGGCATTGCGCCCTTCCGAAGCTTCTGGCAACAACGGCTACATGACATGAAACACCCAGGTAGTGTGTGTGTGTGTCTGTATGTCTGTTTGTGTGTCTGTTGATACAGAATCTCTGACCTTAAGGGCTATGGTTGTGTCTTGACAGAGTTCTCTGGAAGTCCTATGAGCCTGGTGTTTGGCTGCCAGAGTTCAGAGACAGACCATTTATACAAAGAGGAGACACTGGAGATGAGAAGACAAGGGGTCCTGAAGAGTGTTACAACCACATATTCCCTCCAGCCAGGTCACCCAAAGGTACTGTTGCATTGTCATTTTGAAAGAAATCATGTACTGAGTAAGCTTTTCAATCAAAAGCTTGATTGAACCTGATTGGCTTATGATTCAAGTGAAGGTTGAAGCGTAACATCTCCCTGTACTGTGCCTTCTATTCCTAACCTTTGATCTCTGTGTGTCAGCAGATCTATGTCCAGGATGTCCTGAGGGAGAAGATGGCAGGGGAGGTGCTGAGTGTGTTGCACCAGAAGGAGGGTCACTTCTACGTGTGCGGGGGTGTGAACATGGCCCAGGGAGTTACTCTAGCAGTAAAGGAGATTCTGAGCAGCCAGCTTGGCATTACCCTCACACATGCAGGAGAACACCTAGCCCAACTAAAGGTTGGTTCACTTTCCTCTCAATCATTAATATGAAAACTAATATGAATGCCATGTTTCCTCTTAATTAATCTAGTTCCAATACTGTAGTAAGTGGACAGTGTTTTACAATGCTTTTATGGTTTGTATGTTTGTTTCTTTATTTGAAGATTCAGAAGAGGTACCATGAGGACATTTTTGGAGCCCAGTTTCAAAAGTGAGTTGATTGGGATGGAGAAAGATCTACACATAGCATACATTTTCCTCTATGCTTGTGATGCCCTGTTTTTGTTTTTGTTGATAGATTAGGATTGTCACTTTGGAACATGTTTTTCTAGCTGTTGGTGGTCCCCAACAAACCAGCTAGCCATCCTTTGGCCCACTGTTTGAAAATGTACCCACTTTCACTGTTTTCACTTTATTTTTAAAGCACTGTAAGTATATTTCAGAGAGATGATTATAACATTTCGCTACACTCGCACTAACATCTGCTAACCATGTTTATGTGACAAATAAAATTTGAATTGATTTGAACATTTACATTCACATCATGATATTAAAGATAGATTATAGATGCACAGGTGATAAATATATGTAGTGTTTGTACAATATAATATAATGTGGGATTGTTGAATCTGAATTATACATAATGGGAATATGCTTGTAATCCAAATGTGTTTTACTCATTTTGAATAAAAATAACATTACATAATCATTGCAATTGAAGCCTTCTTGCAAGCCTCTGGTTTAGAGTATCAGTGACCCCAAGAAGGTCAAAGAACCAAAAGCCTATCCGTGCTGCTGAGGTTTGAGGAGCTTCTGCCTGGGAAAGTACAGAGAGAGGCTAGAGAGGCTCAGAGATATTTAATTAGTCATGATGTATCGTATGCAGAGGCTGTAAAACAGATTGGCGTAACTACAGTGTGGAATGATGGAGCTTCCATGGCTGCTCCTGTAGTAAGTGGGCCTAATGTCAGGGCTGGTGTTTCTGGTAGACGTTAGTAGGGATGTTTTTTTATTTAATTTTCATGGTAGTTCAGAATTGGGCAGATCATGATTGAGCGTACATTCCAGCACAGTAGGTGGCGACATGCATTTACATGATTGTTTGCTGACCGCCATGATATCATAGAAGAAGAATATCCGTGCCTGCAGCGCTTGAAATGTAGATGATCTGGAACGCGCCCCATGTTTTTACAGTGCAGAAATAACTTGCGGAAGTGGTGGTCGTCCATGCTCGTGAAAAGAGGCCCTGTAGTTGGTGTTTGCTAACTATGATCTTTGAGTTTACTGGATAATTACCTAGCTGCATTTTACGCGCATTGCGTAGTTAAATTGAAGTCCATTATGGCTGGAAGTCGACTTGAAAAATTCGGAACAGTGTTCACGCGGTAGGTCAAAATGTCGTGTTGCTAGCTAGCTAACGTTAGCCAGCTTAATTTCTGTCATTCAAGGTTACTGGAGGATGCTATCTAGTTGTCTAGACCCTTTAGAGTTTTCTAGCTAAGGTTAGCTAGATACAATTTTATTTGGTGTGGGAGTGTCTTTTCAGCAACTGGTAGTCCATGCTATCAAGGCTATGGTTCCGCATAATATACATTCTAACGTTAGCTAGCTAGTCTAGCTCTGCATGTGAAATTGAGAATGCATTTGCTCCATTGTTTACATTTTTGCTGCTGACTCACTGGTTTCATTTTCAGAGTCAGAGATCTTATGCGTTCTGGAGTTGTCAAACAGTCTGACAAGCCCATTTGGTATGATGTATACAAGGCCTTTCCACCCAAGAAAGACCCACTTTATGTCAGACCAGTGGCCAAGATCTATGGGAAGAAAGAAGAGGCTGTGCCTGACATCTTCTACAGAGAGGATGAAATCAGAGCGTAAGCTAATTAAACGGGTTGCCTTAAGCTTTTTACTGCCATTCAAAAGATGTTAGAAATATACATGTGTTGATCAGCATTGGTTTCTGTCCCAGGAAATTCTATGAGGTGTATGGAACAGGGCCCAGAGCTTTTGATCTCACCAAATCCAACTTTGTTTCAACATGCCAAAGGTATGGGCAATAAATCACATTGATCATAGGTTCATCAAATTTTAGGATTCCTCCTACAATGCTGGATCCTAACTTCTGCAGTTCTATAAAGTGTTTTTTTTTTCTCCTTCGTGTAGGTTTGTGGAGAAGTATACAGAGTTAGAGAGCTGGGGAGAGCTGGAGAAACAGTCCCTGTTTGAGGAGACTGGGAAAGCTCTCCTTGCTGAGGGCTTAGTATTAAGGAGGAGGGGTGGTCCTGTGGTGAGTAGACTGTTCAAATGATACAACTCAATTTTATTGCTGACTGCCTGTTTCCCAAATACTCTATAGACAGACATAATACATGACCAAAAGTATGTGGACACGTACTCATCGAACATCTCATTCCAAAATCATGGGCAGTAATATGGAGTATTAAATGTTTTCCACTAGATGTTGGAACATTGCTGCGGGGACTTGCTTCCATTCAGCTACAAGAGCATTAGTGAGGATGGGCTCTGATGTTGGGCGATTAGGCCTGGCTCGCTGTCGGTGATCCAATTCATCCCAAAAGTGTTGGGTGGGGTTGAAGTCAGGGCTCTGTGCAGTCAAGTTCTTCCACACCGATCTCGACAAACCATTTCTGTATGGATCTCACTTTGTGCACCGGAGCATTGTCATGCTGAAACAGGATTGGGCCTTCCCCAAGCTGTAGCCACAAAGTTGAAAGCACACGATCATCTACAATGTCATTGTATGCTGTACCGTTAACATTTCCCTTCACTGGAACTAAGGGACCTAGCCCGAACCATGAAAAACAGCACCAGTACAGTTGGCACTATGCATTGTGGAAGGTAGCATTCTGCTGGCATCCACCAAACCCATATTCATCCGTCGGTCTGCCAGATGGTGAGGCGTGATTCATCACTCCAGAGAAAAGTTTCCACTGCTCCAAAGTCCAATGGCGGTGAGCTTTACACCACTCCAGCTGACACTTGGCATTGCCCATGGTGATCTTAGGCCTGTGTATGGCTGCTCGGCTATGGAAACCCATTTCATTAAGCTCCCGACTAAGTTGTGCTGATGTTGTTTCCAGAGGCAGTTTGGAACTCGGTAGGGAGTTTTGCAACTGAGGACAGACAAATTTTACGCGCTTCACAGCACTCGGTGGCCCTGTTCCAAGAGCTTGTGTGGCCTACCACTTTGCAGCTGAGCAGTTGTTGCTCCTAGACGTTTCCACTTCACAATAACAGAACTCCAGTTGATCGTGGCAGCTCTAGCAGGGCAGAAATTTGACAAACTAACTTATTGGAAAGGTGACGATCTATGACAATGCCACGTTGAAAGTCACTGAGCTCCTCAGTAAGGCCATTCTACTGCCAATGTTTGTCTATGGAGATTGCATGACTGGTGCTCAATTTTATACAGCAACAGGTGTGGCTGAAATAGTCGAATCTACTAATTTGAAGTGTTAACTTTTGCATATACAGTAACTGTCAAAAGTTTGAAACACCTACTCGTTCAAGGGTATTTCTTTATTTTTTAACTATTTTCTACATTGTCGAATAATAGTGAAGACATCAAAACTATGAAATAACACACATGGAATCATGTAGTAACCAAAAAAGTGTTAAACAAATCAATGTATTTGAGATTCTTCCAAGTAGCCACCCTTTGCCTTGATGACAGCGTTGCACATGCTTGGCATTCTCTCAACCAGCTTCACCTGGAATGCTTTTCCAACAGTCTTGAAGTTCCCACATATGCTAAACACTTGTTGGCTGCTTTTCTTTCACTCTGTGGTCCAACTCATCCCAAACCATCTCAATTGGCTTAAGGCCGGGTGATTGTGAATGTCAGGTTGTCTGATGCAGCACTCCATCACTCTCCTTCTTGGTCAAATAGCCCTTACACAGTATGGAAGTGTTGGGTGATTGTCCTGTTGATAAACAAATGATTGTCCCACTAAGCGCAAACCAGATGGGACGGCGTGTTGCTGCAGAATGCTGTGGTAGTCATGCTGGTAAAGTGTGCCTTGAATTCTAAATAAATCACTGACAGTGTCACCAGCAAAGCACCCCCACACCATCATACATCGTCCTCAATGGTTCACGGTGTGAGCCACACATGCAGAGATCATCCGTTCACCTACTCTACGTCAAACAAAGACACGGCGGTTGGAACCATAAATCTCAAATTTGGATTAATCAGACCAAAGGATAGATTTCCACTGGTCTAATGTCCATTGCTCTTGCTTCTTGGCCCAAGCAAGTCTCTTCTTATTATGTGTCCTTTAGTAGGGGTTTCTTTGCAGCAATTTGACCATGAAGGCCTGATTCACGCAGTCTCTAAACAGTTGATGTTGAGAAGTCTGTTACTTGAAGCATTTATTTGAGCTGCAATTTCTGAGACTGGTAACTCTAATGAACGTATCCTCTGCTGCAGAGGTAACTCTGGGTCTTCCTTTTCCTGTGGCGGTCCTCATGAGAGCCAGTTTCATCATAGTGCTTGATGGTTTTTGTGACTGCACTTGAAGAAACTTTCAATGTTCTTGAAATTTTACAGATTGACTGACCATGTCTTAAAGTAATGATGGACTGTCACTTCTCTTTCCTTATTTGAGCTTTTCTTGCCATAATATGGACTTATATGGATTTGACCAAATCTTCTGTATAAAACCCATACCTTGTCACAACACAACTGATTGGCTCAAACACATTATGGAAAGACATTGTACAAATGAACTTTTAACAATTAACACCTGTTAATTGAAATGCACCTCATGAAGCTTTCTGAGAGAATGCCACGAGTGTTAAAATCTGTTATCAAGGCAAAGGGTGGCTAATATTTTTTGGTTACTACATGAATCCATGTGTTATTTCATAGTTTTGATGTCTTCTATTATTCTACAATGCAAAAATTAAAGAAAAGCCCTGGAAGTAGGAGTAGGGCTGTCAACCTTTGAATGGTCATGTATAGTGTATATACTAATCACTTACAAACATGAGACCTTCTGTTTGTAACAATGGCTGCACTTTTGCCGATTGACCTGCAGGTGGCGTCAGCGACCAGGGATCCAGTGTTGGGCATGAAGCTGACTGACATGCTGGCGGAACTGCAGACCGATGCACCTGGCGAAACACCGACACCAGGAGAAGAGACACAAGCACCAGTGACTCCACAGTAGGCCTCTGCAACATGGCTTCAACCACACTCTTCACCTAGATGGAACCCACAGGAGGTTGGTGGCAACTTGAGGGGGGGGGGCTTGTGGTAATGGCTGGAGCTTATTAAGTGGAATGTTCTCTAATACATCAAACACATGGTTTCCATGTGTGTAATGCCATTCCATTTGCTCCGATCCAGGCATTATGAGCCGTCCTCCCCTCAGCAGCCTTTACTGATGGAACCAACCATCCACCTCCACTGACTAAAAAGGGACTTTCAGTATCTGTCCAACACTAGACTGATACTTCTCAGTCCAGACATTCTGAACAATGGATCAACAAGAAAGACTTCTTGTTTAGTGTTTCTGGGTGGGCCTGGGCAGCTTTCACAGCCCTCTATCTTGACTGCAGGTTTTTGACCGGTAATGTGTAGGATTCCAAGTTATTGTACATTTCTTGTCTGGAACCTTGTAAGACTGATGTTATGCTTAAGGCTGTAAATCCATATTCAGTGTGTGTAATATATACTGTGTGTCCTACTGAACTCTTGAGTATTCACTTGCAAGATGATGCTTACGTTGCAGTGTGCTTTGACTTTCGACAGGCCACCCCTGTTGATAGGTGACATCGCTGTGATTATCGATTGGCACCGAGTGATCAGTAAAGTAATTATATATTCTAGAATGTGGCCTCTTTTCCATTTTTCCTCTGTCGCTCACCCTCCATTATCTTTCAGTCACGCTGTAGAACACTCATGCAAGACAAGCAAGCTGTGAGTGAGTGTTGATATTGCATTCTCCATTTGCTGCTGTGACTGTCTAATTCAGCAGTGTCTGCTGCCTGAGCTTCTGGGATGAAATGGAGATATTAATGCCGTATTGCTTCAGAGAAATACCACTGAGCACATAACCACATCAGCCGACTGGGGATGAGTAAATAAGCATCACAGGTGCCACATTAAAAGAAATGCAAGGTAACATCTGTGGAAGGTATTCCACCTGATAGGAAAGGCTTGACATCAACACCTACACACTGAATGATTGATAATTAAACTCCACAACTATATTTAAATGAAGATTAGTTTCTACTGCCACAATTCAAATGAGCACCACACCAACATTGCATATTGTTCTGAACATAATCTTGGCATATGTGTTTTTCCATGCGTATATCTCAAAGCACACCAGAATAACATGCCAAGTAACCAGTTATTAGAACCTCTGCAGGTTACCTTTTCTCTAATCAGGATGATCATCGGTCTTCCTGTTCTCATTGCTTGCAGAGACTTTGATCCACTATATGACCAAGCAGCCCTGAAGTTCAACTGCTATTTGAAAAGAAATCTAAACAGCGCTTATATCTAGAGCCTTGGCTTTGATATAGAGAACTACTGGTCGGGGTTATTTGCTCTGGAATAAAACTTTCACCCATGAGCGTTTTCCCAGTTCCAAAGTTCCCCACTCTTTCCTCCACCATCTTTTCTACGAGATGACCTTGGCGGTGTTTCTCATTATCAGCCGTCTTTCTGTTTATCAAAAGAGAACTGTCCATCTCAGTCTATTCTGCGCTCGCATGGAGAGGAGAAATGATATCAGAGTAATGGAATGGGTGATTGTCTGCACACAGTCAGAGAAAGCAATTCTGTGGCAGATGGATGGCTAGACTATCTGAGGGCCTAATGAACAGAAAGGAGGGAGAGGGGTAGAGAAGGGAAAGAATCGGAAGGAGGGAGAGTTGGGTTTGGAATGAAGAACAATCCTTGTCTGTCTGCCGAATCCACAGGCTTAGAGGGGAGAAACGGACACTCAATTGGGTGTGTTAGCAAAACCTGTGGTTTGATGCAATCCTCAAAGATGTGATTTTTGCACTGTTTTCCTTTTTATCTTGAGGGTTAAATCACATATTTTCTGTAGAGGTGTGGGTGATCATATACAGTTGAAGTCGGAAGATTACATACATTTAAATCAGTTTCACAATTCCTGACATTTAATCCTAGTAAAAATTTTCTTAGGTCAGTTAGGATCACCACTTTTATTTTAAGAATGTGACATGTCAGAATAATAGTAGTGATTTATTTTTTTCAATTACATTTCCAGTGGGTCAAGTTTACATACACTCAATTAGTATTGGGTAGAATTGCCTTTTAAATTGCTTAACTTTGGTCAAACGTTTTGGGTAGCCTTCCACAAGCTTCTCACAATAAGTTGGGTGAATTTTGGCCCATTCCTCCTGACAAAGCTGGTGTAACTGAGTCCAGTTTGTATGCCTCCTTGCTTGCACACGCCTTTTTCAGTTCTGCCCACAAATTGTCTACAGGATTGAGGTCAGAGTTTTGTGATGGCCACTCCAATACCTTGACTTTGTTGTCCTTAAGCCATTTTGCCACAACTTTGGAAGTATGCTTGGGGTCATTGTCTATTTGGAAGGCCCATTTGCGACCAAGCTTTAACTTCCTGACTGATGTCTTGATGTTGCTTAAATATATGCACATAATTTTCCATCTCATGATGCCATCTATTTTGTGAAGTGCACCAGTCCCTTCACCAGACCCCCACAACATGATGCTGCCACCCCCGTGCTTCGCGGTTAGGATGGTGTTCTTCGGCTTGCAAGCCTCCCTCTTTTTCCTCCAAACATAACAATTGTCATTATGGCCAAACAGTTTTATTTTTGTTTCATCAGACCAACATTTTTTGTTTCATTTCTCCAAAAAGTACGATCTTTGTCCCCATGTGCAGTTGCAAACCGTAGTCTGGCTTTTTTATGGCGGTTTTGGAGCCGTGGTTTCTTCCTTGCCGAGCGGCCTTTCAGGTTATGTTGATATTGGACTCGTTTTACTGTGGATATAGATACTTTTGTACCTGTTTCATCCAGCATCTTCACAAGGTCCCTTGCTGTTGTTCTGGGATTGATTTGCACTTTTCGCACCAAAGTACGTTCATCTCTAGGAGACAGAATGCGTCTCCTTCCTGAGCAGTATGACTGCTGCGTGGTCCCATGGTGTTTATACTTGTACTATTGTTTGTACAGATGAACGTGCTACCTTCAGGCGTTTGGAAATTGCTCCCAAAGATGAACCAGACTTGTGGCCTACAATTTGTCTTTGCTAATTTCTTTTGATTTTCCCATGATGTCAAGCAAAGAGGCACTGATTTTGAAGGTAGGCCTTGAAATACAGCCACAGGTACACCTCCAATTTACTCAAATGATGTCAATTAGCCTATCGGAAGCTTCTAAAGCCATGACATAATTTTCTGGAATTTTCCAAGTTGTTTAACCTCTAGCATTGAGCAATCCCGTATCCGGGAGTGTAATTATAGCCTCAAGCTCATTACCATAACACAACGTTAACTATTCATGAAAATCGCAAATGAAATGAAAGAAATATATTCACTCACAAGCTTAGCCTTTTGTTAACAACACTGTCATCTCAGATTTTCAAAATATGCTTTTCAACCATAGCTACACAAGCATTTGTGTAAGAGTATTGATAGCTAGCATAGCAATAAGCCTAGCATTCAGCAGGCAACATTTTCACAAAAACAAGAAAAGCATTCAAATAAAAGAATTTACCTTTGAAGAACATCGGATGTTTTCAATGAGGAGACTCTCAGTTAGATAGCAAATGTTCAGTTTTTCCAAAAAGATTACTTGTGTAGGAGAAAGCACTCTTGTTCATCACGTTTGGCTAAGAAAAAAATCTGAAAGTCCAGTCTCTACAACGCCAAACTTTTTACCAAATTAACTCCATAATATCGACAAACATGGCAAACGTTGTTTAGAATCAATCCTCAAGGTGTTTTTCACATATCTATTCGATGATAAATCATTCGTGGCAGCTGCGTTTCTCCTCGAAGCAAACGAAAAATACACGCAGCTGGAGATTACGCAATAATTGGAGGACACCAAGCGGCCACCTGGTAGATGTAGTCTCTTAAGGGCAATCTTCCAATGATTTGCCTACAAATACATCACAATGCTGTCGACACCTTGGGGAAACGACAGAAAGTCTAAGCTCATTCGTGACTCATACACAGCCATATAAGGAGACATTGGAACACAGTGCATTCAAAATCTGGGGCACTTCCTGTATGAAATTTCATCTTTGTTTCACCTGTAGCATTAGTCCTGTGGCACTCACAGACAATATCTTTGCAGTTTTGGAAACGTCAGTGTTTTCTTTCCAAAGCTGTCAATTATATGCATAGTTGAGCATCTTTTTGTGACAAAATATCTTGTTTAAAACGGGAACGTTTTCTTATCCATAAATTAAGAGCGCCCCCTATATCCAAGAAGTTAAAGACACTAAGTTGACGCTGCATGTAAACTTCTGACCCACTGGAATTGTGATGCAGTGAAATAATCTAAGTAATTTTTTCCAACAATTGTGTCATGGCAAATTAGAGGTCCTAACCGACTTGCCAAAACTATAGTTTGTTAACAAGAAATTTGTGGAGTGGTTGAAAAACGAGTTTTAATGACTCAAACCTAAGTGTATGTAAACTTTCGACTTCAACTGTAGCCTACTGAATATTCTGACATGCTTTCTGTATGTGTTGTATGGTTGAGTTTGTAAGTTCCAGGTGGAGAAATGCAGAGAGCAACCATTGTGTTAAGATGGAATTAATACAATGAACTTCACGAAGGAGGCCTTTAACAAGAGAAACACTGTCTGGAAGTAGATGGCTTCTTGGCAGCAGCCACAAGATTTCTCAATATTTCCTTTCAAATGGTATTTTCAGGCAGGTAATACATTTTTTTCCGCCAGGCTTCTGGCAAGGATCTCTGGATACAAATGATTCCAATTGAGCATGGACTGAAATTTAATTGATCAAAATGCCATTCTCTCTGTCATTGGAGTGTGAGTGTGGATAAAGTTTACTGCTTCTGACAGTTTTCTAAAGAAGCTGTGGAGGAGACTAGATACAGAATGAATCTTTAAGTGAAAAGTGTTTGGGCGGAGAATTCTGCTTGAGGGCGGTGTTCTGTTTAATACAGTGCTTTTGGAAAGTTTTCAGACACCTTGACTTTTTTGTTAGGTTACATCCTTATTCTAAAATGTATTACATTGAGGAAAGAAATCAATATACATACAATAAAGTGAAAACGGGTTTTAGATTCGATTTTTTTTCTAATAAAAAACAAAGTTAGAATTAATTGAAATATCACATTTACATAAGTATTCAGACCCTTTACTCAGTACTTTGTTGAAGCACTGAGTAAAGTGCCCCACGTGCCAGAAAACCAGTGCTGTCCGTAGGTCTGAAAGGGCTCCTCTATGTTCACTGCCTGTTATCTCTACCCCATTCAAGAGAATTGCCATGGACATTGTTGGACCCATGGAGAAGAGTAGTGCAGGTTACAAGTATATATTGGTGATCTGTGACTATGCCACCCGGTTCCCAGAAGCCTTCCCACTCCGTTCCATAACCACTCCAAAAATAATCAGTGCTCTTGTTCAGCTCTTCTCTCGTGTAGGAATCCCAGATGAAATCCTGACGGACCAAGGGACAAACTTCACCTCGCGACTGATGGTTCAACTCCACCGACAGCTGGGCATTAAAGGCTTGAGGACTACTCCCTACCATCCCCAAACGGATGGGCTTGTAGAGAGATTCAATCAAACGCTCAAGAACATGCTGAGGAAGTTTGTGGCTGACACTGGTAGAGACTGGGATAAGTGGTTACCCTTTCTGCTTTTTGCTTACAGGGAGGTGCCTCAGGCATCGACAGGTGTCTCGCCATTCGAACTCCTCTATGGATGGCCAGTGCAAGGACCACTGGACCTGCTGAAGAAGTGCTGGGAAGGTTCCCCAGAAGCTACCTCAGGACAGGGGATTGTCCAGTATGTCCTCCAGATGCGAGACAGGTTGGAACGGTACCGAGAGGAAGCTAGAGCAAACCTTCAGCAAGCCCAGAAGGCCCAGAAGAGAGGCTCTGACCAGCACGCTCGCCACAGAAAGTATGAGCCAGGACAGAAAGTCCTGCTCCTCCTTCCCTCGTCTACCAGCAAGCTCCTTGCGCAATGGCAAGGACCGTACCTAATCGGGAGGAAGATGGGCCCAGTGACCTACGAGGTGCTGCACCCGGACAAGGGTAAGAAAAATCAAATCTACCATGTGAACCTTCTCAAGGCCTGGGAGGAGAGAGAGGAACTCTCCAAAGGAAAGTCCTTTCTGGTCCGCAGAGTAGAAGAGGATGAGTCGGATGGGGTCACAGAGGCATGGAAAGAACGAGCAGAAGTCATACTGGCTCACCTGGAAGAAGACAAGCAAGATGAGCTGAAGCAGCTGTTTGGCAAGTATCCGGCCCTCTTCAGTCAGAGACCAGGAAGAACCAAAGTCCTAGAACACGTCATTCGTTTGAAACCTGGCCAGAACCCTGTCCGCCAGCATCCTTACCGTGTGCCTGAGAGGCTGGTGGTAGCCCTCAAGGAAGAGGTCCACACCATGATAGAGATGAATGTTGTCGAGCCATCTTCAAGTGAATGGAGCAGCCCTATTGTCATTGTCCCAAAGAAGGATGGCTCTTTGCGTTCTGCATGGACTTCCGTAAGGTGAATGCCATCTCCCAGTTTGATGCCTATCCCATGCCCCGCATTGACGACTTACTGGAGAGAATAGGTAGAGCTCATTACATCACCACATTGGATCTCTGCAAAGGGTACTGGCAGGTGCCCCTGGATGAACAATCCAAGGCCTACACTGCATTCCGGACGCCAATGGGCCTGTTCCAGTTCAAGGTCATGCCGTTTGGCCTTCATGGGGCCCCTGCGACTTTCCAGAGGCTGATGGACAAGGTCCTCCAGGACTGTGACGATTACTGTGCTGCTTACTTGGACGACGTGGTGATCTACAGCCACTCCTGGGAGGAGCACATACAGCATCTTAGCAGAGTCCTGGGGAAGATTCATGAAGCAGGCCTCACGCTTAACCTCCTGAAGTGTGAGTGGGCGAAACAGGAGACAAAGTACCTGGGTTACCAGCTGGGTAAGGGTGAAGTTCGGCCTCAGGTGGAGAAAGTGGAGTCCATCAGGAATAGCCCTCAACCCAGAACCAAGAAACAGGTGAAGTTTGTCCCTTGGTCCGTCAGGATTTCATCTGGGATTCCTACACGAGAGAAGAGCTGAACAAGAGCACTGATTATTTTTGGAGTGGTTATGGAACGGAGTGGGAAGGCTTCTGGGAACCGGGTGGCATAGTCACAGATCACCAATATATACTTGTAACCTGCACTACTCTTCTCCAAGGGTCCAACAATGTCCATGGCAATTCTCTTGAATGGGGTAGAGATAACAGGCAGTGAACATGGAGGAGCCCTTTCAGACCTACGGACAGCACTGGTTTTCTGGCACGTGGGGCATGATTTGCAGTATTTTTGTACATCAGTATACATGGAGGGCCAAAAGAAACGTGAGCCTAGCCTAAGATAGGTCTTATGTTGCCCTAGATGGCCTGCCCATGGAACTGTATGTGCAAGGTTGAGAACAAGTGGTCTACAGGTAGATGGCACCACCAACTTCCTGCTATCTGCCTCTGACCCAAGGTACAGTATGTGGTTGTCTACTGTGTAAATCCCCCCACATGAAGATTGACTGTCCCCAGCTAAGGCCTTGTCAAACAAACATTTCAAGGTTGCGTCAGACTTCTGCAGTGTAGCAAAATTTTGTGGAACATCCCATTGCACCTCTAACCCAGACACATCAGCAACAGGTACAGGGGTTCCCACATACTTCAAGACGCCGCAGGCGGCGTGACTTTCTGGGCCCTTTGGTTCCCCCCTCGCACAGACTATCACACAAGTCAGGCAGAGGTTGTAAACCAGCTTTGGCCTGGGCACGAGTGACAACTGAACATGCCATCTGAACATCAGACTGGCAAACTGACTGCTGATATAGCTGACCCCCACACTTCCCAACAGATCAGAGAGTACTGGCACATCCCTCTCCAAAATCATCTCAAAAGGTAGCTTCTCCATTACCCCAACTTTGAGGAGGTATTTCTGACCCTGAATCTCAACTGTGAGCTCAGCTGTGGGCTGCTGTGACTGGTCACCATGGACACATTGGATCAGTGTCTGATGACCATAATCAATGTCATTAACAGGTACATTACCTTTTCTGATCAATGACAGGAACTGCCGGTGTCAATCATTGCAGTAAGACTTTTACCATTCACTTTTACAGGTACCAAGCATGACCCTTCCCGAGTCTGTCTATTCTGAACACCATCCCCCTCTCTGGGTACATAACAGTAACCCGAGAGCTTGGATTTACGTAGCGGACACATTGAAGCTTTGTGCCCCTGCTGCCGGCAGTAAAAACAGGTCAGACCCCTCCCATCAGAGCGAACTGCATGATCCCTTACCTCCCTCCCAGACACATAACCCCAGAGTTACCTCCACCATCTCTGGCGTTTCTGATGTCCCTTGTGTCTCTGAGACTCCTTGGAGCGGGTGCTGCAGGTTGTGGTGGGCCCCCTTTACGTGCATTAAGATACTGCAGTGCAAGCTTGGCCGCCATAAGCCCGTCCTTGGGCTCGTGCTCTCGGACCCAGGTTCGAATGTCGTGTGGTAGAACTTGTAGAAGTTGCTCGAGGATGATGACCTCCCGATTTCGTCCTGTGTCTTCTCCCCGGTTGAACCCATCGTCGGTAGAGACCCTTGAGGCGGTGGTACGTCTCTGTCGGCGACTCACCCGATGGCGTTGATGCAGCTCTGAAGCGTTGAGGTAGGTTTCCGGTGAGATGTCAAACTTCACCAGCAGCGCTTCCTTCAAGCCCTTGTAGACATTGGACAGCCCCTCATCCATTGCTGTGTAAGCCTCTAAGGCCTTGCCCGTGAGCAATGGGACAAGCCTGCAGGCCCACTCTACCTCAGGCCACTGCCACGTCTTAGCCATGCGCTCAAACCTCAGCAGGTAGTTTTCAATGTCCTCCCCTGCTGGTATGAGGGCATCTCTGGCTCCTTCCTCAGGAATGCTGGAAGATGGACGTTAACACTGCTGGACTGGTCTCCTGGTGCTGGCCTCATTACTGCTTGGGGTGCCTGCTGTGGAGTTGAAGTCCCTGCTGCATCGAGCCTTTGTCGTCCTGGTGTTGGAAGACCCAATCTTGGGCTCTCACTGACGAGTTCCGCCTGGTGGGAGCTGTGAGGATAGATTGGCGTAGGCCACGTAACTCCTGCTTGAGGTCTTCGTCCCTCCTCTCAAGGCAGGTGAAAAGTTGCTGAAAAAGGGTTACCATGGTTGGGTGTGGTTCTGGTCCCCCAACTGCTCCTTCAGTCAGCAGCTCACCCAGTTCTGGTTGTCTTTGGCCCCGCTGTCAATTATATGCTCCTAGTTTCTCATACTTGACCTCTTCTTCACCAGACGATTCCATGGTATTCCACCTTCAACTTCAGGTACCTTTTCTGACAGTTGATGCTGTTGCTGAGAACGCAATCCTGTACGCATTCCTTTACCTCTCTTGTTGGAATTCACTGATTTGCGGTTGCCATCCCACCACTGCCACCATATGTCACGTAGAGTAGGCCAGAAGGCTAAACTGGATAACCTAACCTCTATCAAAATAAAAAGATGGCGGAACCGCAAAAGTTCTTCTGTGCAAAGGTGTTTATTTACAAGTGATTCCGGAACAAAAAAACAACAGTACTGCCATCAACGTCTACCTTATGGGACAGCTTAAAAACAATGCTGCCCCATCCACAGCTCAATCCAAAACAAAAACCTCCCCATGACTGAGAGGCTCCTTTTGTAGGGCTAGCCCCTCCCCTCAGAACAATTAACCCTAATTAATTAATCAATTAACAATACAAACCTACCTTTTCCATGAACTAAACATACTAAAGGATATACATTGCAACACGGTTTTAAACAATATCACAAATACATTTACAACATTACCTCACTACTGACAATATCTTTCAATATGCCCATATGCATTACTGAGCCATTTGGGACAGGCACTATAAAGCCAACCCAATTCCCTTAGCTCGGGTCCTTTTCCAGCATACCCGGAAGCTACAGAGATGGAGAGAGAGGAACAGAACAAACAAACAATGCGCTCATCCACAACATTGATAAGTATAATAATTATTGTATCTCTCAAATATGAACACTGACAGCTGTGAAATGCATGCACCAAGACAGAAGTTAATTTGTGTCGACCCACATTGTTAACTTATCTTATAATGGCGCAGGGAGGAGTGAAGAATATGTGTGTGCGTTAAAGAACCAAATGCTGCCCGAGGCCAGTGACGGACTTCTCCGTCACAGGCAACAAGCATGGCACACCTGTATATGGGGAGTTTCCCATTTCTCTCTGAAGATCCTCACAAGCTCTGTCAGGTTGGATTGGGAGCATTGCTGCACAGCTATTTTCAGATCTCCATAGATGTCTGGGCTCTGGCTGGGCCACTCATGGACATCCTGAAGCCACTCCTGCGTTGTCTTGGCTTTGTGCTTAGTCGTTGTCCTGATGGAATGTAAACCTTCGCCCCAGTGATGTTCTGAGCGCTCTGGAGCAGGTTTTCGTCAAGGATTACTTTGCTCTGTTCTCTTTGCCTCGATCCTTACTAGTCTCCCAGTCAACACCCCCACAGCTTTGTGCTGCCACCACCATACTTCACTGTAGTGATGGTGCCAGGTTTCCTCCAGCCGTGATGCTTGGCGTTCAGGCCAAAGTTCAGTATTGGTTTCATCAGACCAGAGAATCTTGTCTCATGGTCTGAGTGTCTTTAGGTGCATTTTGGCAAAGTCCAAACGGGCTGTCACGTGTCCTTTTTTACTGAGTGTCTTCCGTCTGGCCACTCCACCATAAACTCTTGATTGGTGGAGTGCTGCAGAGATGGTTGTCCTTCTGGAAGATTCTCCCATATCTACAAAGGAGCTTTAAGTGACCATCAGGTTCTTGGGCACCTCCCTGACCAAGGCCCTTTTCCCCCGATTGCTCAGTTTGGCCTAGCGGCCAGCTCTGGGAAGAGTGTTTGGTGGTTCCAAACTTCTATTTAAGAATCATTTAGGCAACTGTGTTTTTGGTATTCACCAGATCTGTGCCTCGACACAATCCTGTCTCCGAGCTTTACGGACAATTCCTTTGACCTCATGGCTTGGTTTTTGCTCTGACATGAGACCTTCTATAGACAGGTGTGTGCCTTTCCAAATCATGTCCAATCAATTGAATTGACCACAGGTGGACATCAATGAAGTTGTAGAAACATCTCAAGGATGATCAATGGAAACAGGATGCAACTGAGCTCCATTTCTAGTCTCTGAGCAAAGGGTCTGAATACTTATGTAAATGTATTTTTTATTTGTACTACATTTGTAAACAATTCTAAACCTGTTTTTATTTGTCATTGTGGGGTATTGTGTATTGATGAGGATTTTTTTTTTTCATCCATTTTAGAATAAGGCTGTAACAAAATGTGGAAAAAGTGAAGGAGTCTGAATAATTTCTGAAGGCACTGCATTTAACCACAACTATTCTTACTTGTTTACACCTGGCACCTGGTTGGTTGTCAAATGTGATCAGTGGTAGAAAATAAAACTGAATTCATTAAATATGTAACAATGTATTTTCTCAAAGTTGGGTAGCCTAGGTTGTGTAAATTATATAATTGAATGTGGTTTTAATTCTGGTTTGTAAGGGGCTGTAGAGTCACTGTATATACTGTACCATAGCCTATATACAATAGAACATTCAATAATTCATTCAATGGCTTTATTTACATTTTTCCATATTCATAAATGGGTCGAAATGTCAATTGAACTTTCTTCAATGCTTTCTCCCACTCTGTCTTTTTCTTCCTGCTCACTGGCAGTGCTGTTACAAAGCTATCTCATCTCGTTGGCATTATACAGTCGGTGTCTGAAACAGTCTTAATTGTTTTTCTTTCTACTGCTTATGATAAAGCCTGGCTTGTCAGTCACTTTGGTGGAAACTGTATCGCAATTTGCAAGACAGTGTGGTGAGGGAGTTTAAATATATTTTTTAATGTCATGTTATATTTTTTACATTTGATATCCTACCTACCCAGAAGTCATTGTGTCATTATCATACCATCCTTTTCCACCTTAAACAGCCTAAAGTTTGACAGTGTTTCACTTGATGTGTTGTTTTACCTGGAAGTGCTATTGATTTGGGTTGGGCAATTATAACAACAGTTCATACTCAATGCAGTCATATGTTAATCTTGCATATAAAAAGGGTATGTAAACATATAAAAATAGGTGTTCAAACAGCCAGAATTAAAATCGACAAGCCAATTTCAGTGGTCAACAAATTGGACTCAAATGGCAACCCTAATTAACGTTATTTACTTCTGTTTGTGGACCGACTGACTGACCACTGCATGTACAGGAAAACACCCACACACTCACTGGAGTGTGTCAGCAGCACACGCTCACTTTTTCTTGGACCAATATTCAGAGCCCTAAAGTATGGTTGTAGTTTGAAGAGTTAGGAGTTAGCAGGAAACTTTGGTTGAGTTTAACTTTGGATAAGCGGTACCATGAAAGTGGCTCAGTTGGAGTCGGGTAAATATCTATAGCAACGAATCCTTAACCTGATCTGGGTTAGATCTTAACTCGGGGCTAACTCATTTATCTTGAATGAAGTGTCTGAGCTGTGAGTTGAAGACCAATTAGCCTCAATCAGATTACCTCCTGTTGTATATTTTCTAAGAAATACTAAAGAAAATGTATGTTTTAAAGAACAGTTTATTGAAGTTAACCACAGTATACAAGTATTGTCCAATCAATTAAATGTATTTATGAAGCCCTTCTTACATCAGACGGCGTCACAAAGTGCTGTACAGAAAATTAGAGAGAACATACTTAAATTCACACAGGACACTGGATAAGACAGGAGAAATACTCCAGATATAACAAACGGACCCTAGCCCCCCGACACATAAACTACTGCAGCTTAACTACTGGAGGGGTCAGGAGACACTGTAGCCCCGTCCGACGATAGCTCCGGACAGGCAGGATATAACCCCACCCACTTTGCCAAAGCACAGCCCCCACACCACTAGAGGGATATCTTCAACCACCAACTTACCATCCTGAGACAAGGCAGTGTATAGCCCACAAAGAGCTCCGCCACAGCACAACCCAAGGGGGGGTGCCAACCCGGACAGAAACATAACATCAGTGATGCACCCCTCCTAGGCACGGCATGGAAGAGCACCAGTAAGCCAGTGACTCAGCCCCTGTAATAGGGTTAGAGGCAGAGAATCCCAGTGGAGAGAGGGGAACCGGCCAGGCAGAGACAGCAAGGGCGGTTCGTTGCTCCAGTGCCTTTCTGTTCACCTTCACACTCCTGGGCCAGACTGCACTCAATCATAGGACCTACTGAAGAGATGAGTCTTCAATAAAGACTTAAAGGTTGAGACAGAGTCTGTCTCTCACAATGGAAAGGCAGGCCTTTCCATAAAAATGGAGCTCTATAGGAGAAAGCCCTACCTCCAGCTGTTTGCTTAAAAATTCTAGGGACAGTAAGGAGGCCTGCGTCTTGTGACTGTAGCGTACGTGTCGGTATGTACGGCAGGACCAAATCAGAGAGACAGGTAGGAGCAAGCCCATGTAATGCTCTGTAGGTTAGCAGTAAAACCTTGAAATCAGCCTTTGCCTTAACAGGAAGCCAGTGTAGAGATGCTAGCACTGGAGTAATATGATCACATGTTTTTGGTTTTAGTCAAGATTCTACCAGCCGTGTTTAGCACTAACTGAAGTTTATTTAGTGCTTTATCCAGGTAGCCGGAAAGTAGAGCATTGCAGTAGTCTAACCTATAACTGACAAAAGCATGGATTAATTTTTCACATTTTTGGACAAAGTTTCTGATTTGTGCAATGTTATGTAGATGGAAAGAGCTGTCCTTGAAACCGTCTTGATATGTTCACCAAAAGAGAGATCAGGGTCCAGAGTAACGCTGAGGTCCTTCACAATTATATTTGAGGCTGTACAACCATAAAGATGAATCGTCAGATTCAACAGAAGATCTCTTTGAGCTGGAATTGCATTGAGCTGGAATCTCGGGCTCTCCCACTGCTGTGTGTTCCCTAAGTGGTTACGTGGCCTCGGATACAATATGCCACACTCTTGCAAAGGTTGCTTAATCAATCACTTCATTTGAGGAAGACCACTGATTTCAATATTTTATTCATCAAATGTGTTTTGGGGTGTTAAAACATTACACATTTACTCCATGCACATTAAAATTGTAGTATTATTGAATACAATTATTTGATCAATGGGAGTGAAAACATGTGCTGTGCATTGATAACCACACCAAAGTAATAACATACGGCACTTTTAAAAATGATTTCACACAATAGCCTGCTGATTTTGCAAGACCTTTTCTTTAATTTCGATTCCAGCACAAATTAAAATGTGACACTGACTTGCCCATGTGGATTGATGTTTAAGCATGGTCTCAGTTATTAGTTAAGCATTCGACTAGCCACGTGCAAATTCCACGAGCAGCGACAAACCTGCTAGAGTTAGCGGCAGGTTGACATGCAAAATCCGCCAATGTAGTACAAATGAAGCCTGAGCTGGAATGGGATGCCAACTGAAGCTGGCTAGGGTTAGAAAACCCTGATTTAGATCTAGCTTTCTTCGTAGTATACCCCTCTGGCTGTGTCGACTCCAATGATGAGATATTGATTGGCTGAGAAATGTCATTGTTGAATAATAACCCCGGGCTATGAGGATTTTGCCCATTGTAGAGAGAGATTGAAAGTGAGAGCTTTCTCAGCCACTGGGTGGCACCCCAATCATACACGGAGTATTTATCCCTTTTTGGGGTCTACCCATGCACACGCACATACACTACACAGTTCGGTGAGTAATTGTCATCTGTGGCAAATTGAAGGGCAGATGCTTGTTCCAGCGTTCTTCCTATTTAAATGATCTTGTCAATATTTTTTACAAGGCCTTGGTTTTCCTCCCCCTACCTGTGACTGAGTTTGGATTTAGTAAATATATAATAAATAGGAGAAAAAGACACGTGATTTATCTAAATCTGTCACTTCTTTTGTCAGTACAAGTACTTTGCAAGGGAGAAGGGTTCACAAAATGTCTAATGTGGGAGAGCATGCCTGTCATTTGTGTATGTAAAGCTGTGTATGTATAGCAAGCATTTTAAGACATCCTCCTTGAAAATACAGCTTGAAATTCAGTTTACTTCAGT
The DNA here is from genome assembly GCF_021184085.1 of Oncorhynchus gorbuscha. Classification (NCBI taxonomy): domain Eukaryota; kingdom Metazoa; phylum Chordata; class Actinopteri; order Salmoniformes; family Salmonidae; genus Oncorhynchus; species Oncorhynchus gorbuscha. Next base: position 25,335,214 of record NC_060185.1, read on the forward strand.
TGCAACATCCTTTTGTAAGGTAAGTCATCCATCCAATACATTTCTTTCCCCAAGGCACCATAACTCCTCTGTCAGAGAGCATAGCTGCAGGAAGTACGGGTGCTGCGTGCCTGATAAATCAATATATATATATATATTTTTAAGTAAAACATTTTTAGTCCAACAAATGAATAAATCTGGTCTTTATTACTGCTCTATAACAGAGTCAGCTGTGGTTAAGGTTCTGGGCAGGGTGGAGGCCGGCTAGTGGTGACTATTTAACAGTCTGATGGCCTGGAGATAGAAGTTGTTTCTCGGGCCCAGCTTTGATGCACCTGTACTGTCTCCACCTTTCTAGATGGTAGTGGGCTGAACAGGCTGTGGCTTGGTCATTGATCTTCTTGGCCTTCCTGTTACACTGGGTGATGCGTTGCACTGATCGCACCACCCTCTGGAGAGCCCTGCGGTAGCGAACGGTGTAATTGCCATACCAGGCACCGATGCAGTCCAACAGGATGCTCTCAATGGTGCATCTGTAGAAATTTGTGAGGGTCTCTGGGGGCTAAGTCTAATTTCTTCAGCCTCCCGATGCTGAAGAGAGTCTGTTGCGCCGCCTTCACCACCAGGTCTGTGTGAAGGGACCATTTCAGGTTGTCGGTGATGTGCACACTTGAACTGGAAGCTTTTGACCCTCTCTACTGCGGTCCTGTCGATGTGGATGGGAGGTTCATCATCAGCTTCTTCGTTTAGTTGACATTGAGGGAGAGGTTATTTTCCTGGCACCACCCATCCAGGACTCTCACCTCATCCCTGTAGGCTTAGGTTTTATCGTCAGTGTCCAAAAAATTTGCATTAATATAAATGCATGAGAATTTACTTTGATTAAAAAATTTTTTTATTTTTTTTTATTTAACTAGGCAGGTCAATTAAGAACAAATTCTTGTTTTCAATGACTGCCTAGGAACAGTGGGTTAACTGCCTTGTTCAGGGGCAGAACGACAGATTTTTTTTACCTTGTCAGCTCGGGGATTTCGATCTTGCAACCTTTCGGTTACTAGCCCAACGCTCTAACCACTAGGCTACCTGCCACCCGACTTGCTTCAGAAAGACTACAGTATGAGGCTACCTACCGTACATGAACATGCAAAATGACTAGCTTCTGGCTACTAGCTTTTAGCCACTAAGTTTCCAAGGATAATAGAGACTGACACAGTCACTTAGCACGGTAACGTTCTGTGTTCCATTAATTAGATTACATTAGGCCAACTGGGAAACTGGGTGGGCTTGGAGGATAATACTGTCACCCTGAATGGTTTGCTTGACCTGGCTCTAAAACCTGCACCTGAATTATATTGTTATTTTTTACAAAACCACTATGCCATATGTAAAATAATATGAATTGAGTTTAAAATCTTGTTTTTGCAGTGTGTGGAGAGCATTCTCTCACTTCCTTAGTGCTACTGCCCTGGCTCTATGTGCACACATCAGTTTGATTGAGTGCAGCAACCATCTCCTACTTGGCAACTGGGAAGCATTCATCTTTGACATGTCCAATACCACCCTTGTCCACATCAGTCTAGTTGTTCAAGCAAGCACTAATCCATTAGTGGAATCGATGGACAGTAACAAAATCTATGTTGAATGCAATTAAATGAATGTGTATTTTTACCAGTTGAAAAATGGGTGAAGTGGGTGGGGAAAACAAAACTCATAATGGCAGCTTTCTTTAATTGGACATATGAGGGACATACTTACCTCTGTGTGTTTGGGTGCATTTGTATATGTCTCTCTTCATGTTTAGTCCCTTGTCTTACAATGAGAGTTAAGTTGCTGGTATTGTGTGGTTGGCTAGTGTCAGGGCTGAAGTCTCATCACGAGGCCCAGGTGCAGATGGAATTAGACAATAAGAGGCGTGAAAGTAGTAAATTCAGAGGAGCGTAACGGTTGCTCTGAGGGAGAAGGAGGGAGGGAGAGGAGGGAGACCGGGTTATATGAGCGTTTTTAAAGGGTTAGATTTGTGGTGTCTTGCCCCCCCCACCCAACCAAAACCCAGATAAAACGGGAGTGTGAACACATCAGCGAGTACCCATGACAACTGAAGAGGAACAAATGTCACACTGAGCGCTGGATGACTGGCAGCCGCCTGCTCCCTTCATCCCCAGCCAGCCGTGGCAAATGCCACAGGATGTATTATGCAGATACAGTAGTCACACACACTCCAGCCCAGAGAGCCAGCCAGTCAAAGAGCTGAGAAGTTCAATTCAGAACCTCCACTCTGTGGCTGTCTGTGGTACAATTTTAGACAGGTGTCCATCTGTCTGGGTTATTTTTTTGTTTTTTTGTTTTGAATTTTTACCCCTTTTTCTCCCCAATTTCATGGTATCCAATTGTTGAAGTAGCTACTATCTCGTCTCATCGCTACAACTCCCATATGGGCTCGGGAGAGATGAAGGTTGAAAGTCATGCGTCCTCCGATACACAACCCAACCAGCCGTACTGATTCTTAACACAGCGCACATCCAACCCGGAAGCCAGCCGCACCAATGTGCCGGAGGAAACACTGTGTACCTGGCAACCTTGGTTAGCGCTCACTGCACCCGGCCCGCCACAGGAGTCGCTGGTGCGTGATGAGACAAGGACATCCCTACCGACCAAGCCCTCCCTAACCCGGACGACGCTAGGCCAATTGTGCGTCGCCCCACGGACCTCCCGGTTACGACTGAGCCTGGGCGCGAACCCAGGGACTCTGGCACAGCTGGAGCTGCAGTACAGCGCCCTTAACCACTGCGCCACCCAGGAGGCCTCTGTCTGGGTTATTGATATATTAAAAAACACAATCTGGGATATTTCCATCTGCTCATTGATAAATACCTTAATGAGATTAGTATAACTGTCTTGCGTTAGACCTCCAATATGTATTCACAACACCAGGATTAAGACTATGTGTGTAAAGGTGCCTTTGTGGTTTGAACCAATTATCCATAATTCAATGCATTTTGTCATTTGGGTGTGTCCCTTTAAAAGTGTCCCTTTAAAAGTGTCCCTTTAAAAAAATGTTGAATGCTTATTCATATCATTCTGCAAGCATGCAGTGTCTGAAGACAAACAGTGGACCTCTGGTCTGGTTCGTCTCCGTCTGTCTGGGTGGTGGCAGAGCGAGGCGCCCGGACAGTAAAGGACCTCACCATAATCAATGGCAGGTTGGCTCCACTGGGTGTTGGAGCCCTTTTCATAAACCCTGTTTGTCTTACTTCTCCGCAAGCAGCTCAGGCTTGGAAGAAAGACTGTTTTATACCAGTGTACTGCTCAGGGTATTGATTGGAACCTGCTTGTCTGTTGTTTGTTTTATTTATTGTTTATTTATTTATCTGTGCTGGGAGTCTAAGCGTGAGACCAAATCTCCATAACTCGAGGACAAGTTCCAAACAAATAAGGGCATGCTTCTTGTACCGCTGGTCTTAAAGTACAATCTCTCCGCAGTTCTCCTTCCCCGTGGCTTGTGCCTCTTTTCATTGGAGATCTTCGTCAGAAGTTTAAATGAGCGTTGTGCCATGTAGACATTTAAAGGTGCATTTTGCACGATGTTCTCATTTGAATACTAATATTAAAAACTGTTCAGCTCAAGCAGTAGTGTTGGTAGACTGTCTCTCCCTATTCATGTCTGTCTGCAAGTGAAATTGGCAGGCTGACTGTGTCCATGGCCAGGTAAAGGGTTCAAACGTTTCCTGCCGGGTTCTGCCTCCTCACTGTTGACGTGTGTGTGATCCAGGTCAATGTAATTTGCTCTGCAGGCTTGTTAATTTCAGACGGCATTAAAATGCACAGGCTCACTCTGGGCTCCGCCCCAGGCTGTTCCCTCGCCCCTGTCACCTACAGCACCTTTCACATGATACAATTCAAAATAATTGGCCAGATAATTAATCCTTGTGAAATGGCCTCCTAATAAGCGTAAATTGCATACAACAGCTTAAGCTCGCTTTTTAAAATCTCATCAGAGCTCACGATTAAGCTTGAAAAGGACCAGGCCTGGAGAGCTCTCGAGGCCCATGCAGCACATTAAAGTCTCTCATTTAGCCACGTCTCTCTCTGCGCTTACCTTCTGCCAAAGTGTTTATTTCTAAATAATGATGGAAAAGGCACTATTGACAGATGGAGCAAGCAGGAGGTGGTGGAGTGAGGGCAGCTTGGGGTATATAATGTAGCACTATGCCTGGTGCTGGAGAGAGGGCAGCTTGGGGTATATAATGTAGCACTATGCCTGGTGCTGGAGAGAGGGCAGCTTGGGGTATATAATGTAGCACTATGCCTGGTGCTGGAGAGAGGGCAGCTTGGGGTATATAATGTAGCACTATGCCTGGTGCTGGAGAGAGGGCAGCTTGGGGTATATAATGTAGCACTATGCCTGGTGCTGGAGAGAGGGCAGTTTGGGGTATATAATGTAGCACTATGCCTGGTGCTGGAGAGAGGGCAGCTTGGGGTATATAATGTAGCACCATGCCTAGTGGAGAGAGGGCAGCTTGGGGTATATAATGTAGCACCATGCCTAGTGGAGAGAGGGCAGCTTGGGGTCTACAATGTAGCACCATGTCTGGTGGAGAGAGGGCAGCTTGGGGTATATAATGTAGCACCATGCCTGGTGGTGGAGAGAGGGCAGCTTGGGGTATACAATGTAGTACCATGTCTGGTGGAGAGAGGGCAGCTTGGGGTATATAATGTAGCACCATGCCTGGTGGTGGAGAGAGGGCAGCTTGGGGTATACAATGTAGCACCATGCCTGGTGGTGGAGAGAGGGCAGCTTGGGGTATACAATGTAGCACCATGCCTGGTGGTGGAGAGAGGGCAGCTTGGGGTATACAATGTAGCACCATGTCTGGTGGTGGAGAGAGCGCAGCTTGGGGTATACAATGTAGCACCATGCCTGGTGGTGGAGAGAGGGCAGCTTGGGGTATATAATGTAGCACCATGTCTGGTGGAGAGAGGGCAGCTTGTGGTATACAATGTAGCACCATGCCTGGTGGTGGAGAGAGGGCAGCTTGGGGTATACAATGTAGCACCATGTCTGATGGAGAGAGGGCAGCTTGGGGTATATAATGTAGCACCATGCCTGGTGGTGGAGAGAGGGCAGCTTGGGGTACATATTGTAGTACCATGCCTGTGGCTCTAAGACACTCTAACCTGGGGTATCATCACACTCTGGAGGGCCGGAGCACAACGGTACACACACACACACACACACACACACACACACACACACACACACACACACACACACACACACACACACACACACACACACACACACACACACACACACACACACACACACACACACGTCTCCCCAAACCACAGCATCAAGACCCTGGCAAGCAGCCCCTCCCCTCCCTGCCTGTCTCTGATCACTACTAATAAGTTCATTCGTTAACTGCCACCACATTTGCACACAGCAAACTTTGGGCAAAGAATAAGCAAGTAACCGGACTGTAGCAGCAAGGGCTTTTGACAGTAGCTACAGCTGACTGAGACAGCGGAGAGGGAGGAATGGGAGCTGACTGGAGGCTATAAGCAGGAGACAGCAGGGAGGGAGGAATGGGAGCTGGCTGGAGGCTATAAGCAGGAGACTGTCATGTTTTGTCATTATTGTCATGTCTTGTCCCTGTGCTTTCTCTTTCATTCGTTTCCCCCTGCTGGTCTTATTAGGTTTCTTTCCCTCTCTCTCTATCCCTCTCTCTCTATCGTTTTGTTCCTGCTCCCAGCTGTTCCTCATTCTCCTAACTACCTCATTTACTCTTTCACACCTGTCCCCTATTTTGCCCTCTGATTAGAGTCCCTATTTCTCCCTCTGTTTCCGCTTCTGTCCTTGTCGGATCCTTGTTTGATGTTTGCTGTGCTGTGTTCTTGTTCCGTCGTGTTTTTGCCTTCTTCAGATGCTGCGTGTGAGCAGGTGTCTATATCAGCTACGGCCTGCGCCTTCCCGAAGCGACCTGCAGTCTGTGGTCGCATCTCCTGTTGTTCCCCTCTACTGACTAGAGGGTTTCAGTTTTCCTGTTTGGACTTTACCTGTGATAGTATCCAGGATTATCGTTTTGTTAAAGACTGGAATAAACTCTGTTTCTGTTAAGTCGCTTTTGGGTCCTCATTCACCTGCATAACAGAGACAGCGGGGAGGGAGGAATGGGAGCTGACTGGAGGCTATAAGCAGGAGACAGCGGGGAGGGAGGAATGGGAGCTGGCTGGAGGCTATAAGCAGGAGACAGCGGAGAGGGAGGAATGGGAGCTGACTGGAGGCTATAAGCAGGAGACAGCGGGGGAGGGAGGAATGGGAGCTGACTGGAGGCTATAAGCAGGAGACAGCAGGGAGGGAGGAATGGGAGCTGGCTGGAGGCTATAAGCAGGAGACAGCGGGGAGGGAGGAATGGGAGCTGACTGGAGGCAATAAACAGGAGACAGCGGGGAGGGAGGAATGGGAGCTGACTGGAGGCTATAAGCAGGAGACAGCGGGGAGGGAGGAATGGGAGCTGACTGGAGGCTATAAGCAGGAGACAGCGGGGAGGGAGGAATGGGAGCTGGCTGGAGGCTATAAGCAGGAGACAGCGGAGAGGGAGGAATGGGAGCTGACTGGAGGCTATAAGGAGGAGACAGTGGGGAGGGAGGAATGGGAGCTGACTGGAGGCTATAAGCAGGAGACAGCGGGGAGGGAGGAATGGGAGCTGACTGGAGGCTATAAGCAGGAGACAGTGGGGAGGGAGGAATGGGAGCTGACTGGAGGCAATAAGCAGGAGACAGCGGGGCTATAAGCAGGGAGGAATGGGAGCTGACTGGAGGCTATAAGCAGGAGACAGCGGGGAGGGAGGAATGGGAGCTGGCTGGAGGCTATAAGCAGGAGACAGCGGGGAGGGAGGAATGGGAGCTGACTGGAGGCTATAAGGAGGAGACAGTGGGGAGGGAGGAATGGGAGCTGACTGGAGGCTATAAGCAGGAGACAGTGGGGAGGGAGGAATGGGAGCTGACTGGAGGCTATAAGGAGGAGACAGCAGGGAGGAGGAATGGGAGCTGACTTGAGGCTATAAGCACGAGACAGTGGGGAGGGAGGAATGGGAGCTGACTGGAGGCTATAAGGAGGAGACAGTGGGGAGGGAGGAATGGGAGCTGACTGGAGGCTATAAGGAGACAGTGGGGAGGGAGGAATGGGAGCTGACTGGAGGCTATAAGCAGGAGACAGCGGGGGAGGGAGGAATGGGAGCTGACTGGAGGCTATAAGCAGGAGACAGCAGGGGGGGGGAATGGGAGCTGGCTGGAGGCTATAAGCACGAGACAGCGGGGAGGGAGGAATGGGAGCTGACTGGAGGCTATAAGCAGGAGACAGCGGGGGAGGGAGGAATGGGAGCTGGCTGGAGGCTATAAGCACGAGACAGCGGGGAGGGAGGAATGGGAGCTGGCTGGAGGCTATAAGCACGAGACAGCGGGGAGGGAGGAATGGGAGCTGACTGGAGGCTATAAGCAGGAGACAGTGGGGAGGGAGGAATGGGAGCTGACTGGAGGCTATAAGCAGGAGACAGCGGGGAGGGAGGAATGGGAGCTGGCTGGAGGCTATAAGCAGGAGACAGCGGGAGGGAGGAATGGGAGCTGGCTGGAGGCTATAAGCAGGAGACAGCGGGGAGGGAGGAATGGGAGCTGACTGGAGGCTATAAGGAGGAGACAGTGGGGAGGGAGGAATGGGAGCTGACTGGAGGCTATAAGCAGGAGACAGTGGGGAGGGGAGGAATGGGAGCTGACTGGAGGCTATAAGCACGAGACAGTGGGGAGGGAGGAATGGGAGCTGACTGGAGGCTATAAGCAGGAGACAGTGGGGAGGGAGGAATGGGAGCTGACTGGAGGCTATAAGCACGAGACAGTGGGGAGGGAGGAATGGGAGCTGACTGGAGGCTATAAGGAGGAGACAGCGGGGAGGGAGGAATGGGAGCTGACTGGAGGCTATAAGCAGGAGACAGCAGGGAGGGAGGAATGGGAGCTGGCTGGAGGCTATAAGCAGGAGACAGCGGGGAGGGAGGAATGGGAGCTGACTGGAGGCTATAAGCAGGAGACAGCGGGGAGGGAGGAATGGGAGCTGACTGGAGGCTATAAGCAGGAGACAGCGGGGAGGGAGGGAGCTGATGGGAGCTGACTGGAGGCTAGGAATGGGAGCTGACTGGAGGCTAGGAGACAGCGGGGAGGGAGGAATGGGAGCTGGCTGGAGGCTATAAGCAGGAGACAGCGGAGAGGGAGGAATGGGAGCTGACTGGAGGCTATAAGCAGGAGACAGCGGGGAGGGAGGAATGGGAGCTGGCTGGAGGCTATAAGCAGGAGACAGCGGGGGCTAGGGAGGGGAAGGAATGGGAGCTGACTGGAGGCTATAAGCAGGAGACAGCAGGGAGGGGGGAATGGGAGCTGGCTGGAGGCTATAAGCACGAGACAGCGGGGAGGGAGGAATGGGAGCTGACTGGAGGCTATAAGCAGGAGACAGCGGGGGAGGGAGGAATGGGAGCTGGCTGGAGGCTATAAGCACGAGACAGCGGGGAGGGAGGAATGGGAGCTGGCTGGAGGCTATAAGCACGAGACAGCGGGGAGGGAGGAATGGGAGCTGACTGGAGGCTATAAGCACGAGACAGTGGGGAGGGAGGAATGGGAGCTGGCTGGAGGCTATAAGCAGGAGACAGCGGGGAGGGAGGAATGGGAGCTGACTGGAGGCTATAAGCAGGAGACAGCGGGGAGGGAGAGGAATGGGAGCTGACTGGAGGCTATAAGCAGGAGACAGCGGGGAGGGAGGAATGGGAGCTGACTGGAGGCTATAAGCAGGAGACAGCGGGGAGGAGGAATGGGAGCTGACTGGAGGCTATAAGCAGGAGACAGCGGGGAGGGAGGAATGGGAGCTGACTGGAGGCTATAAGCAGGAGACAGCGGGGAGGGAGGAATGGGAGCTGACTGGAGGCTATAAGCAGGAGACAGCGGGGAGGGAGGAATGGGAGCTGACTGGAGGCTATAAGCAGGAGACAGCGGGGAGGGAGGAATGGGAGCTGACTGGAGGCTATAAGCAGGAGACAGCGGGAGGGAGGAATGGGAGCTGGCTGGAGGCTATAAGCAGGAGACAGCGGGGAGGGAGGAATGGGAGCTGACTGGAGGCTATAAGCAGGAGACAGCGGGAGGGAGGAATGGGAGCTGGCTGGAGGCTATAAGCAGGAGACAGCGGGGAGGGAGGAATGGGAGCTGACTGGAGGCTATAAGGAGGAGACAGTGGGGAGGGAGGAATGGGAGCTGACTGGAGGCTATAAGCAGGAGACAGTGGGGAGGGAGGAATGGGAGCTGACTGGAGGCTATAAGCACGAGACAGTGGGGAGGGAGGAATGGGAGCTGACTGGAGGCAATAAGCAGGAGACAGCGGGGAGGGAGGAATGGGAGCTGACTGGAGGCTATAAGCAGGAGACAGCGGGGAGGGAGGAATGGGAGCTGGCTAGAGGCTATAAGCAGGAGACAGCGGGGAGGGAGGAATGGGAGCTGACTGGAGGCTATAAGGAGGAGACAGTGGGGAGGGAGGAATGGGAGCTGACTGGAGGCTATAAGCAGGAGACAGTGGGGAGGGAGGAATGGGAGCTGACTGGAGGCTATAAGGAGGAGACAGCAGGGAGTGAGGAATGGGAGCTGACTTGAGGCTATAAGCACGAGACAGTGGGGAGGGAGGAATGGGAGCTGACTGGAGGCTATAAGGAGGAGACAGTGGGGAGGGAGGAATGGGAGCTGACTGGAGGCTATAAGGAGGAGACAGTGGGGAGGGAGGAATGGGAGCTGACTGGAGGCTATAAGCAGGAGACAGCGGGGAGGGAGGAATGGGAGCTGACTGGAGGCTATAAGCAGGAGACAGCAGGGAGGGGGGAATGGGAGCTGGCTGGAGGCTATAAGCACGAGACAGCGGGGAGGGAGGAATGGGAGCTGACTGGAGGCTATAAGCAGGAGACAGCGGGGGAGGGAGGAATGGGAGCTGGCTGGAGGCTATAAGCACGAGACAGCGGGGAGGGAGGAATGGGAGCTGGCTGGAGGCTATAAGCACGAGACAGCGGGGAGGGAGGAATGGGAGCTGACTGGAGGCTATAAGCAGGAGACAGCGGGGAGGGAGGAATGGGAGCTGACTGGAGGCTATAAGCAGGAGACAGCGGGGAGGGAGGAATGGGAGCTGGCTAGAGGCTATAAGCAGGAGACAGCGGGAGGGAGGAATGGGAGCTGGCTGGAGGCTATAAGCAGGAGACAGCGGGGAGGGAGGAATGGGAGCTGACTGGAGGCTATAAGGAGGAGACAGTGGGGAGGGAGGAATGGGAGCTGACTGGAGGCTATAAGCAGGAGACAGTGGGGAGGGAGGAATGGGAGCTGACTGGAGGCTATAAGCACGAGACAGTGGGGAGGGAGGAATGGGAGCTGACTGGAGGCTATAAGCAGGAGACAGTGGGGAGGGAGGAATGGGAGCTGACTGGAGGCTATAAGCACGAGACAGTGGGGAGGGAGGAATGGGAGCTGACTGGAGGCTATAAGGAGGAGACAGTGGGGAGGGAGGAATGGGAGCTGACTGGAGGCTATAAGCAGGAGACAGCGGGGAGGGAGGAATGGGAGCTGACTGGAGGCTATAAGGAGGAGACAGCGGGGAGGGAGGAATGGGAGCTGACTGGAGGCTATAAGGAGGAGACAGCAGGGAGGGAGGAATGGGAGCTGACTTGAGGCTATAAGCACGAGACAGTGGGGAGGGAGGAATGGGAGCTGACTGGAGGCTATAAGGAGGAGACAGCGGGGAGGGAGGAATGGGAGCTGACTGGAGGCTATAAGGAGGAGACAGCAGGGAGGGAGGAATGGGAGCTGGCTGGAGGCTATAAGCACGAGACAGTGGGGAGGGAGGAATGGGAGCTGACTGGAGGCTATAAGGAGGAGACAGCAGGGAGGGAGGAATGGGAGCTGACTTGAGGCTATAAGGAGGAGACAGCAGGGAGGGAGGAATGGGAGCTGACTGGAGGCTATAAGGAGGAGACAGCAGGGAGGGAGGAATGGGAGCTGACTTGAGGCTATAAGCACGAGACAGTGGGGAGGGAGGAATGGGAGCTGACTGGAGGCTATAAGGAGGAGACAGTGGGGAGGGAGGAATGGGAGCTGACTGGAGGCTATAAGGAGGAGACAGTGGGGAGGGAGGAATGGGAGCTGACTGGAGGCTATAAGGAGACAGTGGGGAGGGAGGAATGGGAGCTGACTGGAGGCTATAAGCACGAGACAGCGGGGAGGGAGGAATGGGAGCTGACTGGAGGCTATAAGGAGGAGACATTGGGGAGGGAGGAATGGGAGCTGACTGGAGGCTATAAGGAGGAGACAGCAGGGAGGGAGGAATGGGAGCTGACTGGAGGCTATAAGGAGGAGACAGCAGGGAGGGAGGAATGGGAGCTGACTGGAGGCTATAAGGAGGAGACAGCAGGGAGGGAGGAATGGGAGCTGACTGGAGGCTATAAGGAGGAGACAGTGGGGAGGGAGGAATGGGAGCTGACTGGAGGCTATAAGGAGGAGACAGCAGGGAGGAGGAATGGGAGCTGACTTGAGGCTATAAGCACGAGACAGTGGGGAGGGAGGAATGGGAGCTGACTGGAGGCTATAAGGAGGAGACAGTGGGGAGGGAGGAATGGGAGCTGACTGGAGGCTATAAGGAGACAGTGGGGAGGGAGGAATGGGAGCTGACTGGAGGCTATAAGCAGGAGACAGCGGGGGAGGGAGGAATGGGAGCTGACTGGAGGCTATAAGCAGGAGACAGCAGGGAGGGGGGAATGGGAGCTGGCTGGAGGCTATAAGCACGAGACAGCGGGGAGGGAGGAATGGGAGCTGACTGGAGGCTATAAGCAGGAGACAGCGGGGAGGGAGGAATGGGAGCTGGCTGGAGGCTATAAGGACGAGACAGCGGGGAGGGAGGAATGGGAGCTGACTGGAGGCTATAAGCAGGAGACAGCGGGGAGGGAGGAATGGGAGCTGACTGGAGGCTATAAGCAGGAGACAGCGGGGAGGGAGGAATGGGAGCTGACTGGAGGCTATAAGCAGGAGACAGCGGGGAGGGAGGAATGGGAGCTGGCTAGAGGCTATAAGCAGGAGACAGCGGGAGGGAGGAATGGGAGCTGGCTGGAGGCTATAAGCAGGAGACAGCGGGGAGGGAGGAATGGGAGCTGACTGGAGGCTATAAGGAGGAGACAGTGGGGAGGGAGGAATGGGAGCTGACTGGAGGCTATAAGCAGGAGACAGTGGGGAGGGAGGAATGGGAGCTGACTGGAGGCTATAAGCACGAGACAGTGGGGAGGGAGGAATGGGAGCTGACTGGAGGCTATAAGCAGGAGACAGTGGGGAGGGAGGAATGGGAGCTGACTGGAGGCTATAAGCACGAGACAGTGGGGAGGGAGGAATGGGAGCTGACTGGAGGCTATAAGGAGGAGACAGTGGGGAGGGAGGAATGGGAGCTGACTGGAGGCTATAAGCAGGAGACAGTGGGGAGGGAGGAATGGGAGCTGACTGGAGGCTATAAGGAGGAGACAGCGGGGAGGGAGGAATGGGAGCTGACTGGAGGCTATAAGGAGGAGACAGCAGGGGAGGGAGGAATGGGAGCTGACTTGAGGCTATAAGCACGAGACAGTGGGGAGGGAGGAATGGGAGCTGACTGGAGGCTATAAGGAGGAGACAGTGGGGAGGGAGGAATGGGAGCTGACTGGAGGCTATAAGGAGGAGACAGCAGGGAGGGAGGAATGGGAGCTGGCTGGAGGCTATAAGCAGGAGACAGTGGGGAGGGAGGAATGGGAGCTGACTGGAGGCTATAAGGAGGAGACAGCAGGGAGGGAGGAATGGGAGCTGACTTGAGGCTATAAGGAGGAGACAGCAGGGGAGGGAGGAATGGGAGCTGACTGGAGGCTATAAGGAGGAGACAGCAGGGAGGGAGGAATGGGAGCTGACTGAGGCTATAAGGAGGAGACAGTGGGGAGGGAGGAATGGGAGCTGACTGGAGGCTATAAGGAGGAGACAGTGGGGAGGGAGGAATGGGAGCTGACTGGAGGCTATAAGGAGGAGACAGTGGGGAGGGAGGAATGGGAGCTGACTGGAGGCTATAAGGAGAGACAGTGGGGAGGGAGGAATGGGAGCTGACTGGAGGCTATAAGGAGGAGACAGCAGGGAGGGAGGAATGGGAGCTGACTGGAGGCTATAAGCAGGAGACAGTGGGGAGGGAGGAATGGGAGCTGACTGGAGGCTATAAGGAGGAGACAGTGGGGAGGGAGGAATGGGAGCTGACTGGAGGCTATAAGGAGGAGACAGCAGGGAGGGAGGAATGGGAGCTGACTGGAGGCTATAAGGAGGAGACAGCAGGGAGGGAGGAATGGGAGCTGACTGGAGGCTATAAGGAGGAGACATCAGGGAGGGAGGAATGGGAGCTGACTGGAGGTTATAAGGAGGAGACATCAGGGAGGGAGGAATGGGAGCTGACTGGAGGTTATAAGGAGGAGACAGCAGGAAGGGAGGAATGGGAGCTGACTGCTGTAATGAGTTAAGAAGCAGCACCAGAAAATGACTGTTTTTAAGGGAACTGTTACAGTGTATTGCTACCAGACTCGATGTTGACATTTCTTTAACAATACACCACTGGGCTCTTTGTTCTCTTTGTCAGACGGCACTGGGTGCCAAGCCTTTATACAGAGACACATTTTAATTGAAGCCTTCGTGAAGTTGTTTGCACATTTTCAGTTTGGATAACATCACATCCTCCCTTGTCAGGTAATTGCTGTTTGTCCAGAGCTGTAACCATTTCAAAGCCGAAAGCACAGTTTGTGTTCTATCTTGTTCTTGATAAAGGGAGATCAAAGTTATACAGATCTTACGGCTTTATTTCTCAATAACTAGCTCTCCCCTCATACACAACAACATCAACTTAACTCCCTCCCACTCCCCCCTCTTTTTGGTGATATCCAATTGGTAGTTAGTCTTGTCCCATTGGTGCAACTCCCCTACAGACTTGGGAGAGGCAAAGGTCGAGAGCCATGCGTCCCCTGAAACACAACTGCTTTTTGACACACTGCTCGCTTAACCCGGAAGCCAGCCACACCAATGTGTTGGAGGATACACTGTCCAGCTTGCAGGTGCCCAGCCCATCACACGGAGTTGCTAGAGCACGATGGGACAAGGAAATCCCAGCCGGCCAAGCCCTCCTATACCGGACGGTGCTGGGCCAATTGTGCGCTGCCTCATGGGTCTCAGCCAGCTGTGACACAGCCTGGGATCGAACCCAGGTTTGTAGTGACACCTCATGCACTGTGATACAGTGCATTAAACCGCTGCGCCACACGGGAGGCCAAATTGTGTAATATATTTAACCGGCGTTAGATCTAGTTTGCGTGGGAGGAAAGTTTAAATGGAGAATTGAATTGTGTTTGCAACAACATGCAGATTTCTGTGCAGACATAGCTGCTGATTATGATTGGTGTGTTATTGCTCTCTAGAGCATAACAAATCGCCATTATGTTGTTTTGCTGAGACTAATTTAATTGTCACATTGTCACAAAATTAATTATCTGTCATTTATATTGATGCCATAAGCGCAAGTAAAGAGTGCAGCTGCTCCCTCTGGCACCGCAGCAAAAAGTACACCCAGACCGGCTCCAGATCTCCCACTCTGTTTGGGAAGGAGGAGAGGGATTTGATGTTACCTCTGAGGGACTCCTACAAGCACCTACTTCTCTCCACAAAGCTGCAGTGAAAAGCAGTAGCCAGCCATGGCTTTGCCTACTGAGCGAGCGAGCTCTGTGTGTGTGTGTGTTTCCCCTCAGTGCCCCTAATTTAGTTGTGCGGTCAGGCTGTGGTGAGAGACCCCTTTCTTCCCAGCAGATAAAGAGGCTAAAGAGCTGGAATAGATTGTTTAAATGTCATGGTCAGGTCTGCTTTTTGTCTACTGCTACAAGGACCTCTTGGTTCTGGAGAGTTCTTCATCAAATATACTGTATCCCCACCCTATGGGTCACGGTTTAGAGGAAGAGGAGCAGCTATCCTCTTGCTGTTTCTGAGATTAACTCCACAGCAGCGCTCAGTGAATATCAATTATATGGTTGTCTTTTTCTTCAAATCTTAGCAGTGCAGATTTGATAAATTCCTGCTAGTCGTAACTTTAGCAAATGTCATTTCTGAATGGCGGTAGAAAGGGGGTATGTCTCTATTCTGTCTCTATCATCTCTCTGTCCCTGCCGGCACTACCCATCATACCCCTTGTGAATATCAGTGGTTTAGTGGACGGTAAACTCAAATTAACTCAGATTAATCACTTTTTATTTTTGGAATAGCAGTTTCTCACTTAATACTACAAACATGTTTTTTGTATTAGGGTGAGTATACAGGGTGGGCCAGTGAGTACAGTGATGGGGTAGTAGTGAATAGCCAGTGGGTACAGGGATGGGGTAGTAGTGAATAGCCAGTGGGTACAGGGATGGGGTAGTAGTGAATGGCCAGTGGGTACAGTGATGGGGTAGTAGTGAATAGCCAGTGGGTACAGTGATGGGGTAGTAGTGAATAGCCAGTGGGTACAGGGATGGGGTAATGAATAGCCAGTGATGGGGTAGTAGTGAATAGCCAGTGGGTACAGGGATGGGGTAGTAGTGAATAGCCAGTGAAGGGATAGCCAGTGGGTACAGGGATGGGGTAGTAATGAATAGCCAGTGGGTACAGGGATGGGGTAGTAGTGAATAGCCAGTGGGTACAGGGATGGGGTAGTAGTGAATAGCCAGTGGGTACAGGGATGGGGTAGTAGTGAATGGCCAGTGGGTACAGGGATGGGGTAGTAATGAATAGTCAGTGGGTACAGGGATGCGGTAGTAGTGAATAGCCAGTGGGTACAGGGATGGGGTAGTAGTGAATAGCCAGTGGGTACAGGGATGGGGTAGTAATGAATGGCCAGTGGGTATAGTGATTGAATAGCCAGTGGGTACAGGGATGAGGTAGTAGTGAATAGCCAGTGGGTACAGGGACGGGGTAGTAATGACTAGTCCGTGGGTACAGGGATGGGGTAGTAGTGAATAGCCAGTGGGTACAGGGATGGGGTAGTAGTGAATAGCCCGTGGGTACAGGGATGGAGTAGTAGTGAATAGCCAGTGAGTACAGTGATGGGATAGTAGTGAATGGCCAGTGGGTACAGGGATGGGGTAGTAGTGAATAGCCAGTGGGTACAGGGATGGGGTAGTAGTGAATAGCCAGTGGGTACAGGGATGGGGTAGTAGTGAATAGCCAGTGGGTACAGGGATGGGGTAGTAGTGAATGGCCAGTGGGTACAGTGATGGGGTAGTAGTGAATAGCCAGTGGGTACAGTGATGGGGTAGTAGTGAATAGCCAGTGGGTACAGGGATGGGGTAGTAATGAATAGCCAGTGGGTACAGGGATGGGGTAGTAGTGAATAGCCAGTGGTAACAGGGATGGGGTAGTAGTGAATAGCCAGTGGGTACAGGGATGGGGTCGTAGTGAATGGCCAGTGGGTACAGGGATGGGGTAGTAATGAATAGTCAGTGGGTACAGGGATGCGGTAGTAGTGAATAGCCAGTGGGTACAGAGATGGGGTAGTAGTGAATAGTCAATGGGTACAGGGATGGGGTAGTAGTGAAAAGCCAGTGGGTACAGGGATGGGGTAGTAGTGAATAGCCAGTGGGTACAGGGATGGGGTAGTAGTGAATAGCCAGTGGGTACAGGGATGGGGTAGTAGTGAATAGCCAGTGGGTACAGGGATGGGGTAGTAGTGAATAGCCAGTGGGTACAGGGATGGGGTAGTAATGAATGGCCAGTGGGTATAGTGATTGAATAGCCAGTGGGTACAGGGATGAGGTAGTAGTGAATAGCCAGTGGGTACAGGGACGGGGTAGTAATGACTAGTCAGTGGGTACAGGGATGGGGTAGTAGTGAATAGCCAGTGGGTACAGGGATGGGGTAGTAGTGAATAGCCCGTGGGTACAGGGATGGAGTAGTAGTGAATAGCCAGTGAGTACAGTGATGGGATAGTAGTGAATGGCCAGTGGGTACAGGGATGGGGTAGTAGTGAATAGCCAGTGGGTACAGGGATGGGGTAGTAGTGAATAGCCAGTGGGTACAGGGATGGGGTAGTAGTGAATAGCCAGTGGGTACAGGGAAGGGGTAGTAGTGAATGGCCAGTGGGTACAGTGATGGGGTAGTAATGAATAGCCAGTGGGTACAGGGATGGGGTAGTAGTGAATAGCCAGTGGGTACAGGGATGGGGTAGTAGTGAATGGCCAGTGGGTACAGGGATGGGGTACTAGTGAATAGCCAGTGGGTACGGGATGGGGTAGTAGTGAATAGCCAGTGGGTACAGTGATGGGGTAGTAGTGAATGGCCAGTGGGTACAGGGATGGGGTACTAGTGAATAGCCAGTGGGTACAGGGATGGGGTAGTAGTGAATAGCCAGTGGGTACAGGGATGGGGTAGTAGTGAATAGCCAGTGGGTACAGGGATGGGGTAGTAGTGAATGGCCAGTGGGTACAGGGATGGGGTACTACTGAATAGCCAGTGGGTACAGGGATGGGGTAGTAGTGAATAGCCAGTGGGTACAGGGATGGGGTAGTAGTGAATAGCCAGTGGGTACAGGGATGGGGTAGTAGTGAATAGCCAGTGGGTACAGGGATGGGGTAGTAGTGAATAGCCAGTGGGTACAGGGATGGGGTAGTAGTGAATGGCCAGTGGGTACAGGGATGGGGTACTAGTGAATAGCCAGTGGGTACAGGGATGGGGTAGTAGTGAATAGCCAGTGGGTACAGGGATGGGGTAGTAGTGAATGGCCAGTGGGTACAGGGATGGGGTACTAGTGAATAGCCAGTGGGTACAGGGATGGGGTAGTAGTGAATAGCCAGTGGGTACAGGGATGGGGTAGTAGGGAATAGCCAGTGGGTACAGGGATGGGGTAGTAGTGAATGGCCAGTGGGTACAGGGATGGGGTACTAATGAATAGCCAGTGGGTACAGGGATGGGGTAGTAGTGAATAGCCAGTGGGTACAGGGATGGGGTAGTAGTGAATAGCCAGTGGGTACAGGGATGAGGTAGTAATGAATAGTCAGTGGGTACAGGGATGCGGTAGTAGTGAATAGCCAGTGGGTACAGGGATGGGGTAGTAGTGAATGGCCAGTGGGTACAGGGATGCGGTAGTAGTGAATAGTCAGTGGGTACAGGGATGCGGTAGTAGTGAATAGCCAGTGGGTACAGGGATGGGGTAGTAATGAATGGCCAGTGGGTACAGGGATGGGGTAGTAGTGAATAGCCAGTGGGTACAGGGATGGGGTAGTAATGAATAGTCCGTGGGTACAGGGATGGGGTAGTAGTGAATAGCCAGTGGGTACAGGGATGGGGTAGTAGTGAATAGCCAGTGGGTACAGGGATGGGGTAGTAATGAATAGCCAGTGGGTACAGGGATGGGGTAGTAGTGAATAGCCCGTGGGTACAGGGATGGGGTAGTAGTGAATAGCCAGTGAGTACAGTGATGGGATAGTAGTGAATGGCCAGTGGGTACAGGGATGGGGTAGTAATGAATAGCCAGTGGGTACAGGGATGGGGTAGTAGTGAATGGCCAGTGGGTACAATGATGGGGTAGTAGTAAATGGCCAGTGGGTACAGGGATGGGGTAGTAATGAATGGCCAGTGGGTACAGGGATGAGGTAGTAGTGAATAGCCAGTGGGTACAGGGATGGGGTAGTAGTGAATTGCCAGTGGGTACAGGGATGGGGTAGTAATGAATAGCCAGTGGGTACAGGGATGAGGTAGTAGTGAATA
The DNA here is from genome assembly GCF_021184085.1 of Oncorhynchus gorbuscha. Classification (NCBI taxonomy): domain Eukaryota; kingdom Metazoa; phylum Chordata; class Actinopteri; order Salmoniformes; family Salmonidae; genus Oncorhynchus; species Oncorhynchus gorbuscha. The sequence continues at coordinate 25,354,021 of NC_060185.1, forward strand.
GCCAGTTGGTACAGGGATGGGGTAGTAATGAATAGCCAGTGGGTACAGGGATGGGGTAGTAGTGAATAGCCAGTGGGTACAGGGATGGGGTAGTAGTAAATAGCCAGTGAGTACAGTGATGGGATAGTAGTGAATAGCCAGTTGGTACAGGAATGGGGTAGTAGTGAATGGCCAGTGGGTACAATGATGGGGTAGTAGTGAATGGCCAGTGGGTACAGGGATGGGGTAGTAATGAATGGCCAGTGGGTACAGTAATGGGGTAGTAATGAATAGCCAGTGGGTACAGGGATGGGGTAGTAGTGAATGGCCAGTGGGTATAGTGATTGAATAGCCAGTGGGTACAGGGATGGGGTAGTAGTGAATGGCCAGTGGGTACAGGGATGGGGTAGTAGTGAATGGCCAGTGGGTACAGGGATGGGGTAGTAATGAATGGCCAGTGGGTATAGTGATTGAATAGCCAGGGATGGGTAGTAGTGAATAGCCAGTGGGTATGGGGTAGTAATGAATGGCCAATGGGTATAGTGATTGAATAGCCAGTGGGTACAGGGATGGGGTAGTAATGAATAGCCAGTGGGTACAGGGATGGGGTAGTAGTGAATGGCCAGTGGGTACAGGGATGGGGTAATAATGAATAGCCAGTGGGTACAGGGATGGGGTAGTAGTGAATGGCCAGTGGGTATAGTGATTGAATAGCCAGTGGGTACAGGGATGGGGTAGTAGTGAATAGCCAGTGGGTACAGGGATGGGGTAGTAGTGAATGGCCAGTGGGTACAGGGATGGGGTAGTAATGAATGGCCAGTGGGTATAGTGATTGAATAGCCAGTGGGTACAGGGATGGGGTAGTAATGAATGGCCAATGGGTATAGTGATTGAATAGCCAGTGGGTACAGGGATGGGGTAGTAATGAATAGCCAGTGGGTACAGGGATGGGGTAGTAGTGAATGGCCAGTGGGTACAGGGATGGGGTAGTAATGAATGGCCAGTGGGTATAGTGATTGAATAGCCAGTAGGTACAGGGATGGGGTAGTAGTGAATAGCCAGTGGGTACAGGGATGGGGTAGTAATGAATGGCCAGTGGGTATAGTGATTGACTAGCCAGTGCGTACAGGGATGAGGTAGTAGTGAATAGCCAGTGAATACAGGGATGGGGTAGTAGTGAATAGCCTGTGGGTACAGGGATGGGGTAGTAGTGAATAGCCAGTGAATACAGGGATGGGGTAGTAGTGAATAGCCTGTGGGTACAGGGATGGGGTAGTAGTGAATAGCCAGTGGGTACAGGGATGGGGTAGTAGTGAATAGCCAGTGGGTACAGGGATGGGGTAGTAATGAATAGCCATTGGGTACAGGGATGGGGTAGTAATGAACAGCCAGTGGGTACAGGGATGGGGTAGTAGTGAATAGCCAGTGGGTACAGGGATGGGGTAGTAATGAATAGCCAGTAGGTACAGGGAATGGGGTAGTAGTGAATTGCCAGTGAGTACCGTGATGGGGTAGTAGTGAATGGCCAGTGGGTACAGGGATGGGGTAGTAGTGAATAGCCAGTTGGTACAGGGAAGGGGTCGTAGTGAGTGGCCAGTGGGTACAGGGTTGGGGTAGTAGTGAATGGCCAGTGGGTACAGGGATGGGGTAGTAGTGAATAGCCAGTGGGTACAGGGATGGGGTAGTAATGAATAGCCAGTGAGTACAGTGATGGGGTAGTAGTGAATGGCCAGTGGGTACAGGGATGGGGTAGTAATGAATGGCCAGTGGGTATAGTGATTGAATAGCCAGTAGGTACAGGGATGGGGTAGTAGTGAATAGCCAGTGGGTACAGGGATGGGGTAGTAATGAATGGCCAATGGGTATAGTGATTGAATAGCCAGTGGGTACAGGGATGGGGTAGTAGTGAATGGCCAGTGGGTACAGTGATGGGGTAGTAATGAATGGCCAGTGGGTATAGTGATTGAATAGCCAGGGGGTACAGGGATGGGGTAGTAGTGAATAGCCAGTGGGTACAGGGATGGGGTAGTAATGAATAGCCAGTGGGTACAGGGATGGGGTAGTAGTGAATGGCCAGTGGGTACAGGGATGGGGTAGTAATGAATGGCCAGTGGGTACAGGGATGGGGTAGTAATGAATGGCCAGTGGGTATAGTGATTGAATAGCCAGTGGGTACAGGGATGGGGTAGTAGTGAATAGCCAGTGGGTATAGTGATTGAATAGCCAGTAGGTACAGGGATGGGGTAGTAGTGAATAGCCAGTGGGTACAGGGATGGGGTAGTAATGAATGGCCAATGGGTATAGTGATTGAATAGCCAGTGGGTACAGGGATGGGGTAGTAGTGAATAGCCAGTGGGTACAGGGATGGGGTAGTAGTGAATGGCCAGTGGGTACAGGGATGGGGTAGTAATGAATGGCCAGTGGGTATAGTGATTGAATAGCCAGTGGGTACAGGGATGGGGTAGTAGTGAATAGCCAGTGGGTACAGGGATGGGGTAGTAATGAATGGCCAGTGGGTATAGTGATTGAATAGCCAGTGGGAACAGGGATGGGGTAGTAGTGAATAGCCAGTGGGTACAGGGATGGGGTAGTAATGAATGGCCAGTGGGTATAGTGATTGAATAGCCGGTGGGTACAGGGATGAGGTAGTAGTGAATAGCCAGTGGGTACAGGGATGGGGTAGTAGTGAATAGCCAGTGGGTACAGGGATGGGGTAGTAGTGAATAGCCAGTGGGTACAGGGATGGGGTAGTAGTGAATAGCCAGTGGGTACAGGGATGGGGTAGTAGTGAATGGCCAGTGGGTACAGTGATGGGGTAGTAATGAATAGCCAGTGGGTACAGGGATGGGGTAGTAGTGAATAGCCAGTGGGTACAGGGATGGGGTAGTAGTGAATGGCCAGTGGGTACAGGGATGGGGTACTAGTGAATAGCCAGTGGGTACAGGGATGGGGTAGTAGTGAATAGCCAGTGGGTACAGTGATGGGGTAGTAGTGAATGGCCAGTGGGTACAGGGATGGGGTACTAGTGAATAGCCAGTGGGTACAGGGATGGGGTAGTAGTGAATAGCCAGTGGGTACAGGGATGGGGTAGTAGTGAATAGCCAGTGGGTACAGGGATGGGGTAGTAGTGAATGGCCAGTGGGTACAGGGATGGGGTACTACTGAATAGCCAGTGGGTACAGGGATGGGGTAGTAGTGAATAGCCAGTGGGTACAGGGATGGGGTAGTAGTGAATAGCCAGTGGGTACAGGGATGGGGTAGTAGTGAATAGCCAGTGGGTACAGGGATGGGGTAGTAGTGAATAGCCAGTGGGTACAGGGATGGGGTAGTAGTGAATGGCCAGTGGGTACAGGGATGGGGTACTAGTGAATAGCCAGTGGGTACAGGGATGGGGTAGTAGTGAATAGCCAGTGGGTACAAGGATGGGGTAGTAGTGAATGGCCAGTGGGTACAGGGATGGGGTACTAGTGAATAGCCAGTGGGTACAGGGATGGGGTAGTAGTGAATAGCCAGTGGGTACAGGGATGGGGTAGTAGGGAATAGCCAGTGGGTACAGGGATGGGGTAGTAGTGAATGGCCAGTGGGTACAGGATGGGGTACTACTGAATAGCCAGTGGGTACAGGGATGGGGTAGTAGTGAATAGCCAGTGGGTACAGGGATGGGGTAGTAGTGAATAGCCAGTGGGTACAGGGATGAGGTAGTAATGAATAGTCAGTGGGTACAGGGATGCGGTAGTAGTGAATAGCCAGTGGGTACAGGGATGGGGTAGTAGTGAATGGCCAGTGGGTACAGGGATGCGGTAGTAGTGAATAGTCAGTGGGTACAGGGATGCGGTAGTAGTGAATAGCCAGTGGGTACAGGGATGGGGTAGTAATGAATGGCCAGTGGGTACAGGGATGGGGTAGTAGTGAATAGCCAGTGGGTACAGGGATGGGGTAGTAATGAATAGTCAGTGGGTACAGGGATGGGGTAGTAGTGAATAGCCAGTGGGTACAGGGATGGGGTAGTAGTGAATAGCCAGTGGGTACAGGGATGGGGTAGTAATGAATAGCCAGTGGGTACAGGGATGGGGTAGTAGTGAATAGCCCGTGGGTACAGGGATGGGGTAGTAGTGAATAGCCAGTGAGTACAGTGATGGGATAGTAGTGAATGGCCAGTGGGTACAGGGATGGGGTAGTAATGAATAGCCAGTGGGTACAGGGATGGGGTAGTAGTGAATGGCCAGTGGGTACAATGATGGGGTAGTAGTAAATGGCCAGTGGGTACAGGGATGGGGTAGTAATGAATGGCCAGTGGGTACAGGGATGAGGTAGTAGTGAATAGCCAGTGGGTACAGGGATGGGGTAGTAGTGAATTGCCAGTGGGTACAGGGATGGGGTAGTAATGAATAGCCAGTGGGTACAGGGATGAGGTAGTAGTGAATAGCCAGTTGGTACAGGGATGGGGTAGTAATGAATAGCCAGTGGGTACAGGGATGGGGTAGTAGTGAATAGCCAGTGGGTACAGGGATGGGGTAGTAGTAAATAGCCAGTGAGTACAGTGATGGGATAGTAGTGAATAGCCAGTTGGTACAGGAATGGGGTAGTAGTGAATGGCCAGTGGGTACAATGATGGGGTAGTAGTGAATGGCCAGTGGGTACAGGGATGGGGTAGTAATGAATGGCCAGTGGGTACAGTAATGGGGTAGTAATGAATAGCCAGTGGGTACAGGGATGGGGTAGTAGTGAATGGCCAGTGGGTATAGTGATTGAATAGCCAGTGGGTACAGGGATGGGGTAGTAGTGAATGGCCAGTGGGTACAGGGATGGGGTAGTAGTGAATGGCCAGTGGGTACAGGGATGGGGTAGTAATGAATGGCCAGTGGGTATAGTGATTGAATAGCCCGTGGGTACAGGGATGGGGTAGTAGTGAATAGCCAGTGGGTACAGGGATGGGGTAGTAATGAATGGCCAATGGGTATAGTGATTGAATAGCCAGTGGGTACAGGGATGGGGTAGTAATGAATAGCCAGTGGGTACAGGGATGGGGTAGTAGTGAATGGCCAGTGGGTACAGGGATGGGGTAGTAATGAATAGCCAGTGGGTACAGGATGGGGTAGTAGTGAATGGCCAGTGGGTATAGTGATTGAATATCCAGTGGGTACAGGGATGGGGTAGTAGTGAATAGCCAGTGGGTACAGGGATGGGGTAGTAGTGAATGGCCAGTGGGTACAGGGATGGGGTAGTAATGAATGGCCAGTGGGTATAGTGATTGAATAGCCAGTGGGTACAGGGATGGGGTAGTAATGAATGGCCAATGGGTATAGTGATTGAATAGCCAGTGGCTACAGGGATGGGGTAGTAATGAATAGCCAGTGGGTACAGGGATGGGGTAGTAGTGAATGGCCAGTGGGTACAGGGATGGGGTAGTAATGAATGGCCAGTGGGTATAGTGATTGAATAGCCAGTAGGTACAGGGATGGGGTAGTAGTGAATAGCCAGTGGGTACAGGGATGGGGTAGTAATGAATGGCCAGTGGGTATAGTGATTGACTAGCCAGTGCGTACAGGGATGAGGTAGTAGTGAATAGCCAGTGAATACAGGGATGGGGTAGTAGTGAATAGCCTGTGGGTACAGGGATGGGGTAGTAGTGAATAGCCAGTGGGTACAGGGATGGGGTAGTAGTGAATAGCCAGTGGGTACAGGGATGGGGTAGTAATGAATAGCCATTGGGTACAGGGATGGGGTAGTAATGAACAGCCAGTGGGTACAGGGATGGGGTAGTAGTGAATAGCCAGTGGGTACAGGGATGGGGTAGTAATGAATAGCCAGTAGGTACAGGGAATGGGGTAGTAGTGAATTGCCAGTGAGTACCGTGATGGGGTAGTAGTGAATGGCCAGTGGGTACAGGGATGGGGTAGTAATGAATGGCCAGTGGGTATAGTGATTGAATAGCCAGTGGGAACAGGGATGGGGTAGTAGTGAATAGCCAGTGGGTACAGGGATGGGGTAGTAATGAATGGCCAGTGGGTATAGTGATTGAATAGCCGGTGGGTACAGGGATGAGGTAGTAGTGAATAGCCAGTGGGTACAGGGATGGGGTAGTAGTGAATAGCCAGTGGGTACAGGGATGGGGTAGTAGTGAATAGCCAGTGGGTACAGGGATGGGGTAGTAGTGAATAGCCAGTGGGTACAGGGATGGGGTAGTAGTGAATGGCCAGTGGGTACAGTGATGGGGTAGTAATGAATAGCCAGTGGGTACAGGGATGGGGTAGTAGTGAATAGCCAGTGGGTACAGGGATGGGGTAGTAGTGAATGGCCAGTGGGTACAGGGATGGGGTACTAGTGAATAGCCAGTGGGTACAGGGATGGGGTAGTAGTGAATAGCCAGTGGGTACAGTGATGGGGTAGTAGTGAATGGCCAGTGGGTACAGGGATGGGGTACTAGTGAATAGCCAGTGGGTACAGGGATGGGGTAGTAGTGAATAGCCAGTGGGTACAGGGATGGGGTAGTAGTGAATAGCCAGTGGGTACAGGGATGGGGTAGTAGTGAATGGCCAGTGGGTACAGGGATGGGGTACTACTGAATAGCCAGTGGGTACAGGGATGGGGTAGTAGTGAATAGCCAGTGGGTACAGGGATGGGGTAGTAGTGAATAGCCAGTGGGTACAGGGATGGGTAGTGAATAGCCAGTGGGTACAGTGATGGGGTAGTAGTGAATGGCCAGTGGGTACAGGGATGGGGTACTAGTGAATAGCCAGTGGGTACAGGGATGGGGTAGTAGTGAATGGCCAGTGGGTACAGTGATGGGGTAGTAATGAATAGCCAGTGGGTACAGGGATGGGGTAGTAGTGAATAGCCAGTGGGTACAGGGATGGGGTAGTAGTGAATGGCCAGTGGGTACAGGGATGGGGTACTAGTGAATAGCCAGTGGGTACGGGATGGGGTAGTAGTGAATAGCCAGTGGGTACAGTGATGGGGTAGTAGTGAATGGCCAGTGGGTACAGGGATGGGGTACTAGTGAATAGCCAGTGGGTACAGGGATGGGGTAGTAGTGAATAGCCAGTGGGTACAGGGATGGGGTAGTAGTGAATAGCCAGTGGGTACAGGGATGGGGTAGTAGTGAATGGCCAGTGGGTACAGGGATGGGGTACTACTGAATAGCCAGTGGGTACAGGGATGGGGTAGTAGTGAATAGCCAGTGGGTACAGGGATGGGGTAGTAGTGAATAGCCAGTGGGTACAGGGATGGGGTAGTAGTGAATAGCCAGTGGGTACAGGGATGGGGTAGTAGTGAATAGCCAGTGGGTACAGGGATGGGGTAGTAGTGAATGGCCAGTGGGTACAGGGATGGGGTACTAGTGAATAGCCAGTGGGTACAGGGATGGGGTAGTAGTGAATAGCCAGTGGGTACAGGGATGGGGTAGTAGTGAATGGCCAGTGGGTACAGGGATGGGGTACTAGTGAATAGCCAGTGGGTACAGGGATGGGGTAGTAGTGAATAGCCAGTGGGTACAGGGATGGGGTAGTAGGGAATAGCCAGTGGGTACAGGGATGGGGTAGTAGTGAATGGCCAGTGGGTACAGGGATGGGGTACTACTGAATAGCCAGTGGGTACAGGGATGGGGTAGTAGTGAATAGCCAGTGGGTACAGGGATGGGGTAGTAGTGAATAGCCAGTGGGTACAGGGATGAGGGTAGTAATGAATAGTCAGTGGGTACAGGGATGCGGTAGTAGTGAATAGCCAGTGGGTACAGGGATGGGGTAGTAGTGAATGGCCAGTGGGTACAGGGATGCGGTAGTAGTGAATAGTCAGTGGGTACAGGGATGCGGTAGTAGTGAATAGCCAGTGGGTACAGGGATGGGGTAGTAATGAATGGCCAGTGGGTACAGGGATGGGGTAGTAGTGAATAGCCAGTGGGTACAGGGATGGGGTAGTAATGAATAGTCCGTGGGTACAGGGATGGGGTAGTAGTGAATAGCCAGTGGGTACAGGGATGGGGTAGTAGTGAATAGCCAGTGGGTACAGGGATGGGGTAGTAATGAATAGCCAGTGGGTACAGGGATGGGGTAGTAGTGAATAGCCCGTGGGTACAGGGATGGGGTAGTAGTGAATAGCCAGTGAGTACAGTGATGGGATAGTAGTGAATGGCCAGTGGGTACAGGGATGGGGTAGTAATGAATAGCCAGTGGGTACAGGGATGGGGTAGTAGTGAATGGCCAGTGGGTACAATGATGGGGTAGTAGTAAATGGCCAGTGGGTACAGGGATGGGGTAGTAATGAATGGCCAGTGGGTACAGGGATGAGGTAGTAGTGAATAGCCAGTGGGTACAGGGATGGGGTAGTAGTGAATTGCCAGTGGGTACAGGGATGGGGTAGTAATGAATAGCCAGTGGGTACAGGGATGAGGTAGTAGTGAATAGCCAGTTGGTACAGGGATGGGGTAGTAATGAATAGCCAGTGGGTACAGGGATGGGGTAGTAGTGAATAGCCAGTGGGTACAGGGATGGGGTAGTAGTAAATAGCCAGTGAGTACAGTGATGGGATAGTAGTGAATAGCCAGTTGGTACAGGAATGGGGTAGTAGTGAATGGCCAGTGGGTACAATGATGGGGTAGTAGTGAATGGCCAGTGGGTACAGGGATGGGGTAGTAATGAATGGCCAGTGGGTACAGTAATGGGGTAGTAATGAATAGCCAGTGGGTACAGGGATGGGGTAGTAGTGAATGGCCAGTGGGTATAGTGATTGAATAGCCAGTGGGTACAGGGATGGGGTAGTAGTGAATGGCCAGTGGGTACAGGGATGGGGTAGTAGTGAATGGCCAGTGGGTACAGGGATGGGGTAGTAATGAATGGCCAGTGGGTATAGTGATTGAATAGCCCGTGGGTACAGGGATTGGGTAGTAGTGAATAGCCAGTGGGTACAGGGATGGGGTAGTAATGAATGGCCAATGGGTATAGTGATTGAATAGCCAGTGGGTACAGGGATGGGGTAGTAATGAATAGCCAGTGGGTACAGGGATGGGGTAGTAGTGAATGGCCAGTGGGTACAGGGATGGGGTAATAATGAATAGCCAGTGGGTACAGGGATGGGGTAGTAGTGAATGGCCAGTGGGTATAGTGATTGAATAGCCAGTGGGTACAGGGATGGGGTAGTAGTGAATAGCCAGTGGGTACAGGGATGGGGTAGTAGTGAATGGCCAGTGGGTACAGGGATGGGGTAGTAATGAATGGCCAGTGGGTATAGTGATTGAATAGCCAGTGGGTACAGGGATGGGGTAGTAATGAATGGCCAATGGGTATAGTGATTGAATAGCCAGTGGGTACAGGGATGGGGTAGTAATGAATAGCCAATGGGTACAGGGATGGGGTAGTAGTGAATGGCCAGTGGGTACAGGGATGGGGTAGTAATGAATGGCCAGTGGGTATAGTGATTGAATAGCCAGTAGGTACAGGGATGGGGTAGTAGTGAATAGCCAGTGGGTACAGGGATGGGGTAGTAATGAATGGCCAGTGGGTATAGTGATTGACTAGCCAGTGCGTACAGGGATGAGGTAGTAGTGAATAGCCAGTGAATACAGGGATGGGGTAGTAGTGAATAGCCTGTGGGTACAGGGATGGGGTAGTAGTGAATAGCCAGTGAATACAGGGATGGGGTAGTAGTGAATAGCCTGTGGGTACAGGGATGGGGTAGTAGTGAATAGCCAGTGGGTACAGGGATGGGGTAGTAGTGAATAGCCAGTGGGTACAGGGATGGGGTAGTAATGAATAGCCATTGGGTACAGGGATGGGGTAGTAATGAACAGCCAGTGGGTACAGGGATGGGGTAGTAGTGAATAGCCAGTGGGTACAGGGATGGGGTAGTAATGAATAGCCAGTAGGTACAGGGAATGGGGTAGTAGTGAATTGCCAGTGAGTACCGTGATGGGGTAGTAGTGAATGGCCAGTGGGTACAGGGATGGGGTAGTAGTGAATAGCCAGTTGGTACAGGGAAGGGGTCGTAGTGAATGGCCAGTGGGTACAGGGTTGGGGTAGTAGTGAATGGCCAGTGGGTACAGGGATGGGGTAGTAGTGAATAGCCAGTGGGTACAGGGATGGGGTAGTAATGAATAGCCAGTGAGTACAGTGATGGGGTAGTAGTGAATGGCCAGTGGGTACAGGGATGGGGTAGTAATGAATGGCCAGTGGGTAATGATTGAATAGCCAGTGGGTACAGGGATGGGGTAGTAGTGAATAGCCAGTGGGTACAGGGATGGGGTAGTAATGAATGGCCAATGGGTAAGTGATTGAATAGCCAGTGGGTACAGGGATGGGGTAGTAGTGAATGGCCAGTGGGTACAGTGATGGGGTAGTAATGAATGGCCAGTGGGTATAGTGATTGAATAGCCAGGGGTACAGGGATGGGGTAGTAGTGAATAGCCAGTGGGTACAGGGATGGGGTAGTAATGAATAGCCAGTGGGTACAGGGATGGGGTAGTAGTGAATGGCCAGTGGGTACAGGGATGGGGTAGTAATGAATGGCCAGTGGGTACAGGGATGGGGTAGTAATGAATGGCCAGTGGGTATAGTGATTGAATAGCCAGTGGGTACAGGGATGGGGTAGTAGTGAATAGCCAGTGGGTATAGTGATTGAATAGCCAGTAGGTACAGGGATGGGGTAGTAGTGAATAGCCAGTGGGTACAGGGATGGGGTAGTAATGAATGGCCAATGGGTATAGTGATTGAATAGCCAGTGGGTACAGGGATGGGGTAGTAGTGAATAGCCAGTGGGTACAGGGATGGGGTAGTAGTGAATGGCCAGTGGGTACAGGGATGGGGTAGTAATGAATGGCCAGTGGGTATAGTGATTGAATAGCCAGTGGGTACAGGGATGGGGTAGTAGTGAATAGCCAGTGGGTACAGGGATGGGGTAGTAATGAATGGCCAGTGGGTATAGTGATTGAATAGCCAGTGGGAACAGGGATGGGGTAGTAGTGAATAGCCAGTGGGTACAGGGATGGGGTAGTAATGAATGGCCAGTGGGTATAGTGATTGAATAGCAGTGGGTACAGGGATGAGGTAGTAGTGAATAGCCAGTGGGTACAGGGATGGGGTAGTAGTGAATAGCCAGTGGGTACAGGGATGGGGTAGTAGTGAATAGCCAGTGGGTACAGGGATGGGGTAGTAGTGAATAGCCAGTGGGTACAGGGATGGGGTAGTAGTGAATGGCCAGTGGGTACAGTGATGGGGTAGTAATGAATAGCCAGTGGGTACAGGGATGGGGTAGTAGTGAATAGCCAGTGGGTACAGGGATGGGGTAGTAGTGAATGGCCAGTGGGTACAGGGATGGGGTACTAGTGAATAGCCAGTGGGTACAGGGATGGGGTAGTAGTGAATAGCCAGTGGGTACAGTGATGGGGTAGTAGTGAATGGCCAGTGGGTACAGGGATGGGGTACTAGTGAATAGCCAGTGGGTACAGGGATGGGGTAGTAGTGAATAGCCAGTGGGTACAGGGATGGGGTAGTAGTGAATAGCCAGTGGGTACAGGGATGGGGTAGTAGTGAATGGCCAGTGGGTACAGGGATGGGGTACTACTGAATAGCCAGTGGGTACAGGGATGGGGTAGTAGTGAATAGCCAGTGGGTACAGGGATGGGGTAGTAGTGAATAGCCAGTGGGTACAGGGATGGGGTAGTAGTGAATAGCCAGTGGGTACAGGGATGGGGTAGTAGTGAATAGCCAGTGGGTACAGGGATGGGGTAGTAGTGAATGGCCAGTGGGTACAGGGATGGGGTACTAGTGAATAGCCAGTGGGTACAGGGATGGGGTAGTAGTGAATAGCCAGTGGGTACAGGGATGGGGTAGTAGTGAATGGCCAGTGGGTACAGGGATGGGGTACTAGTGAATAGCCAGTGGGTACAGGGATGGGGTAGTAGTGAATAGCCAGTGGGTACAGGGATGGGGTAGTAGGAATAGCCAGTGGGTACAGGGATGGGGTAGTAGTGAATGGCCAGTGGGTACAGGGATGGGGTACTACTGAATAGCCAGTGGGTACAGGGATGGGGTAGTAGTGAATAGCCAGTGGGTACAGGGATGGGGTAGTAGTGAATAGCCAGTGGGTACAGGGATGAGGTAGTAATGAATAGTCAGTGGGTACAGGGATGCGGTAGTAGTGAATAGCCAGTGGGTACAGGGATGGGGTAGTAGTGAATGGCCAGTGGGTACAGGGATGCGGTAGTAGTGAATAGTCAGTGGGTACAGGGATGCGGTAGTAGTGAATAGCCAGTGGGTACAGGGATGGGGTAGTAATGAATGGCCAGTGGGTACAGGGATGGGGTAGTAGTGAATAGCCAGTGGGTACAGGGATGGGGTAGTAATGAATAGTCAGTGGGTACAGGGATGGGGTAGTAGTGAATAGCCAGTGGGTACAGGGATGGGGTAGTAGTGAATAGCCAGTGGGTACAGGGATGGGGTAGTAATGAATAGCCAGTGGGTACAGGGATGGGGTAGTAGTGAATAGCCAGTGGGTACAGGGATGGGGTAGTAGTGAATAGCCAGTGAGTACAGTGATGGGATAGTAGTGAATGGCCAGTGGGTACAGGGATGGGGTAGTAATGAATAGCCAGTGGGTACAGGGATGGGGTAGTAGTGAATGGCCAGTGGGTACAGGGATGGGGTAGTAGTAAATGGCCAGTGGGTACAGGGATGGGGTAGTAATGAATGGCCAGTGGGTACAGGGATGAGGTAGTAGTGAATAGCCAGTGGGTACAGGGATGGGGTAGTAGTGAATAGCCAGTGGGTACAGGGATGGGGTAGTAATGAATAGCCAGTGGGTACAGGGATGAGGTAGTAGTGAATAGCCAGTTGGTACAGGGATGGGGTAGTAATGAATAGCCAGTGGGTACAGGGATGGGGTAGTAGTGAATAGCCAGTGGGTACAGGGATGGGGTAGTAGTAAATAGCCAGTGAGTACAGTGATGGGATAGTAGTGAATAGCCAGTTGGTACAGGAATGGGGTAGTAGTGAATGGCCAGTGGGTACAATGATGGGGTAGTAGTGAATGGCCAGTGGGTACAGGGATGGGGTAGTAATGAATGGCCAGTGGGTACAGTAATGGGGTAGTAATGAATAGCCAGTGGGTACAGGGATGGGGTAGTAGTGAATGGCCAGTGGGTATAGTGATTGAATAGCCAGTGGGTACAGGGATGGGGTAGTAGTGAATGGCCAGTGGGTACAGGGATGGGGTAGTAGTGAATGGCCAGTGGGTACAGGGATGGGGTAGTAATGAATGGCCAGTGGGTATAGTGATTGAATAGCCCGTGGGTACAGGGATGGGGTAGTAGTGAATAGCCAGTGGGTACAGGGATGGGGTAGTAATGAATGGCCAATGGGTATAGTGATTGAATAGCCAGTGGGTACAGGGATGGGGTAGTAATGAATAGCCAGTGGGTACAGGGATGGGGTAGTAGTGAATGGCCAGTGGGTACAGGGATGGGGTAGTAATGAATAGCCAGTGGGTACAGGGATGGGGTAGTAGTGAATGGCCAGTGGGTATAGTGATTGAATATCCAGTGGGTACAGGGATGGGGTAGTAGTGAATAGCCAGTGGGTACAGGGATGGGGTAGTAGTGAATGGCCAGTGGGTACAGGGATGGGGTAGTAATGAATGGCCAGTGGGTATAGTGATTGAATAGCCAGTGGGTACAGGGATGGGGTAGTAATGAATGGCCAATGGGTATAGTGATTGAATAGCCAGTGGGTACAGGGATGGGGTAGTAATGAATAGCCAGTGGGTACAGGGATGGGGTAGTAGTGAATGGCCAGTGGGTACAGGGATGGGGTAGTAATGAATGGCCAGTGGGTATAGTGATTGAATAGCCAGTAGGTACAGGGATGGGGTAGTAGTGAATAGCCAGTGGGTACAGGGATGGGGTAGTAATGAATGGCCAGTGGGTATAGTGATTGACTAGCCAGTGCGTACAGGGATGAGGTAGTAGTGAATAGCCAGTGAATACAGGGATGGGGTAGTAGTGAATAGCCTGTGGGTACAGGGATGGGGTAGTAGTGAATAGCCAGTGGGTACAGGGATGGGGTAGTAGTGAATAGCCAGTGGGTACAGGGATGGGGTAGTAATGAATAGCCATTGGGTACAGGGATGGGGTAGTAATGAACAGCCAGTGGGTACAGGGATGGGGTAGTAGTGAATAGCCAGTGGGTACAGGGATGGGGTAGTAATGAATAGCCAGTAGGTACAGGGAATGGGGTAGTAGTGAATGCCAGTGAGTACCGTGATGGGGTAGTAGTGAATGGCCAGTGGGTACAGGGATGGGGTAGTAATGAATGGCCAGTGGGTATAGTGATTGAATAGCCAGTGGGAACAGGGATGGGGTAGTAGTGAATAGCCAGTGGGTACAGGGATGGGGTAGTAATGAATGGCCAGTGGGTATAGTGATTGAATAGCCACAGGGATGAGGTAGTAGTGAATAGCCAGTGGGTACAGGGATGGGGTAGTAGTGAATAGCCAGTGGGTACAGGGATGGGGTAGTAGTGAATAGCCAGTGGGTACAGGGATGGGTAGTAGTGAATAGCCAGTGGGTACAGGGATGGGGTAGTAGTGAATGGCCAGTGGGTACAGTGATGGGGTAGTAATGAATAGGCAGTGGGTACAGGGATGGGGTAGTAGTGAATAGCCAGTGGGTACAGGGATGGGGTAGTAGTGAATGGCCAGTGGGTACAGGGATGGGGTAGTAGTGAATGGCCAGTGGGTACAGTGATGGGGTAGTAATGAATAGCCGGTGGGTACAGGGATGAGGTAGTAGTGAATAGCCAGTGTGTACAGGGACGGGGTAGTAGTGAATAGCCAGTGGGTACAGGGATGGGGCAGTAATGAATAGCCAGTGGGTACAGGGATGGGGTAGTAATAAATAGCCAGTGGGTACAGGGATGGGGTAGTAATAATTAGCCAGTGGGTACAGGGATGGGGTAGTAATGAATGGCCAGTGGGTACAGGGACGGGGTAGTAATGAATGGCCAGTGGGTACAGGGATGGGGTAGTAATGAATGGCCAGTGGGTACAGGGATGGGGTAGTAATGAATGGCCAGTGGGTACAGGGATGGGGTAGTAATGAATGGCCAGTGGGTACAGGGATGGTGTAGTAATGAATAGCCAGTGGGTACAGGGATGGGGTAGTAATGAATAGCCAGTGGGTACAGGGATGGGGTAGTAATGAATGGCCAGTGGGTACAGGGATAGGGTAGTAATGAATAGCCAGTGGGTACAGGGATGGGGTAGTAATGAATGGCCAGTGGGTACAGGGATGGAGTATGTGGTCAGTAGGATTTGAGAAAGGTGCCAATCTCTGGGATGGCCTTTTCCTTTTTGAGAGCCATGTGGCCTACTTCTGTGATGCAACCGAGGCCAACCCATTAATATGATAACACCTTCACAGCTTGGGCTGGCCAGACAATTTTTTGCTCCTGGGGAGCTGTCAATAACGGGCTTGGGTCTCCCAGTAAAGCCCACCGTTCCCCTCCACGTGTCAGCAGAGAATACATCCTTCAACTTTCATTCCATATTAATGTTTGTCAAGAGGCTGGCCGGCCGTCTCTGGTGGGGATGGGCCATTCTGAGAGGCCCAGTAATGAGAATCTTTAATATAGCCTGTCTCACTTGGCTGCGGATGAGATTGTTCCTGCTAAACTCCCGCTATGAGATAAAATACTATTTATTTTTTAACATGCATGCTGGCCGGCCTCTCATTTATTTATTTTTTCTTCTATAGAGGAAGGGCAATAGTTATTTCTTCCCTTGTTGTGAAGCCTCGGCCTCATTGGATTGGGTAATAATAACCTTGGAGGGATGATACAGAAGTCTTCCATCGCCCGCTTGTCTAATCTTGAGAGGTAGCGAGCACTTTCAGGTCTGCTCCTGTGTGTTCCCAAATACAGTGTTGGTTGGTGTACAGTTGGGGGCTCCAGCACAGTAATCATCTCATAAGTAATGCGACCGTATTGTGCCGCAGTAATAAACGAAAGATTTTTCTAAAGTTTTCTTCTTCTTTTCTTCTCATGAATAACATAAAAAATTCAAACCAGAAGAAGGAAGACGGTGATAAAGCAGTCCTTAATAATTATAGTTTTAAATAAATAATGAGGCCTCGTCTGGATCCATTCTTCCTGTCTTTTTTTTACTCTCCTGTCCTCCTCTCTCATTCCTGCGCTCCATCCTTTCCTCCACGACTGATCAATTCCTCAAGGACACGACAGGAAGATTTTCTGATGACACTGCTCCATTTTGTTTCCTGGGTGGGAGAGAGTTCTCTTCCCAACTACTTTTTCCTATTTTGTCCTCGATTAACAGCATTGGGACAAAATTATTACCAAGTATCTCATTTATTTCGCTAGAGCCTGTCAGGGGTCAATATTGAATGGCATCCTGACTGTTTAGATGATTGCAGCTTCCAAACTCACCCCTGGACAGGACACAGAAATCGGTTCAACATCGTTATGCAACTGTAATGAGCCATGCACAAGCACACAAGTGAACAGAGTGCTGTTTTATGAACATAATAAGGACTGAAAAAAGTGTGAAGATAGTCTCTCCCCTGTTGGAGACGTGGCAAACACTTTTGTACATACACACAAACAATGTGTGAAATGTGCTAAACACCCGTTGTTTAATCAGAGGGCTGTATGCATGTGTTCCTGTCTGATCTATTTCCTTTCATGGTCATGCTCCTGATTTACTATTTCCATATAAAAGCTTATTGATGCAAACTGCTTAACACGCATCTTCCTGTTTTGCCATGTGTTCACCTTTCTCTTTCCCCCTAACCCATAAAAATGGTGCCAGAGAAGAAGGTAGACGTTTTACATGTCCCCAACCGATTTCTGTTTTTTTGTTAGTTTATTTACGTTTTTTGAAACTTATTTTGTACATAATGTTGCTGCTACTGTCTCTTATGACCGAAAATAACTTCTGGACATCAGGACTGAGATTACTCACCATGGACCGGCAGAATCCTTTTTTTCCTTTAACGAGTCTGACGAACCCGACGCGAACAATATACTGCTTTCTCAGGAACAGGCCCAGATCCCCGTGATTTGCATGAAGAGGAGGCGGTGAAAAAGGGGCCAAAGGGCGTACCGCCTTCTGAGAATTAGTAGGCGATCGAATAAACCCCCACTTCCTTCCATTCTGCTAGCAAATGTACAATCTTTGGAGAATAAAATACATGACCTACGCGCAAAAGTAAACTACCAATGGGACATTCAAAACTGTAATATCTTATGCTTCACGGAGTTGTACCTGAACGACGACACTATCAACATAGCTGGCTGGTTATATGCTGTACCGGCAGGATAGAACAGCGGCGTCTGGTAAGACAAGGGGCGGCGGGCTATGTATTTTTGTAAATAACAGCTGGTGCATGATTTCTAAGGAAGTCTCCAGCTATTGCTCGCCTGAGGTAGAGTATCTCATGATAAGCTGTAGACCACACTATCTGCCTAGGGAGTTTTCATCTGTATTTTTCGTAGCTGTTTTACATGCCACCACTGTCAGAGGCTGGCACTAAGACCGCATTGAATGAGCTGTATTCCGCCATAAGCAAACGCTCACTCAGAGGCGGCGCAAAAATTAAAGCAGGAAGCACCAGTGACTAGATCAATAAAAAAGTGGTCAGATGAAGCAGATGCTAAGCTACAAGACTGTTTTGCTAGTACAAACTTAAATATGTTCTGGGATTCCGCCAATGGCATTGAGGAGTACACCACATCAGTCATTGGCTTCATCAATAAGTGCATTGATGACGTCGTTGCCACAGTGACCGTACGTACATACCCCAACTAGAAGCCATGGATTACAGGCCACATCCGAACTAAGCTAAAGGCTAGAGCTGCTGCTTTCAAGGAGCGGGAAACTAATCCGGAGGCATATAAGAAATCCCACTATGCCCTCCGACGAACCATCAAACAGGCAAAGCGTCAATACAGGACTAAGATCGAATCGTACTACACCGGCTCTGACGCTTGTCGGATGTGGCAGGGCTTGCAAACCATTACAGACTAGGGAAGCACAGCCGAGAGCTGCCCAGTGACACGAGCCTACCAGACGAGCTAAACTACTTCTATGCTCGCTTCGATGCAAATGGCACTGAAACATGCACGAGAACACCAGCTGTTCCGGAAGACAGTGTGTTCCAGCTCTCCGCAGCCGATGTGAGTAAAACCTTAAAATGATTGTGGATTACAGGAAAAGAGGATCCAAGCACGCCCTCATTATCATCGACAGGGCTGCAGTGGAGCAGGTTGAGAGCTTCAAGTTCCTTAGTGTCCACACCACCAAAAAACTAACATGGTCCGACCACACCAAGACAGTTGTGAAGAGGGCACAACAAAACCTATTCCCTCTCAGGGGCCTAAAAAGATTTGGCATGGGTCCTCAGATCCTCAAAAGGTTCTACAGCTGCACCATCGAGAGCATCCTGACTGGGTGCATCACTGCCTGGTATGGCAACTGCTTGGCCTCCGACCGCAAGACACTACAGAGGGTAGTGCGAACGGCCCAGTACGTCACTGGGGCCAAGCTCCCTGCCATCCAGGACCTCTATACCAGGAAGTGTCAGAGGAAGGCCCTAAAAATTGTCAAAGACTCCAGCCACCTTGTTCTCTCTGCTACCACACAGCAAGCGGTACCGGAGCGCCAAGTCTAGATCCAAGAGGCTTCTAAACAGCTTCTACCCCCAAGCCATAAGACTCCTGAGCACCTAATCAAATGGCGACCCAGACTATTTGCACCCCCCCCCCTCTTTTACAGTGCTGCTACTCTCTATTGTTATCATCTATGCATAGCCACTTTAATAACTCTACCCACATGTACATATTACCACAACTAACCGGTGCCCCCGCACATTGACCCTGTACCGGTACACCCCTGTATATAGTCTCGCTATTGTTATTTTACTGCTGCATTACTTGTTACTTTTATTTCTTATTCTTATCTGTAGTAATATATCTTTCTTATTTTTTTATATTATTGTTTTTTTTAACTGCGTTATTGGTTAGGGGCTCATAAGTAAGCATTTCACTGTAAGGTCTACCTACACCTGTTGTATTCGGCGCATGTGACTAATAACATTTCATTTTGATTTGATTTGCTCCTTCAGGCATTGGAGATTTAAATTTTGCGATTTTTTTTTTGTGAGATAAAGTTGACAGGCCTTTGTGTGTCCATCACAGCCTTCTCCCCAACGCTGGGGCCCTAACGTAACACAGCCTACAGAGCTTTGAGAAGCGTTGTCTTTAACTCATGAAGGGCCAGAGCAGAGAGAAAAAGACCCATCACAGCCTTCTCCCCAACGTTGGGGCTCTAACGTAACACAGCCTACAGAGCTTTGAGAAGCGGTGCCTTTAACTCGTGAAGGGCCAGAGCAGAGAGAAAAAGACCCATCACAGCCTTCTCCCCAACGTTGGGGCCCTAACGTAACACAGCCTACAGAGCTTTGAGAAGCGTTGCCTTTAACTCGTGAAGGGCCAGAGCAGAGAGAAAAAGACCCATCACAGCCTTCTCCCCAACGTTGGGGCCCTAACGTAACACAGCCTACAGAGCTTTGAGAAGCGGTGCCTTTAACTCGTGAAGGGCCAGAGCAGAGAGAAAAAGACCCATCACAGCCTTCTCCCCAACTTTGGGGCCCTAACGTAACACAGCCTACAGAGCTTTGAGAAGCGGTGCCTTTAACTCATGAAGGGCCAGAGCAGAGAGAAAAAGACCCATCACAGCCTTCTCCCCAACACTGGGGCCCTAACGTAACACAGCCTACAGAGCTTTGAGAAGCGGTGCCTTTAACTCGTGAAGGGCCAGAGCAGAGAGAAAAAGACCCATCACAGCCTTCTCCCCAACGTTGGGGCCCTAACGTAACACAGCCTACAGAGCTTTGAGAAGCGGTGCCTTTAACTCGTGAAGGGCCAGAGCAGAGAGAAAAAGACCCATCACAGCCTTCTCCCCAACGTTGGGGCCCTAACGTAACACAGCCTACAGAGCTTTGAGAAGCGGTGCCTTTAACTCATGAAGGGCCAGAGCAGAGAGAAAAAGACCCATCACAGGCACAGAGAATAAAACATAAAAACTGAATAAAAGACCACCAGCAGCAGCCTTTTTCTTTTCTTTTTACTCCCCAGTCCTTTCTGCTTCTGATGGGTGTGGAGTCGAGGTTGTCAGTGATAATCTTATCTGGCTGTGATGGGTAGCAGAGAGGGACAAAAGAGGCCAAGGCATGCTGGAGGTCTGATGGGCTGCTGATTGCAGAGCTGTCCAGTAGAAAGGAGGTTTCCATGGAGATGATGAATGACATGTGTCCTGGGCGATAGGTCGACCCATCAGGAGCCTGATGAATAGTAACATCTCAGTGAGACAGATGACAGACAGGCCCCAGATTTAAATGTTAACCTTTTACTGTATTCACTCTCCTTCTGTGAATATGGTTTAGTTTAGAAAATGTTGAAAGGATTAAAGCAAGATGAGTACATACTGTGAGTAAAAAAAAACATATAGATATACATGAATATAGATACTATATCCAGTATATACAAATTCATTATTGAATTTTGGGAAATTTCCATGTTTTATTTTACAAGACGGGCATGTTCCATTTTATAAGAGCGTGATAACTAGAGGAACATTTGAAATAACATACAAGTATCCCAAAGCTTAATAACCCATACTTCGTACCCAGCCCTAAGTCCCATTCCCAGGTTCAACCTCCTGGCCAGAAGAGAGAAGCAGACAAGCCAAGCCAGTAATACTGTGTGTAGCCTACCATGCCTAATGTTTCACTAGTGTCTGACTATGATAGATGATCCAGAAGAGATGTGCAGACCTGCAGAAAACCCTGTCAAAGCTGCAGCACTGGGCTTGGGAAACCAGGTATTTTTAGAAAAGGCTAATCTTTTCCCCTTCATACTGTCTTTATACACAATGAATCACCAGACTAGGTGCGTAAGTTGTTTTGATTTACCTAGCTGGAAGGCAGATTTATTTTCTCCTTTCCAATCTGTGCTTTATTTAATTTAGGTGTATATGAGGAAATTAGAAGAACTCTCATTACTGGGGAAAAAAGTGTAGTGTTTATTTCTCTTTGATTGCGATCTTAAGAATGCTTCAGGGGCTGAGCTCCACATTACAAAGTTGGTTTCATTGTGGTGGGTGGAGAGTTGGGTACATTGGGGTGGGTGGAGAGTTGGGTACATTGGGGTGGGTGGAGAGTTGGGTACATTGGGGTGGGTGGAGAGTTGGGTACATTGGGGTGGGTGGAGAGTTGGATACATTGGTGGGTGGAGAGTTGGGTACATTGGGGTGGGTGGAGAGTTGGGTACATTGGGGTGGGTGGAGAGTTGGGTACATTGGGGTGGGTGGAGAGTTGGGTACATTGGGGTGGGTGGAGAGTTGGGTACATTGGGGTGGGTGGAGAGTTGGGTACATTGGGGTGGGTGGAGAGTTGGGTACATTGGGGTGGGTGGAGAGTTGGGTACATTGGGGTGGGTGGAGAGTTGGGTACATTGGGGTGGGTGGAGAGTTGGGTACATTGGGGTGGGTAGTGCAGTGGTAGTGATAGTAAAACATTCTTAATAAAGCTGTTTGAGTGGTTCATTTGAGGCCTAAAAAAAGCAAAGTGGAGAAACAATCAGTTGGGAGGTTATTAAATAATGACACTAGTTTTCACAGTCGAGTAGTTACAGTACTCACACAGTTACATTCACAAGTGATACAGCATACAGTGTTGCATACTTCCCTTTTGTAGTCAGAACAATGGAATGAAGCTGTGAATTAGCAATATCAAAGGCTTTTCTCCCCCCAGGGCTGTCAGCTGTGTTAGGTGGCCCTCGTCTCTCCACCTACACTATGTAAGGCTGTAGCCTGCATCTCGTTCAGTCTTTTGTCTCAGCGAGTCCTGCTTGCACTCAAATCTCCACCCTCCAACCCCCTGTCATAATTCATGCACTGGTTCACACCAGCGGTGGAAACAGTATCAAACTGTCATACTTGAGTAAAAGTATAGATATCTTAATAGAAAATGACTCAAGTAAAAGTCACCCAGTAAAATTCTACTTAAGAGTAAAAGTCTAAAAGTATTTGGTTTAAAGTATACTTAAGTATCAAAAGTAAAACTATAAATCATTTCAAATTCCTTATATTAAGCAAACCAGATGGCACCATTGTCTTGTTTTTTATTTATTTACGGATAGCCAGGGGCACACTCCAACATTCAGACATAATTTACAAGTGATGCAGGTGTGTTTAGTGAGTCGGCCAGATCAGAGGCAGTAGGGTTGACCAGGGATGTTGTCTTGATAAGTATGTGAATTTGACTATTTTCCTGTCATGCAAATTATAAGGAGTACTTTTGGTTGTCAAGAAAAATGTATGGAGTAAAAAGTACAATATTTTCGTAAGGAATGTAGCGAAGTAAAAGTTAATATTAAACTAAAGTACTGACACCCCAAAAAACTACTTAAGTAGTACTTTAAAGTAATTTTACTTAAGTACTTTACACCACTGGTTGACATTGGATCCCAGGAGCTGTGTACTGACTATATGGCTGAATCGCAGCTTAATGAACATCCGCTGTTCCCGGACGACTGTGTGATCACTCTCTCCACAGCCAATGTGAGTAAGACCTTTTAAACAGGTCAACATTCACAAGGCCGCAGGACCAGACGGATTACCAGGACGTGTACTCCGCTGACCAACTGGCAAATGTCTTCACTGGCATTCTCAACCTCTCCCTGTCTGAGTCTGTAATACCAACATGTTTCAAGCAGACCACTATAGTACCTGTGGCCAATAACACTAAGTTAAAGCTAGTCTTTCTAAAGCAAGTTGGGTGGTTAGAGCATTGGACTAGTAACCAAAAGACTGCAAGATCGAATCCCAGAGCTGACAAGGTTAAAATCTGTTGTTCTGCCCCTGAACAAGGCAGTTAACCAACTGTTCCTAGGCCGTCATTGTAAATAAGAATTTGTTCTTAACTGACTTGCCTAGTAAAATAAAGGTAAAAAAAAAAAAAAAATTTAAACTGCCTAAATGACTACTGACCCGTAGCACTCACGTCTGTAGCCATGAAGTGCTTTTAAAGGCTGGTCATGGCTCACATCAACCACATTATCTCAGAAACTCTAGACCCACTTCAATTTGCATACCGCTCTAACAGATCCACAGATGATGCCATCTCTATTGCACTCCACACTGCCCTTTCCCATCTGGACAAAAGGAACACCTATGTGAGAATGCTATTAATTGACTACAGCTCAGCATTCAACACCATAGTGACTTGAAAGCTCATCAATAAGCTAAGGACCCTGGGACTAAACCCCTCCCTCAGCAACTGGATCCTGGACTTCCTGATGGACCGCCCCCAGCTGGTAAGGGTAGGTAACAACACATCCGCCACGCTGATCCTCAACACAGGGCCCCTCAGGGGTGCGTGCTCAGTCCCCTCCTGTACTCCCTGTTCACTCATAACTGCATGGCCAGGCATGAATCCAACACCATCATTAAGTTTACTGATGACACAGCAGTGGTAGGCCTGATCACCGACAACGACGAGACAGCCTATTGGGAGGAGGTCAGAGACCTGGCCGTGTGGTGCCAGGACAACAACCTCTCCCTCAACGTGATCAAGACAAAGGAAATGATTGTGGATTACAGGAAGAATGGGACCTCTTTTATACTGCTACTACTCTCTGTTACTATCTATGCATAGTCACTTTAATAACTCTACCTACATGTACATATATTTTAACTGCATTGTTGTTTAGGGCCTGTAAGTAAGCATTTCACTTACAATTCCTGTTGTGTTTGGCGCATGTGACAAATAAAATTTGATTTATTTATTGAGTATATTCCAGACTGATCCACATTTAATGCTGTCATTTAACAAGGTCGGGTTTAAAACAGAGGTCCTACTACACTCTGCTCTCTCTCTCTCTCTCTCTCTCTCTTTCCTTTTCACCAGACATGTCAACCATTGAGCATGTTTGGGATACTCTGGATCGGCATGTACAACAGTGTTCCAGTTCCCGCCTATATCCAGCAACTTTGCACAGCTATTGAAGAGGAGTGGGACACCATTCCATAGGCCACAAACAACAGCCTGATCAACTCTATGCAAAGGAGATGTGTGGTGCTGCATGAGGCAAATTGTGGTCACCAGATACTGACTGGTTTTCTGATCCATACCCCTACTTTTTAAGGTATCTGTGACCAACAAATGCATATCTGTATTCCCAATCATGTGAACTCCATAGATTAGGACTTAATGAATGTATTTCAATTGACTGATTTCCTTATTATTCCATGATGCGTTTTATATTTTTGTTCAGTGTATATGAAAGTGTTTTACACCAGTCAGGATGTCAGACCCCTGGCTTGATGCCTGTTGAAGGGTGTGTTTGGAGCGCAATCAGATTCATACAGGGGTTCTTGTTTACAGACAGGAGTCAAATACAAGTCCATTGCGCCCAGCTCTCTGGGTCGGTTGATGGAAGGATGTGTAGACATATTTAATACATTGGAGCTGTACTTACATCCTTTATGGAGTTTTAGTTTAACAAAAAAACTGTTTGCAATTTGTTCAATATGTAATGCATCTCAGTAGATGTGTTAGCATATTGAGGGAGGTGTGGTTCTAACAGTAAAATATGCATAGGATTGTCCTTCATTCATATTGGTCAACAGTGCAGTTTGCACATATCAAACATGGAAGGCACCACTGCCCAGATTCCCTCTGTCCGTCCCGTGAATGAAAGAGCAATATATTTTCTCACTTGCTCCCATTGATGAATTGATAAAAGATTAACCACTAGAGGAAATCGAGTTAACGCCACTGGAAATACAGCTATGGATCTGTAAACTGAGCTGTCACTCCTGTCCTCCGATTGGGGATCTACAGATATGACCATGCATACAAGTGTCATCATCCCTCCCTTGCCTTTGTATTGGCCTACATCTTCCATTATAATGCAAAGTGGACACTGATCAAACTTTAATGCTGGGGGATGCTGTGTACTCAAATGAATCTGCCTGCCTTGATGTCACGTTTGATCAGACATGTACACAATGAATCCATCTGTCAGACTTTCTGCTTCCTGCCCTCCTTACCTTGATCTTTCCCAGAAGCGGTCAATAGCCTCAGGGCCTGGATCTGATCAGCCTCCATATTTAATAATAAAGCCTTCCCAGCAGTAGCATCCGGGCCCCTGCCCTGTCCCATTCATCTCCAGTATAATCACCTGAGCGCCAGCCCTCTACCTACCCCGGACTCTGATAAAATATCCAATCTGAGCCTCCTACACCCTAATCTGCCCTGTATAAATAAAAATGCATTTGTAAATTAAATACGAAAGATTACATTTGGTCATATGAAGGGAGAACAAGGGCTGGTGAGGAGTGGGAAGCATTGCAGTGGGTGGAGGCTCCCGTGGGATCTAATAAATATCTGAAGGTTAATTTGTTTTGATACCTGAAGCAAAATCTTTTGAGCCCATTTTATCATGAGGTGCCATTTATGATGTCATTAGTGCGGACGACAGAGACGTCAATAAGGTTAACGACGGTGATTCAAATGAAAACAACACAACAGGAGGGAGGCAACAGGCGTGGATGAAAGCAAGTTTAGAGCTGCATGGGGGAGGATAGGTTAGTGCATTTCCCCATGAAGCTACCTCTGTATCCTAAAACAACATCCTAAAAGCATTGATTCACTGGGTGTGGATGTACAAGAGATGTGATAAATAACAAATGGGTTTATTCAGCCTCCTCCCCTCAGTGTGTTGTCTGTCTGCATTCTCTGAGTGAGAGGCTGGTGACCAGTTTACCCTCTTATTAGATTGGCTTTTAATTGTCTTTCCACAAACGACCAAATTTGAACAGAATGCCGAGCTCCAGGTGCACTGTGTGTAAACAGAATTAATGCATGTCTGTCTAGATGTCAAACCTCTGTCACACAGTGAGACCATAAACACAACTCGTCTATTTATCTCTACATGTAGGAACCATCAAGGAACTCAGTTAACCTGTCGAGGTCAAGTCTGTGTTGCTGCCAGAAACAAAAAATGATTACAAGCTAAAAAATACACGTACACTTTTCTTTACCCATTTAACTACCAGGTCAGTCCAATTAACTCATCTGTTTGGAGATCTTTCATAGGGAGTGATGCCTCGGAGGGAAGAGAGATTGATTCTGGTGCCGGAATCACTTGAAAAACAGTACTTTATTTATAGTGCTTCTTAGGATGTGTTTTTGTGGTGTCTGCAAAGCAGGAACGATAGAGCCCCAAAGTTGTTCTTCATTTTAACAATGATAACCATCTTAGATTGTGATTATCCTATGAAAAAAATCTATAGTGAGTAGAGAAGTATGTTCTTGTTCATGTCATACATTATATTATGTTTCACATTTTCCAGTAGGCGCACTTATGAAATGGAACACATCACCAGAAGGAAAAGTAACAGCTTCATGCTGTGAGAACAAGGCAGGTCTGCATTCTGTCATTGTTTTATCATCAAATGCCACAATGATTAATAGCCTGAGAGAGAGTGTGAGAGAGAGAGGGTGAGTGTAGGGGAGAGGTTGAGAGAGAGTAGGGGAGAGGTTGAGAGAGAGAGTAGGGGAGAGGTTGAGAGAGAGAGTAGGGGAGAGGTTGAGAGAGAGAGTAGGGGAGAGGTTGAGAGAGAGAGTAGGGGAGAGGTTGAGAGAGAGAGTAGGGGAGAGATTGAGAGAGAGAGTAGGGGAGAGGTTGAGAGAGAGAGTAGGGGAGAGGTTGAGAGAGAGAGTAGGGGAGAGGTTGAGGGAGAGGTTGAGAGAGAGAGTAGGGGAGAGGTTGAGAGAGAGAGTAGGGGAGAGGTTGAGAGAGAGTAGGGGAGAGGTTGAGAGAGAGTAGGGAGAGGTTTAGAGAGTAGGGGAGAGGTTGACCGACTGTGGCCCCCTACTCCATGGGGCTAATGTCCACATCCTGGTTTAACCTATTCAAGGCATCACTGAATTAGAGCGAGAGAGAGAGAGAGAGAGTAGGGGAGAGGTTGAGAGCGAGAGAGAGAGTAGGGGAGAGGTTGAGAGCGAGAGAGAGGGAGAGAGTAGGGGAGAGGTTGAGAGCGAGCGAGCGAGAGCGCTAGATGCAGCAGTAAGAGTATTTCAGAATGATTTAGGCTATTCAGGAGGCAACACTGAATTAGTCATAAAAGTGTTTAACAGTGACACCTCACAACCTGTTCTATACGAGTGGAATACCAAATGTCGAACTCCCTGCTCTTAAAATGGGGTTAAACACATGGTATGTTGTATGTGGCTTCTGCTGCTGCTGAGGCTGCTGGCTGTGCCAGGAAGGTAGCTGACCGACTGTAGCCCCCTACTCCATGGGGCTAGGATGTCCACATCCTGGTTTAACCATAACCCTCAAACCTAACCTTAACCCTAGCTTTATATTCAAATCCTGGTTCAACCATACCCTAACCTTAACCTTAACCCTAGCTTTATATTCAAATCCTGGTCAACCATACCCTAACCTTAACCTTAACCCTAGCTTTATATTCAAATCCTGGTTAAACCTTAACCCTCAAACCTAACCTTACCCCTAGCTTTATTTTCAAATCCTGGTTAAACCATAACCCTCAAACCTAACCTTAACCCTAGCTGTATATTCAAATCCTGGTTCAACCATAACCCTCAAACCTAACCTTAACCCTAGCTTTATATTCAAATCCTGGTTCAACCCATTCCCTAACCCTAACCTGGGTGTGGACATGAGGCTAGGGTTAGGGTTGAACTGGGATGTGGACATGAAGCTAAGGTTAGGGTTGAACTGGGATGTGGACATGAAGCTAAGGTTAGGGTTGAACTGGGATGTGGACATGAAGCTAAGGTTAGGGTTGAACTGGGATGTGGACATGAAGCTAAGGGATTAGGGATTGAACTGGGATGAACTGGACATGAAGCTAGGGTTAGGGTTCTGGGATGTGAACTGGGATGTGGACATGAAGCTAGGGTTAGGGTTGAACTGGGATGTGGACATGAAGCTAAGGTTAGGGTTGAACTGGGATGTGGACATGAAGCTAAGGTTAGGGTTGAACTGGGATGTGGACATGAAGCTAAGGTTAGGGTTGAACTGGGATGTGGACATGAAGCTAAGTTTAGGGTTGAACTGGGATGTGGACATGAAGCTAGGGTTAGGGTTCTGGTTGAACTGGGATGTGGACATGAAGCTAGGGTTAGGGTTGAACTGGGATGTGGACATGAAGCTAAGGTTAGGGTTGAACTGGGATGTGGACATGAAGCTAAGGTTAGGGTTGAACTGGGATGTGGACATGAAGCTAGGGTTAGGGTTGAACTGGGATGTGGACATGAAGCTAGGGTTAGGGTTCTGGTTGAACTGGGATGTGGACATGAAGCTAGGGTTAGGGTTGAACTGGGATGTGGACATGAAGCTAAGGTTAGGGTTGAACTGGGATGTGGACATGAAGCTAAGGTTAGGGTTGAACTGGGATGTGGACATGAAGCTAGGGTTAGGTTAGGGTTGAGGTTAGGGTTGAACTGGGATGTGGACATGAAGCTAGGGTTAGGGTTGAACTGGGATGTGGACATGAAGCTAGGGTTAGGGTTCTGGTTGAACTGGGATGTGGACATGAAGCTAGGGTTAGGGTTGAACTGGGATGTGGACATGAAGCTAAGGTTAGGGTTGAACTGGGATGTGGACATGAAGCTAAGGTTAGGGTTGAACTGGGATGTGGACATGAAGCTAGGGTTAGGGTTCTGGTTGAACTGGGATGTGGACATGAAGCTAGGGTTAGGGTTGAACTGGGATGTGGACATGAAGCTAGGGTTAGGGTTGAACTGGGATGTGGACATGTAGCTAAGGTTAGGGTTGAACTGGGATGTGGACATGAAGCTAGGCTTAGGGTTGAACTGGGATGTGGACATGTAGCTAAGGTTAGGGTTGAACTGGGATGTGGACATGAAGCTAGGGTTAAGGTTGAACTGGGATGTGGACATGAAGCTATTTGATTTGATTTGGGGGTTAAGGTTGAACTGGGATGTGGACATGAAGCTAGGGTTAGGGTTGAACTGGGATGTGGACATGAAGATAGGGTTAGGGTTGAACTGGGATGTGGACATGAAGCTAAGGTTAGGGTTGAACTGGGATGTGGACATGTAGCTAAGGTTAGGGTTGAACTGTGATGTGGACATGTAGCTAAGGTTAGGGTTGAACTGGGATGTGGACATGAAGCTAGGGTTAGGGTTGAACTGGGATGTGGACATGAAGCTAGGATTAGGGTTGAACTGGGATGTTGACATGAAGCTAGGGTTAGGGTTGAACTGGGATGTCGACATGAGGCTAAGGTTAGGGTTGAACTGTGATGTGGACATGAAGCTAGGGTTAGGGTTGAACTGGGATGTGGACATGAAGCTAAGGTTAGGGTTGAACTGTGATGTGGACATGAGGCTAAGGTTAGGGTTGAACTGTGATGTGGACATGAAGCTAGGGTTAGGGTTGAACTGGGATGTGGACATGAAGCTAAGGTTAGGGTTGAACTGGGATGTGGACATGAGGCTAGGGTTAGGGTTGAACTGGGATGTGGACATGAAGCTAAGGTTAGGGTTGAACTGGGATGTGGACATGAACCTAGGGTTAGGGTTGAACTGGGATGTGGACATGAAGCTAAGGTTAGGGTTCTGGTTGAACTGGGATGTGGACATGAAGCTAGGGTTAGGGTTCTGGTTGAACTGGGATGTGGACATGAAGCTAGGGTTAGGGTTGAACTGGGATGTGGACATGAAGCTAGGGTTAGGGTTGAACTGGGATGTGGACATGAAGCTAGGGTTAGGGTTGAACTGGGATGTGGACATGAAGCTAGGGTTAGGGTTGAACTGGGATGTGGACATGAGGCTAGGGTTAGGGTTGAACTGGGATGTGGACATGAAGCTAGGGTTAGGGTTGAATTAGGATGTGGACATGAAGCTAGGGTTAGGGTTGAACTGGGATGTGGACATGAAGCTAGGGTTAGGGTTGAACTGGGATGTGGACATGAAGCTAGGGTTAGGGTTGAACTGGGATGTGGACATGAGGCTAGGGTTAGGGTTGAACTGGGATGTGGACATGAAGCTAGGGTTAGGCTTGAACTGTGATGTGGACATGAAGCTAGGGTTAGGGTTGAACTGGGATGTGGACATGAAGCGAAGGTTAGGGTTGAACTGGGATGTGGACATGAGGCTAGGTTTAGGGTTGAACTGGGATGTGGACATGAGGCTAGGGTTAGGGTTGAACTGGGGTGTGGACATGAAGCTAGGGTTAGGGTTCTGGTTGAACTGGGATGTGGACATGAAGCTAGGGTTAGGGTTCTGGTTGAACTGGGATGTGGACATGAAGCTAGGGTTAGGGTTGAACTGGGATGTGGACATGAAGCTAGGGTTAGGGTTGAACTGGGGTGTGGACATGAAGCTAGGGTTAGGGTTCTGGTTGAACTGGGATGTGGACATGAAGCTAGGGTTAGGGTTGAACTGGGATGTGGACATGAAGCTAGGGTTAGGGTTGAACTGGGATGTGGACATGAGGCTAGGGTTAGGGTTGAACTGGGATGTGGACATGAAGCTAGGGTTAGGGTTGAACTGGGATGTGGACATGAAGCTAGGGTTCTGGTTGAACTGGGATGTGGACATTGTGCTAGGGTTAGGGTTGAACTGGGATGTGGACATGAAGCTAAGGTTAGGGTTGAACTGGGATGTGGACATGAAGCTAGGGTTAGGGTTGAACTGGGATGTGGACATGAAGCTAGGGTTAGGGTTGAACTGGGATGTGGACATGAAGCTAGGGTTAGGGTTGAACTGGGATGTGGACATGAAGCTAGGGTTGAACTGGGATGTGGACATGAAGCTAGGGTTAGGTTTCTGGTTGTACTGGGATGTGGACATGAAGCTAGGGTTAGGGTTGAACTGGGATGTGGGCATGAAGCTAGGGTTAGGGTTGAACTGGGATGTGGACATGAGGCTAGGGTTAGGGTTGAACTGGAATGTGGACATGAAGCTAGGGTTAGGGTTGAACTGGGATGTGGACATGAGGCTAGGATTAGGGTCGTGGTTGAGTTCAGGGTTAGGGTTGTGATTGAGGCTAGGGTTAGGTAAGAGGACTGTTACTTACAAGGGTAACTGTCCTCTTTTCAGTTCGCTGCAGCTAGCGACTGGAAAGAACTGCAACAAACTCTCCAACTGGACAGTTTTATCTCAATCTCTTCATTCAAAGATTCAATCATGGACACTCTTACATGATCAGGAGCTGTGAAAATAAACCCAAATATAAGGCATTTTTGTTGGGAGAAGAGACTACCATAGAATTGAAAACTGTAAATATGTAGACCCGTAAATAAATATATAATAAATAAGTAGTGTAATTCATAAAGTTGTAAGTGCTCATATGAACAAATTAAGTACATCAAGGGAAGGGTAGTAAAAACTAACAAAACCACCTTAATATTTGAAAAGAAAACGCATTCAAAGATCTTAAAATGTCATTCTAAAAAACGAGTACAAACTAAAAGTAGAAGAAAAGTCCATGCTAATATTGGCAAATGAAGTGCATCATGGGGAGGATGTGCATCATGGGGATTTGGCTATTTCAGCCACACCCGTTGCTGACTGGTGTTTAAAATCGAGCATGCAATGGAGCATGTCATGCAATCTCCAGAGACAAACATTGGCAGTAGAATGGCCTCACTGAAGAGCTCAGTGACCTTCAACGTGGCACCGTCATAGAATGCCACCTTTCCAACAAGTCAGTTCATCATATTCCAGTCCTGTTAGAGCTGCCCCCGGTCAACTATAAGTTCTGTTACTGTGAAGTGGAAACATCTAGGAGCATGTTTCAGCATGAAAAGCGTAGTCCATACAGAAATGGTTTGTCGAGATCAGTGTGGAAGAACTTGACTGGCCTACACAGTGCCCTGACCTCAACCCCTTCGAACACCTTTGGGATTAATTGGAACACAGACTGTGAGCCAGGTCGAATCACCCAACATCAGTTTCGACCTCATTAATGCTCTTGTGGCTGAATGTTCCAACATCTAGTGGAAAGCTTTCCCAGAAGAGTGGAGGCTGTTACAGCAGCAACGGGGGGGACCAACTTCATATTAAGGACTGAGATGTTCGACGAGCGGGTCTCCACATACTCTTGGTCATGCGGTGTAAGTTTCAATATTCTAACTGTTCAAAATAATTCTGTGTCCTGGAAGTGTCTCTTGACTATAAAAGTAAACTGCATTGAAGGTACGGAAAAGGTAGTGCCAAACTGTATGACACTATCAACAGTATCGCCTTGGTAAGGAACTTCCCCATGATGGAGGTCTCTGTGCACCTCCAACTTTACCGAGCGGAGAAATTTAACTGGGATGTGGACATGAAGCTAGTGTTAGGGTTTTGGATGAGGCTCGGGTTGTGGTTGTGTTCAGGGTTAGGGTTGAACTGGGGTGTGGACATGAAGCTAGGGTTAGGCTTGTGGTTGAGGCTAGGATTAAGGTTGAACCGGTTTGTGGGTATTTTTTTTATAGGCTAGTTGAGAACAAATTCTCATTTACAACTGCGACCTGGCCAAGATAAAGCATAGCAGTGTGAGGAGACAACACAGAGTTACACATGGAGTAAACAATTATAGTATTAAGCTAGATAGTGTTAAGGCTATAGTCCAACACCATGGGTCAGAAAAGGTTGAATACATTGGCCATGCTGTCAATCCAGCATGACTTTTGCCACGTTCAAAACAACTGGAAACTCTAAACTGGGAAATCTCAAACGTCAGTGAGTTCAAGACAACTGGGAACTCTAAAAATAACTGAGCTCTTACTGGGTAATTACGTTTTGAACGGTCATCCAACAAAATCGAAGTCAGGAACTCGGGCCTCTATTTAGAGCTCCGACCTGAAGATCACTGACGACATGTTTTTTTTTCCAGAGTTCCCAGTTGTCTTGAAAGCAACATAAATCCAGAGAATGCCAGACTTTGACGACAAAGTTTGATGACAGAATTTGTCCACAAGAAGGACTGCCATGCCACCATCCTGTTCAAGTGAGCGCAGCACAAAGGTGAGTCCAAAAATGTCTTGTATGCTGCTGTATTCCAGGGAGATATGTATGCTGTAGCTAAAACAGTAATACTAAGTGTATGTTGTGTAGTAAGCTGTTAGTAGCCCATGTGCCTCACCCTAATCATTTGGTCCCTTTACCCCTCATAACTTAGCCCATTGTTCTAACTTGGTTGTGCACATGTAGCCTATTTTAGAGAAATGTCGTCATCGAACATTGTAAGAGATTTCATTGTCTGCTTATATGCCCCCTTTATTTATCTAACGGTTCTAACTTGGTGTACAGGGAGAATACTGTAAGAACAGCTCATGTTCTGAATTCTGTTGCTGTACATTTCAAAAGTGCTGAACAAATAGTTATATTGACTATGTCCGTCTTAGCTCGCTCATTAATGTCTTAATCGATTGTCTTAATCGAAATGACCGATTCCTTCTTATTCGCTAGTTGTCCCCTATTGCCATAGTTTATACGTCTCAATTGTCAGTAGAAACCTCATTTGTTTAAGAAAGTCAGCCATATCAGCGTTGTTTTAAAAAAAGGCAGCAAATGAGGCTGAATGAACTGTTTCGCTGCCAGACAAGGCTCCGCTGATAGCCAGGTATAGAGTAGATAAGAATTCACTCCATGGTGCTGAAAAGAAAGCTCTGCTGTTGGGACAGCTTTATGTAGACCCTAAAAGTTTGTGGGAACCGTATGTCACCGTTGTAGAGCAATTCATGTATTGTTTACTGTTGTGTAGTTGCTTTGCTGGCATGCAACAACAACAAAAAAATGTTTAGTTTGCCCCACCATTAAAGCAGGGGTGTCAAACAGGTCCTGCAGTCTCTTGGAGTCTGTCAAGCTGATACGACATACAGTAATATTAAAACGTTCATGTTTATAAGACCTTGGACTTGAAGAGGCTTGTTGAAAACCTCCCACTATTTTTTAGTCTATCCCTGTCCTGTCACTGGCTAGTGATTGATGCGTCTCCCTGCCTCCTTGTCAGGCTACTCAATGGGGCCTGTTGTGAGGCTCTTATCGATTTAGGTGGAATGAAATGTCTAACAGTTATAAATAACAGGCAGATAACACCATGCCTGGTAGACAAGGGCAATCAGTCGTTCATTACCATTATCTGAGGAGGACGAGACTGATTTAACAAGTCAATATAATTGAATATAAAAATAGCATTATGCTACACTGATCTGTATACTGTTAGGTACAGTGCGTTTAGAAATTATTCACACCCCTTGACTTTTCCCACGTTTTATTGTGTTAGACTGAATTTAAAATGGATTAAATTGGCCTAAACACAATACCCCATAATGTCAATGTGAAATTTTTGTAAATTAATAAAAAAATAATAGCTGAAATATCTTGAGCCAATAAGTATTCAAACCCTTTGTTAGGCCAGCCAAATAAGTTCAAGAGTAAAAATGTGCTAAGCAAATCACATAAGTTTCATGGACTTTCATGTGTGCAATAATAGAGTTTAACATGACTTTTGAATGACTACCTCATCTCTGTACCCTACACGTATAATTATCTGTAAGGTCCCTCAGTCGAGCAGTGAATTTCAAACACAGATTCAACCACACAGACCAGGTAGCTTTTCCAATGCCTCGCAAAGAATGGCACCTATTAGTAGATTGGTTTAAAAAAATAAGATATTGAATATCCCTTTCAGCATGGTGAAATTATGAATTACACATTGAAAGGTGTATCAATATACCCAGTCACTACAAAGATACAGTCCTTCCTAACTCAGTTGCCGGAGAGGAAGGAAACCATTTTATTGCATTGTTGGGTTTAGAGCTTGCAAGAAATGCATTTCACTGTACTTGTGCGCGTGACATTAAAACGCGAAACTGCTCAGGGATTTCACAATGAAGCCAATGCTGACTTTAAAACAGAGTTTACTGGCCGTGACAGGAGAAAACTGAGGATGGATCAACAACATTGTAGTTACTCCACAATACTAAGCTAAATAACAGAGTGAAAAGAAGGAAGCATGTACAGAATAAAAATATTCGAAAAACATGCATCTTGTTTGCAATAAGGCACTAAAGTAAAAAAATATGGCAAAGAAATTAACTTTATGTCCTGAATACAAAGAGTTATGTTTGTGGCAAATACAACACAGCACATCACTCAAGCATGGTTGTGGCTGCATCATGTTATGATATGCTTGTCATCGGCAAGGAGTAGGTAGTTTTTTAGAATAAAAAGAAACAGAATAGAGCTAAGCACAGGCAAAATCCTAGAGGAAAACCTGGTTCAGTCTACTTTCCAACAGACTCTGGGAAACAATTTCACATTTCAGCACGACAATAACCTAAAACACAAGGCCAAATATGCACTGGAGTTGCTTACCAAGAAGACAGTGAATGTTCCTGAGTGGCCTAGTTACAGTTTTGACAAAAATCGTCTTGAAAATCTATGGCAAAAAATGGCGGTCTGACAATGATCAACAACCAACTTGACAGAGCTTGAAGAATGTTAAAAATAATAATGTGCAAATATTGTACAATCCAAGTGTGCAAAGCTCTTAGAGACTTATCCAGTAAGCCTCACAGCTGTAATCGCTGCCAAAAGTGAGTCTAACATGTATTATGTGAATACTTATGTTAATGAGGCTATTTCTGTCAAAAAATATTTTTCACTTTGTCATTATGGGGTATTGGGTGAGAGAAATCTATTTAATCCATGTTGAATTCAGGCTGTAACACAGCAAAATGTAGAATAGGTAAAAGGGTATGAACTCTTTCTGAAGGCACTGTAAGCTCCTTTCCTGTTTTCAGGCTTGTCCATGCGCATGAAATGAAATACACAGGGGGGTGGTTTTAATTGCTTATTCTGTAATTAGCCCAGTTCCTACAGGGTTTACAGCCAGATACAGCTGTCACTCTTCATTGGAACCTAACCTCTTCATGCACAGGCAGGATGTGCCTTTTTGGACATCAAAGATCTAATTCTTTGAGAGGTATATACTCTTGGAGGAATGGATTAAAGCAATATAACTTATATTTCCAGAGTATTTTACACTCAGAGTATAAGCTATAACTATAAGTACACATTTAGAACCAATCAATCCAGAGTAGGTTCTAGAATAAATGTTGTCACACACTTCATACTTAATCACCAGCTTCTTAAAATAGCTGTCCTCCTTCATGCAAATCTTAAATATCATTAATTGACAATTGAGCATTCCAAAAACATCAGCCTGCCATTTAATTGCTGGTAATGAGTGTCTAGAAGAATTGGGAGCCATGCCGACTAAGTTTTGCATGAAGGTATCCTCCAGAATATGCAAACGACTCTTGGTTAAAAGCTCTCACTGAGTAGGAAGCTTTGCTTGGGCCAATTTACATGCAAACCCAGTCGGCATGGCACCCAAGTCAGTGATATGTCGCCCACCGCTGCGCCGCCACTCTCCCATTGAGTCAAATGCAGCTTGATTACTCTTCACACTCCCCAAATTATAATGCAAATAGCGTTCCACCTATTAACCATGCAGCCGCTCGAAACGTGCGCTTGTCCCCACTGTGTGTGATGTAAATTGCTATGTCACATTAAAATTGACACCGGTAATTCTGTGCATTTGTAAAGTTATTGGGTGCCAGATCTTATGAAGCGTTGTGACAGCTATGCAGATGAGTGCATTTTGCTGTACATAGTCAATTTGGCACAGTCACAGGGGAGAGATTGCTTTTTAGTGCGTAATGAAACCACACATATTAAGAAATTACCTCTGAGCAAAAATCCTCCTCCCAGCATCACCTTCACTTGCATCTCTGTTTACTTAAACATTACATTTAGGGGTTATTGACCTTGTCCACGTCCTCTCTGAAAGTCAAACTGTTCTCATGATGTAGGCCTGTTTTCTGAAGGAATGTATTATTTGTCAAGAGTCTCAGTGTTGGGAGTTGAAGAAATGACCCTCGGTACATCTCTACATCTATCATTATGACAAAGCGGGGGAGATATGATTTTGATAAATCTAAAATCAATGTGCCCTATGCAGCCAACTCATAGGATTTGACCTTGTTTCAATAATGCAGGATGGTAGAGTAGGCCTATTAAAGGTACCAAGGGGAATGCATGCCTGAGGTGGGATCATTTAACTGCATGATTTTACTTTGATGTTTTAATTCATTATTAGCCATTTATAGTCTACAGTTGTTACATCCATGTTTGGACTTATAAATTAATGATATGTACCCATTGATTCCTGAAGAACAAATTAATGCCTCGTGAGTTGAGTTCAACTATCATACCCCATCAGAACCCAACATTTTAGCTTGTTTACTCCAATGTTTGTACACAGTAAATATAAATGTAAACAAACACTATATAGCCTCAAAATATGGTTAAAACTATCATTTTGATATCATGGATGGTCAGTCTCTGCGTCCATAGCTCTGCATGGATGGCCAGTCTCTGCATCCATAGCTCTGCATGGATGGTCAGTCTCTGCATCCATAGCTCTGCATGGATGGTCAGTCTCTGCATCCATAGCTCTGCATGGATGGTCAGTCTCTGCATCCATAGCTCTGCATGGATGGCCAGTCTCTGCATCCATAGCTCTGCATGGATGGCCAGTCTCCCATAGCTCTGCATGGATGGCCAGTCCATAGCTCTGCATGGATGGCCAGTCTCATCCATAGCTCTGCATGGATGGTCAGTCTCTGCATCCATAGCTCTGCATGGATGGTCAGTCTCTGCATCCATAGCTCTGTGTGGATGATCAGTCTCTGGCCTGGATGGTCAGTCTCTGCGTCCATAGCTCTGCATGGATGGTCAGTCTCTGCGTCCATAGCTCTGCATGGATGGTCAGTCTCTGCGTCCATAGCTCTGCATGGATGGTCAGTCTCTGCGTCCATAGCTCTGCATGGATGGTCAGTCTCTGCGTCCATAGCTCTGCATGGATGGTCAGTCTCTGCGTCCATAGCTCTGCATGGATGGTCAGTCTCTGCGTCCATAGCTCTGCATGGATGGTCAGTCTCTGCATCCATAGCTCTGTCTGTGAATCTGAAAGTGGTTACATTTAGGCCGTCATTGTAAAAAAATAAAATTGTTCTTAACTGACTTAGCTCAAAATGTTTCAATAACCACAGATTTGTCAGCAGCAGGTAAAATGGCTTAGTTCAGCACCGAAACACAAGGACAAGTGGTTTCATGCACCACCCTGTGTCCCAGCATGACTGAGCTGTTGGTACCGTACAATAGTAGGTTCACCATTGAAAAGTGTGTAAGCTATGTCATTTGAAATTATACAACCCACTCATGGTTAAAGGCTCAGTGGTTTGGAGTGCTCTGGCTTTGGCTGATTGGGGCCTAATTAGTGTGCTTTGTTAATGCCAGGTAGTGTCAGGTGCTAACGAGGAGTTGATTGGAGTGTGAGAGCCCGGGAGAGATGATTGGGATGCCTGCCTTGCAGCTCAAAGTTAAATGCTGCTCAGTGCAGAGCGACATCTGACAGTGAAGTTGCTACAGTGACAAATTAAATGTAATTGGTGAGGAGCAACATGAGTGGCCACAGGGAAAGGTCTGCCTCGGACACAGAAAACCTCCAATCAAGTGAGAAAGGCTTAGCAGAGGGGTGCTATACTACGAGAAGGGGTTGATTAAATGATTTATAAGGATCTCATACGTTTTAGGTTGGGATTATTCTCTAAGGGCTTGATTCAATCCGTATGGCCAAACTTTAATCTCGCTACAGCACAATCTACATTTAAAAGCAATTTTCCCACGTTCGCGGAGACTGCATTTACGGTAAACGCTGCATATGTTGGCTCAATCTGAAATTACCTTTACAGTTCTAGTGTGCTACAGCACTAAACTTCGGATTGAATCAAACCCTAATACTTTATGGCACAGTCACTTCAGAGCAACTCCTTCCAATGTAGACCTGCCAAGAAGCAGCGACAACAAAGGTTTAAGCTAGGTCAAATACATACTTAAAGAGAGAGTTCACCCAAATTACAAAAGGACCTTAGTTTCCTTAAGCAGTCTATGGACAAGGTATGACAGCAATCCATGCCTTGGTTTTTTTTTTCTCTGCCGCTGTTTCCAAATGCTAACATTTTGGCATTTGTAGCACAAATTCCATTCAAGTCATGGTACCGATATTAGCATTTTTCACACATCATGTCCAAATCATCCAGAAGTCTCAAATTGATTGTGAAGCTCAATAAAGTCACATAGTTCATTTAAACATCATGAACAAAAAATGCTATTATCGGTAACATGACTTGAATGGGATTTGTGCTACATTAGTATTTGGAAACAGTGCCAGAGAAACTAAACCAAAGCATGGATTGCTGTCATACCTTGTCCACTGACTGCTTACAGGGTAAGGAAAGCAATGTGTCATTTTGTAATTTGTGTGAACTTTCCCTTTAAAGTACTGTATTTAGGAGGATATCAATGTTGGAACTCACCAAGTATGAGAGCCAAGGTGTGTCAGATAAAGCAGGCCATCTGTTCATCATAGGGGCAGCGTAGCCTTAGATAAAGGACAAAGGTTCAAGGGGGGGGGGGTAATATTTCAGCCTTCATACACATACACAACTGCAGACCTCTAGAGCTGGAGTAGTTGAGTCTTAAATGTACACCAGGCTCACCAAATGAGTCCTCAGGAGACCGCCCTCGACACCTGTAGGTATTTTTCAAAATTTTTAATTGGCTCTCCTCCGTCAGCTAACACCCCATGTCAGAGATTGGTCAAAGGTCCAGGTCTTCAGTGAACCTCATTCTGGCACACAGAATAAGTCCTTTTGTAAGGGGGAGGTATTCAAACGAAGATTTACCTATGCTTTCCACACTACTAAGACAAAATGAGCCATACTTGACTGGCCTGGTTACAAATCCACCATAGTTGCTGGAACAGTGCTGGAAATGACAAATATGATAGGAAAAACTCTAATCATATCATATAGTTTTTATTTGTCTGCATGATCAAGTCATAAACCACAAGCCCACTATCCCCGCCATCCTGAGTGACCACCAATGTAGTGGTCTTTCTTCCTGCAGGGCTGAAACTTCAACTCCTGTACCTCAGAATATTGCCCTCCTGGCAGCCAGCCTGCCCTGTGAGTCATGAGTCTGTGTGAGTGTTCTGCAGTTCAGCGTGGGAGGACAGGTGGCGTGATGGTGGAGTGTGTGTGTGAGTGTGTGTGAAAGAGAGAGAGCAATTGTGTGTGTGTGTGTGTGTGTGTGTGAAGTGCTCCCCCTGGCCAAGAGACGAGGCCGAGTGAGTGTGAGCCATGAAGAGAGGGAGGAAGATGAATTTCCAGACATTTATAATAGCTGTCACACCTTAACTCCTCTGAAGCAATTTCACATTTGAAAATGGGACAGCGGCTCAAATTAAAAATGACACATTTCTGCTGGCATCATACATTGCAATAAAAATGTTCAGGTAAAACAGTTCCTGATTAAGGACAGAAACACTCTCCTTGTGGGTGATGGATATCACTCAGAGCCATTCTGTATGTGTTGCACCCACTCTTCAGATTTAGGGGGTGAGGACATTTTGCGAACTCACCTTTAAAGTTGTGAGTTTGAGTCTTGTGGTAGGTCATTGGTGGACTGTGGTTCAGGGACAGACAGACAGACAGACAGTCAGACAATAGGACAAGGCAGTGACAGCCATTCTGAGCTCTAACCACAAACAGACAAATGTGTTTTCCCTGAGAAAATGACAATAACAAATATGTGAAATGTATTGATAAATGATAAAGGGGGCCAACAAATCGCAGATAGGTCCCAATGAGGACTTGAGGAGGAATCTATTGATTTGTATTTGTGCCCCCACCTCCATCTTCATGGTTGTATCCATAACAGCAGTCTCAAGCTCATATATTGAAATAAAACTTGACCAAAAACCATTTGTGAAGTGTCGCCTGACTTACTTCCTTACCTGATCTGATAGTGCCTCAAGATTTGTATCGATACACGTAATTCAACTCCACAGTCTATACAGTCAGGTGTGTACAGTGGCTTGCGAAAGTATTCACCCCCTTGGCATTTTTCCTATTTTCTTGCCTTAAAACCTGGAATTAAAATAGATTTTTGGGGGGTTTCTATCATTTGATTTACATAACATGCCTACCACTTTGAAGATGCAAAATATGTTTTGTGAACAAACAAGAAATAACACAACATTTGAGCGTGCATAACTATTCACACCCCCAAAGTCAATACTTTGAAGAGCCACCTTTTGCAGCAATTACAGCTGCAAGTCTCTTGGGGTATGTCTCTATAAGCTTGGCACATCTAGCCACTGGGATTTTTGCCCATTCTTCAAGGCAAAACAGCTCCAGCTCCATCAAGCTGGATGAGTTCTGCTGGTGTACAGCAATCTTTAAGTCATACCACAGATTCTCAATTGGATTGAGGTCTGAGCTTTGACTAGGCCATTCCAAGATATTTAAATGTTTTCCCCTTAAACCACTCAAGTGTTGCTTTAGCAATATAATTAGGGTCATTGTCCTGCTGGAAGGTGAATCTCCATCACGGTCTCAAATCTTGGGAAGACTGAAACAGGTTTCCCTCAAGAATTTCCCTGTATTTAGCGCCATCCATGATTCCTTCAATTCCTACCCGTTCCCCAGTCCCTGCTGATGTAAAACATGGGGATAGTATTCTCGGGGTGATGAGGTGTTGGATTTGCACCAGACATAGCGTTTTCCTTGATGTCAAAAAGCAAAATGTTAGTCTAATCTGAACAGAGTACCTTCTTCCATATGTTTGGGGAGTCTCCCACATGCCTTTTGGCGAACACCAAACGTGTTTGCGTCTTTTTTCTTTAAGAAATTGCTTTATTTCTGGCCACTCTTCCGTAAAGCCCAGCTCTGTGGAGTGTACGGCTTAAAGATACTCCAATCTCTGCTGTGGAGCTTTGCAGCTCCTTCAGGGTTATCTTTGATCTCTTTGTTGCCTCTCTGATTAATGCCATCCTTGCCTGGTCCATGAGATTTGGTGGGTGGCCCTCTCTTTACAGGTTTGTTGTGGTGCCATATTCTTTCCATTTTTAATAATGGATTTAATGGTGCTCCGCGGGATGTTCAAAGTTAATTTTTTTTATAACCCACCCTGATATGGACTTCTCCACAACTTTGACTCTGCCCTGTTTGGAGAGCTCCTTGGTCTTCATGGTGCCACTTGCTTGGTGGTTCCCCTTGCTTAGTGGTGTTGCAGACTCTGGGGCCTTTCGGAACATGTGTATATATACTGAGATCATGTGACACTTAGATTGCACACAGGTGGACTTTATTGAACTAATTATGTGACTTTGGAAGGTAATTGGTTGCACCAGATCTTATTTAGGAGCTTCATAGCAAAGCGGGTGAATACATATGCACGCACCACTTTTCAATTTTTATTTATTTAAATAAGTACTTTTTTTCATTTCACTACACCAATTCGGGACTATTTTGAAATCTAAATAAAAATATATTTAAATGACAGGTTGCAACGCAACATAATAGGAAAAATGCCAAGGGGGATGAATACTTTTGCAAGGAACTGTACTGTACGTACACTGTTATTATACACCTTTAATCACTCTATATCGGTTTCAGCCTTACATCAATTTATGTATCTCCTTTTTCATATCCTCTGAAGACCGTGCTTCTGCTTGATGTTATGTCAATGCTCATTTTGTTTCAGATTTTAACATACAGTATAATCATTATCTGGTAATGGAAATCAGATTTTCTTTGTATGGTGATTATTCAAATGACATGTGATCCAAAAAACAAATAATTGTATAATTTCTTCCATGAATATCTCTGACTTTTGGGGATGGAAGTGTAC
Organism: Oncorhynchus gorbuscha; assembly: GCF_021184085.1. Taxonomy (NCBI): domain Eukaryota; kingdom Metazoa; phylum Chordata; class Actinopteri; order Salmoniformes; family Salmonidae; genus Oncorhynchus; species Oncorhynchus gorbuscha. The sequence continues at coordinate 25,396,880 of NC_060185.1, forward strand.
CACAGAATAACAATACACACACTATAGGCCATTATATTCAACTTTGTGCATTTTAATTTTGTTGCATCTTCTGGCATACATTATTTTGCAAATATAACTCAAAAGGTTTAATCCCACACCAATTCAACTTTAAACAATATTCCATTTAAAATAAAAACAATGAGTGAAATGGTTCAAAACAGTTTATTTTATTTTTTTTCCAGACAAACACATCGATTTCTGGACCACAGTAGAGGATGGAAACCTTTTCACAAACATTTTTATTATTATCATTATTTGAAAATACAAATATAAAATTACTTTCCACATCTGAGATGTGAGAGAACCCCATCCACTTCAGTTTATTTTACAACAGGGCTTGAGCAAGCCATACAAGAAGACCTGAAAGATGCTTTCAGAATTCAGTCCTATCAGTCAGCTCTCGCCGTAAAAAGTCTGTTAACATTAAAACATGGGCAAGTGTTAGGAATGGGCAAGGCAATCAGAGGTCGAACCCAAGAGGGAGCATGAGAGAAGAAAAGCCTCTGCTAAGGTAAGGTCAAATGTACTGTAGGAAGAATATTCACAAAGACCCACAGGACTTCTAATGACTGTACCGCTTCCCGAAACCCCCTGTACCCACACACACACACACACACACTCACTCACTCTCTGCTCTAGCAGTGGCCCATGCCATGGTACTCACTAACCGACAATTTCCCATTTTAAATAATTGTATGTTTTACCCTAAAGTATCAGTTACAGCTTCTTCATTTCATGTTTTCCAGTCCAGCCATGTTGCATCATTGGCAAACATAATGTTAAGCGTGACACAAACATAATGTTAAGCGTGACACAAACATAATGTTAAGCGTGACACAAACATAATGTTAAGCGTGACACAAACATAATGTTAAGCGTGACACAAACATAATGTTAAGCGTGACACAAACATAATGTTAAGCGTGACACAAACATAATGTTAAGCGTGACACAAACATAATGTTAAGCGTGACACAAACATAATGTTAAGCGTGACACAAACATAATGTTAAGCGTGACACAAACATAATGTTAAGCGTGACACAAACATAATGTTAAGCGTGACACAAACATAATGTTAAGCGTGACACAAACATAATGTTAAGCGTGACACAAACATAATGTTAAGCGTGACACAAACATAATGTTAAGCGTGACACAAACATAATGTTAAGCGTGACACAAACATAATGTTAAGCGTGACACAAACATAATGTTAAGCGTGACACAAACATAATGTTAAGCGTGACACAAACATAATACAAACAGTGCTGCCTACGTAAACATTTCAGACAGCAAGGAGTTAATTTCATCTGAAATGAGGGTTCAGCCTCAACAAATAGACATGCGCAATAATATATCTTTAACTAACATGTATATACATTATGTACCTGTTATTACAGTAGGTATGTGTGCATTGTGTGTCTGTTAATTCAGTGATGGGATAATTGTTTGGCCATTGCCTAGCACTTGCCTCAAGATTCAAGTTTAAATGGTTAGGGTACTACCCAATATATCATCCAACACCTTCCAGGTCTTTTTATGTCATTTTTTTTCTCTTTTAAATTTTTTTTAAAACCAATTATCCAATGATTAAGTAGTCTAGCAAGATGTGTAACATTCATCAGCTGTAAACTGCTGTCCATGTGGGGAAAAAGTACAGCAACTACAGAGCCATGCTACCTTAAAGTCCAAGCTATGAAATCACTTTTTTATTTTTTTATTTTAATCAACTAATAGAGATGGTATGAAATATTTTGAATGGATAGTCAGCCAACTTTTACTCTAATCAAATAGTAAATCAGGTATGGTGATATTGGTAGAGGGACATTTAAAACAGAAATGGCATCTTGCAATGTATAACAGAGCCTTACTTAGTACAAACATCACATGCTCTCAGTGGGTACATACTGCTGCCATAATGTCCCGTTTACCAACAGGTTCCGACATGTGCCACATTTTGGCTCAGTCTTCATGAGAATGATGCATACATCCTATCCTACCTCAACTCTGTGCTTCTGTGATTTGCTTAAAATGAAACATGTCCTTTACGTATCATTTCAATAAGCCCTTCATATAACAACTCATCAATAGCTTTGCACTGTCTTGTTTTCCTTTAGCAGGAGGGTCTTAAAGATGAAGTTATTGCACAGTGTAAATGTCTATAAAAAACAAGCAGGCTATACCATCTTTGAATGAGAAGAATTTAAATAGAGACCAAGCACTTGAATGAATCTACAATGTAAGTGTTTCATGATACCCAGGCTTTGATTAAAGTAAAACGCTGCTTCCAATGGTGCAAGAGTACAAAAAGAATTCACTACATTCTCAAATGTTGATAATGAACTCAAACTATAATTATAATTAATTAAGTAGACACCTAAAATGAAATACAACTGTATCCAAAAATAGTAGTGCCAGGGGCCACTGGGATATTGTTTAATAGTACAAACATCAAAACGAGTTTAAAATAATGATCTATAATAGCCATTATTATCATTAGTCCGTTATAACTTTCTAAAAAATATATGATTTCTCCATTAATGTAATAAAATCCATTATACTCAATCATAATTCTAGCTTGTGTCCCTCTTGTGAAATAATAACAGAACTGGTTTGTATATCTAGCATTAGCTTTTAAGGTAGTATGGCACACCCCTTTTTAAACATTCAAGTGTGGGGATCAATGCCTTGTTTACGATTCGGTCTTACAGAAATGTCTGATTTTAAATGTCCTCAATGATTGCTTTGGTTAGTTGAAACCATGTGAGAACAGTAAAACTGAAAATAGACAAATGGTATTGAAAAGAATGTCAGCTTTTTTATATATATATATATATATATATAACTATGGTAATTAAGAAGAGAAAGCTCTATCCTTACTGGTCCTACATCTCCTAATAGCTACATCTACATCTTAACTACATAACAACTACCACTAATACTAGGAGAGAGTGAGACAGAGAAGGAGTGGGAGACAAAGAGGAAGATAGAGAGATCAACAAATAAGTGTATAGCCACTACACTGGCATCAAAGACGGCACTCTGTTACAAGGTCATTTGCAGGTTTCTTTTTTTCCACACATTACTGAAATACATTGATGATCAACATAAGATTACTGTATAAGGTGCCAGGGAATGGAGAAAGAACCGGATGGATGTACAGTACATTCTAATATTGTTAGTATAATAATTATTATTAATATAATCATTAACAACCACAAAAATATTGATACAAATCCTTCTGAATAAAAATGTGAATCATTCAAGGGAACATACTTTTTTTCTCTTTTTTTGAATTTGTAACATACATGTTTATTTTAATTTGATTATTACTTAAACAAGTCCCCATTTTATTTGACAAGAATCCAGGATTCTGCTTCAGAGGAACCATTTCTCAATCTCAACAAACCAGTCCCTACAGGAAATGAACATTTCTCAATCTCAACAAACCAGTCCCTACAGGAAATGAACATTTCTCAATCTCAACAAACCAGTCCCTACAGGAAATGAACATTTCTCAATCTCAACAAACCAGTCCCTACAGGAAATGAACATTTCTCAATCTCAAACCAGTCCCTAAACCAGTCCCTTTCTCAATCAGGAAATGAACATTTCTCAATCTCAACAAACCAGTCCCTACAGGAAATGAACATTTCTCAATCTCAACAAACCAGTCCCTACAGGAAATGAACGTGGTGACTACAGTTACTTGGCTAAGCCGAAATGCTCCAATCTATGGATTATATATGGATTGTATTTATTTATTTTTTGTTAAATAAATGCCCTTTGGGCAAAACAACTTTTTCCAATTGCAAGAGTCAAGATGACTAATATCTAATGGGAATAAAAAATGATTCTTAAAAAACATTCCTTCATATATCATCTGATCAAGACCATTTTAAATATCCAACACTTAAAATGTGCACATAGAATATGGTCACTTTCCTTCTTTGTCACAGTGCAACAACTTTTCTCATAATCCATTCATCATTTCAACAGGTTTAAATTGAAAATAAATGAATTTGTCATCTCATCTAAGATAAAACTCACAGGACTGAGGTAATGATAGATGTTTTTGCCTTCCTAATTAGTTCAAGAAAACTTCACAATAAATGTATGTAAAATATATCTGACTTGAAATATTTCCTGTCACATTGAAAGCAGGTGCTCTGTTCAAAATGGATAAACAGCATTAATAATAAAAACTGAAGATAACCATAACAAAATGAAACACGTGCAGATTGGTATGAAATGCATCTGGACACTAGTATTCAACATCTGGTATTTTCAAACTAATACAAAGTAAAAGTGTGCTTTTGAATTTGTATCATGTTCTTTTTTTATAGTATTGACTTCAGTCACAGATACAGTAGCGTTTCACTTACGAGAGTCTAGAAGAAGTTGAGCCGGTGTCCTCTTTGAGAGACATTGTGTAGCAATGTCCAGTGTTAACCTTGTGTCATCTTTTAGAAGCTGTGCACTTTTGAGCTCACCATGTAGAAGACACAACAGTATGCTGGTATGACATTAGCACAGTAAGAAAGACAACAGTATTTACAGAGCAAGCCAACAGTGTTCTTGTAGAATCGAGTCCTCAATGGGGTTATCATGGCATTTTGTGCTACATATGGATTATGATACGACTTAAGAGCATTAAATGTCCTCGTCTTTGAAAGTTGAGCTCTTGCACATTACAGCCTTTTATGATGAACCATCACAAAAATATGGTTCTCGCTGAAACGATTATATGCAGTGATTTGAATAATATTTACAGTTATATTTTTCTTAAAATCTGAATTCACAAAGTATTAAAAGGAAAGGTTATTTTTTCCTGACAACAAAAACATTTGTAAAAAAGGACTGTGAAAATATTGTAGTCCTCTTATTGCCCAAAATAGGTAATTAACAACATTAAAATAAACAACAAAAAAACTACTAAGATATATTAGTTACTCTTAAAATTGAATTAACACCGTCTTTCTTCAGGCCTCATCAGTTCATGTCAGTTTTCTTGTATGTGCAAACTGACACCTGCATTTTTCCATCAGCAAGAATAAAAGCAAACAACCATAGCAACATAGCAATTTGAAAAGAAAAAAACAGAAATAAGCCAGTTTACATAAATAGTTACTAATTTCAGAGAGGATCAAAAATATTGGAGTAAATTAAAATTAGAATTAATCTTCCCTTATTAATTTGAAGACTACACTGAAAATAATGAACATAAACTAAACAGATTTAAAATAAGGAACATTTAAAGGACAAAAAAACACCTAAATCCTACACAAAGGTACTAGGTTACAGTTGGATATTAAGGATGTGAACGCCAGGTTTGGATTATAGTACAGCAGATTGTAGTTTATTTTTCTGAGATGATTTTGACATTTTCTTCAGTTCTTCTTCACGTGGTGCCGCCTCCACTCTCCTCCTGTCTGTTGATGCTGTAGTGCTTGGCGTTGGATGGCATCACCTGTTCACATAGCCAGTTAAAAACTCCGCCCGGTCTTCCCCGGGCCTCCTGAAATACTCTGCTGGAATGGGAAACGGAGACATTCAAACCAATAGTTAAAACCAAAAGCTCCCCCTTGTCTGTAACACTAATACAGTATGTCATGTCTGATAGCCTTTCCTTCAACTGCCAATATTTTCTTCTGTGCAGTATATCTATTCGTTTTACATTTTCACTTGATTCTGAAACATTTGATTGATGGTAGAACCAATTTTAGAGGTTCAAATTTGTTGAAAAAGCAGATGGTCCAAACTGGATCCTCTCAAACCCAGCCTCTGCAGGGTAGAGAGCAGAACGAGTGCTACATCCCATGGGAACATTTTCACAGGCAGAAAGATGGATGGCACTAGCCTGGAATACAAACTCAATTATTCTGTTTCACTATTGCTTCACTTCAAGAAAGGATTCCAGGCTAGGATGGTCACGGCAGTGAGACCAGCCCAGACACAACATAGAGTACAATAGTATTCCTGCTACCACACGACACAGAGTTTTATGGAAGAGGGGCAGCAGGCATGGACAGGATATCACTCCCGTGTTAGTCTACAGTACATACAGCATGCACAGAGACAAGCAGTACCACCCAGCTACCAGTTAGATGAGGGGTTCGTTTTTTAAAAGCAGGTTTACAGAAAACTGCACTTTACTCTGTTGCCTTCTCTGATGGCTTCCACTGTGCTGTCTGGCCCTGTGTTTTTATATTGAACAAAAATATAAACGCAACATGCAACAATTTCAAAGATTGTCCTGAGTTACAGTTCATATAAGGATATCAATCAATTGAAATAATTTCATTACGCCCTAATCTATGGATTTCACATGACAGGTCCATTGGTGGGCCTGGGAGGGCATAGGTCCACCCACTGGGGAGCCAGGCCCAGCCAATCAGAATGAGTTTTTCCCCACAACAGGGCTTCATTACATACATAAATACTCCTCTGCACAACTTTACATGTTGTATTTATATTTTTGCTCAGTGTTTATACACTAGCAATGAATTTCAACAACAAATGCTAATTGTTGTACAAAATGTACATCTCCCAGACCCATTGTGATCTAGTTCAAACAGAAATATGGTGAAAACTAGAGAAACAGATGACTACATCTGCGTCGTCCTTCCATTTCACAACAATACACGATAGGACACAAGGTGCTACACTAAATCAGCGGTGACACCATGCAGTCACTCCCACCATGCAGTCACTCCCACCATGCAGTCACTCCCACCATGCAGTCACTCCCACCATGAAGTCACTCCCACCATGCAGTCACTCCCACCATGCAGTCATTCCCACCATGCAGTCACTCCCACCATGCAGTCATTCCCACCATGCAGTCACTCCCACCATGCAGTCACTCCCACCATGCAGTCATTCCCACCATGCAGTCACTCCCACCATGCAGTCACTCCCACCATGCAGTCACTCCCACCATGCAGTCACTCCCACCATGCAGTCACTCCCACCATGCAGTCATTCCCACCATGCAGTCACTCCCACCAGCCTGACACATCTGTCCAACAGAGGGTTTTATGAATAAGACTCCAGAGGAGAGCTGGACTGGGGTGTCTCTGTCTGGGTTGATCAAACTCCACACAAAACTGACTGCTTAAGAATGAAACTTGAAGTGGTGTACTGGACTGTTGCTGCTGAGTAGCTGCAGTGACTAACACTGCCCTAAGGCAAAGATTCTCACTGTAGAGACATACACACACTCTCAGAGTACAAACACGCACGCACACTCACACTCCACTCGCCACTCTCATACTGTACTCAAACTGCTCACAAATGCACTTTATACACACACACGTTCGCTGATGTGGCTTCTAAATGGCTTATAAACAGTCAGACAGTTATGTTTGGAGGTTTGTTTTCATAAAGTTGCTCAATAAACTGCGGCGGTGAGGGTAGAGATGTGGTCTCCAGAGGAGGAAATGACCCAAAGGTGAACAACTGCACAGATCCAGCTCCGCCTCACTCTCAACTCACGCTCCAGACCAGTGTCCATATACAGTAGCACGTCAAATAATATATATAATAACATGCCATTTAGCAGACACTTTTATCCAAAGTGACTTACAGTCATGCGTACATTTTACTTATGGGTGGCCTCGAGAATTGAACCCACAACCCCGGCAGTGCAAGTGCAACTGAGCCATACAGGACCACAAGAAACTGGAGTCTGTTCCCTGAATAGCCAAGGCCGACCCACCGCACAATATATGACTTGGTTATGACTCTTGGTTGAATTCCAGTGGAAAGCTAGCTACATTAAATCGGTAACACAAGAGAAGGCAACAGTGAGGAAAGCAACAGCAGAGTTTGCATACACCCAGAACACCTTTCCTTTACAGAATACTATCATATTTGATTTGAACAGAATGCATGCTTAGTCTTCTAGAAACAGGGTAACAAAGTGACAATAATGGGGGAAATAGTGTCGGGGCGTTGCAAGTTAGATATGTGCATTTCACCATCTCGGTGGTTTCACAATGGAAAATGACAAACATTCACTTTTTAAAGGGTTTCAATATACAAATCCAAATACACAAAATAAGAATGCAGACATGTAAGCAACGTGTATAAACCCTGTAGAAAGTGTTTTCTTGTTTTTTTGAGGAGGAGGATCTAAATCAGACAGAAAGAGAAAGAAAATATAAAAGGAAAAGGGAAGGAAAACGACTAAAACATTATAGAAATGACATAATAATACCTCAAATGAGATGGCAACCAACCACCTGTTAGGTTTCAATGGTATCCATTTGTAAAAGCGGTTGCAATCAACGGCCCCTAAAAGTGTACAGTTAGTACCTGTGTCAGTATGCATTTCAGGGAAAAAGGCTAAAAAGAAACCTATTACTGGTGAGTATATTTTATTCATAGGATGTGCTGCCAGCATGAATGGAAATGTATCTCGTTCATTTCCTCAAGTCAAGTTCGTTTTAGCCATCGGAACAGCATTTAGGCCCCAATTTGGTTCTTTAATTTTGAATGTGGAAAATGGCCACACAGAGGTGGGTCTCAGGTAGTCCCATTGTGGTGCTGCCAACCTGTCTGTGTCCTAGAGCAGAGCTCTCTTTATAGGCAGCATAAATTAAATCAAACTATTTCTAAAGAGTCATGGACATGGAAACCAAAGAGGACGGTACCGATGGGGTACATACTAAGAATGTATTTTTATTTGATAAGAAGCAGTGATTAAAACCAATTGAATTCTGCAGCGATGGACAGCAGTAGTAATTGGAATCACACTTACTGAATTCACCAACAATAAGGATCCATTATAGCCATTTACTGCATTCACCACCAATAAGGATCCATTATAGAGATTTGGGTAACTTGCTGGACAATAAGGGGCTAATGCTGGCTAAAGCAGCAGACTAAATGTAGTTAACTTCAGATGTCTAAGTGTACTGTGTATGTATTGTGTGAACAAGGTTTTGTTAAGAAAGCATGGATCAGTAGAACTCTAATGTAATCACATTCATGTAACCACAAAAAATATGAATCACCAGCAGAATGACACACATGCAAAAATAACTTCAGCAATTACAGTGGGGAGAACAAGTATTTGATACACTGACTATTTTGCAGCTTTTCCTACTTACAAAGCATGTAGAGGTCTGTCATTTGTAAAAGCTCTACTTTTGTCTCAACAGACCACGTGACCTTCTCCCATTCCTCCTCTGGATCATCCAGATGGTCATTGGCAAACTTCAGACGGGACTGGATATGCGCTGGCTTGAGTAGGGGGACCTTGCGTGCGCAGCAGGATTTTAATCCATGACAGCGTAGTGTTACTAATGGTTTTCTTTGAGACTGTGGTCCCAGCTCTCTTCAGGTCATTGACCAGGTCCTGTTGTGGAGTTCTGGGCTGATCCCTCACCTTTCTCATGATCATTGATGCTCCACGAGGTGAGATCTTGCATGGAGCCCCAGACCGAGGGCGATTGAGCATCATCTTGAACTTCTTACATTTTCTAATAATTGCGCCAACAGTTGTTGCTTTCTCACCAAGCTGCTTGCCTATTGTCCTGTAGCCCATCCCAGCCTTGTGCAGGTCTACAATTTTACCCCTGATGTCCTTACCCAGCTCTCTGGTCTTGGCCATTGTGGAGAGGTTGGAGTCTGTTTGAGTGTGTGGACAGGTGTCTTTTATACAGGTAACAAGTTCAAACACGTGCAGTTGATACAGGTAGTGAGTGGAGAACAGGAGGGCTTCTTAAAGAAAAACGAACAGGTCTGTGAGAGCCGGAATTCTTACTGGTTGGTAGGTGATCAAATACTTATGTCATGCAATAAAATGCAAATTAATTTACTTAAAAATCATACAATGTGATTTTCTGGATTTTTGTTTTAGATTCCGTCTCTCACAGTTGAAGTGTACCCATGATAAAAATTACAGACCTCTACATGCTTTGTAAGTAGGAAAACATGCAAAATCGGCAATGTTTCAAATACTTATTCTCCCCACTGTATATTAAGGATGGAAAGAATGGAAACGGAAGTACTCCTCCAAAGCGAATGTGTCACCCAACCCATTACCCATTACCCAACCCATTACCCATTACCCAACCCATTACCCAACTCATTACTATTACCCAACCCATTACCCAACCCATTACCCATTACCCAACCCATTACCCATTACCCAACCCATTACCCATTACCCAACCCATTACCCATTACCCAACCCATTACCCATTACCCATTACCCAACCCATTACCTAACCCCTTACCCAACCCATTACCCATTACCCAACCCATTACCCATTACCCAACCCATTACCCATTACCCAACCCATTACCCATTACCTAACCCCTTACCCAACCCATTACCCAACCCATTACCCATTACCTAACCCCTTACCCAACCCATTACCCAACCAATTACCCATTACCCAACCCATTACCCATTACCTAACCCCTTACCCATTACTCATTACCCAATCCATTATCCATTACCCAACCCATTACCCATTGCCCATTACCCAACCCATTTCCCAACCCATTACCCATTACCTAACCCCTTACCCATTACTCATTACCCAACCCATTTCCCATTGCCCATTAACCAACCCATTACCCAACCCATTACCCATTACCCAACCCATTTCCCAACACATTACCCAACCCATTACCCAACCCATTACCCATTACTCATTACCCAACCCATTACCCATTACCCAACCCATTACCCAACCCATTTCCCAACACATTACCCAACCAATTACCAAAACCCAACCCATTACCCAACCCAACCCAACGTGTCACCCAACCCAACCCATTATGTAGCTGAAACTGTGAACTTCAACAGCCAATGTCCAAAAAATAAAATATGTGCCGCTACATAAGACAATCATAAGAACTGAGCTTGAAGAGAAAAATATCAGCTATTTCATTCTATGTAGGTTGGGATAGCCATATATAGCAACAGCATGAAATATTTCTGACTAGGGATTTTGAGTGCCAACGGTGCCTGTCATTTCTGAAATATAGACAAGATCTTCAACCTACATTTCCCTTATTGAGGGTGAAACTGTCTCTCAAAGTCAAGTGGAAGGTGACATTCCATTCCGATTGTAAACGATGGTTCAGCAGTTAGCTAATCTAATGAAAGCCCTCTCTGTTTGCAGAGTGGTGCTTTATGTGCCGACTGGTTCCTTTAAAATGTCTCTAACATGCTAGGAATGCACCGGAAGACAAGGTGTTCAGTTGGCCAAACATACAAAAAGTCTTCTTCAGTTTTCAGCACACCTTGATGTTGCATTTTGGACAAGAGTTCAAATAGGGTGAACTGTATTAATTATCGGTGTGGCAGAGTACAAGGCTTTTAGTTACTCATCCATTTTAGTTGGAGCAGATTTTTCTCCGTGCTTTTTCCTAAGCTGGCTAAAATCCATCAATACCCTCATCAAAGGTTCCAGACTGAAGCATCCAACAGGGATAATGAATGTCAGTCTCTTCAAAGGACATGGAGAAAATATTCTTACCACAGTGGTTTAACGCACAAGGGGTTACTATTGTTGTATTGATTTACATAATGCACTTTGAATGAGGACCCTTTCAAAGCCCTGGAATTCGTCTGGTGTGAGTCTACTCGCATCAGGAGTCACCACCACTGAAAAGGTGAAACAAAATAACTAATTGCAGGATTTCTTGACCTTCTGGCTGGCGCATGAACAGAAGTACACTGACACGTCAGAGAGGTGATGACAGGCCGTACAAGTTCACAGTTTGTTTTAACGTTACTGCAGCTGACAGAAAAAATGAAATGTGTGAATGAGGACAAAATGTTGGTAATGTACACAATCACACAGACCCAACCACGCGCCTGAGCACCTGTCTAGCACTTGTGCCTTATTTGATGTTTAGATGGCAAACATTCTCACTGCATTGCAGGCACATATGCATTGTAAAGCTTTAATAGGCCTAAACTCTGGCACAGTGACACTGAACACACTGATTATGCCTGCATTATTGTTTGACTAAAGTTGAACAGAGTGACCAGTAGAACTTTGATTCACAGAGATTGTAATCTGATGAATGTTTACATGATGCCATCACGTTCACATACAGGAAGCACTACTTAATCTACAGCTCTCGTCTGATATACATGATACATTTAGCATAACAAACGGAAGAGCGCACAAGACATCTGTAGCATAATAAGAAGACCGATCTCTTTTGTGGATAGAAATCATATCCTTCAGACTGATGAAATATCCTGACGATGAGTTGAAATGAGCTGAGAGAATGAACAAGGAATATGGTTGACAGCACAAAGAAGATGAAGGCGGTATTGGACGAGGTGAACGAGTTGCTGGAGTAAGCTGTACTTACAGCAATGCTGTGGCCGAAGCCAGAGCCAGGCTGTGGGCTAGCAGCACTAATGTAGTTGCCCACACCGGAGTCCTGGCTGGGAGTGCCATAGACGTCAGCCACGGGCCCGGGACTGTTGGTGCCGGGGAAGGCTCCGGGCCTGGCCTGGTTGGTGCCTGACGGAAGGGGGGAAGCGGGGGCGCCAAAATTGGATGATCAATGTAGCTATTTAGGACTGGTGGTGTGCAGAGATGGATAAAAGCTAAGTTTGTAGCTGAGGCCTGGCATGCATAGTGGGAGAGACTATAAGAACACTGGTGACCTGCAAAACTACTAACCTGACCCTTACCTTAAACGGGGAAAAAACGTTTGTATTTTTTCATTAGTCCCATATTGATACAGTCCCAAAATGTTTTGCATGTCAGCAGTCATGTTTTAAAGATATTGGACTTTCAAGAAGCAAAGTGTCACCAGCAACATTATCATGATGAAAAAAAAACACCAAATTATTTTATTATTATTATTATTATTATTTTGGGAGGATTTTCCCTTTAACCAAACGGTAACCAATTCTGAAAGTAAATATCAGTTTGCAGGTCAGGAGTGTCCATATAGCCTTTTCCATGCACAGTAAAATAAATCAAATCAAATAAAAATACTGGGATGAAAAACACAAAACACAAACCTCAATACACTACAGTCAAACAGGAAATGATAATGTCAGAGAGGAAGAAGGAAGAGTGTTTATAGTTTATGTATACATTAATTAGTTCAAATGGAATGTAACGCAAGCAGAAACGTATTAATAATGTTTAAATGTGATGTTTGTATGAGGAGCCTGGTATAAACATATACAGTACCAGTCAATAGTCTGGACACACCTACTCATTCAAGGGTTTTTCATTATTTTTTACTATTTTTTGCATTGTAGAATAATAGTGAAGACATCAAAACTATGAAATAACACATGGAATCATGTAGTAACCAAAAAAGTGTTCAAATAATCAAATAGTACTTTATATTTGAGATTCTTCAAAGTAGCCACCCTTTGCCTTGATGGCAGCTTTGCACACTCTTGGCATTCTCTCCACCAGCTTCATGAGGTAGTCACCTGGAATGCATTTAAAGGTGTGTCTTGTTAATTTGTGGAATCTCTTTCCTTCTTAATGTGTTTGAGCCAATCAGTTGTGTTGTGACAAGGTAGGGGTGGTATACAGAAGATAGCCCTACTTGGTAAAATACCAAGTCCATTTTGTGGCAAGAACAGCTCAAATAAGCAACAACAAAAATGACAGTCCGTCATTACTTTAAGACGTGAAGGTCAGTCAACACGGAACATTTCAAGAACTTTGAAAGTTTCTTTAAGTGCAGTCGCAAAAAACATCAAGCGCTATGATGTAACTGGTTCTCATGAGGACCGCCACACAAAAGGAAGACCCAGAGTTAGATCTGCTGCAAAGGATAAGTTCATTAGTTACCAGCCTCAGAAATTGCAACCCAAATAAAATGCTTCACAGAGTTCAAGTAACAGACACATGTCAACATGAACTTTTCAGAGGAGACTGCGTGAATCAGGCCTTTGTGGTCGAATTGCTGCAGAGAAAGCACTACTAAAGGACACCAATAAGAAGAGAGACTTGCTTGGGCCAAGAAACACAAGCAATGGACATTAGACAGGTGGAAATCTGTACGAATTTGAGATTTTTGGTTCCAACCGCCATGTCTTTGTGAGACGTAGAATTAGGTGAACAGATGATCTACGCATGTGTAGTTCCCACCGTGAAGCATGGAGGAGGAGGTGTGATGGTGTGGGGGTGCTTTGCTGGTGACACTGTCAGTGATTTATTCAGAATTCTAGGGACACTTAACCAGCAGATCTACCACAGCATTCTGCAACAATACGCCGTCCCATCTGATTTGGGCTTAGTGGGACTATCATTTGTTTTTCAACAGGACAATGATCCGACACACCTCCAGGCTGTGTAAGGGCTATTCGACCAAGAAGGAGAGTGATGGAGTGCTGCATTAGATGACCTGGCCTCCACAATCACCTGACCTCAACCCAATTGAGATGGTTTGGGATGAGTTGGACCGCAGAGTGAAGGAAAAGCAGCCAACAAGTGCTCAGCATCAAGTGCTCAGCATCAAGGCAAAGGGTGGCTACTTTGAAGAATCTAAAATATGTTTTGATTTGTTTAACACTTTTTGGTTACTACATGATTCCATATGTGTTATTTCATAGTTTTGATGTCTTCACTATTGTTCTACAATGTAGAAAATAGTCAAAAAGAAGAAGAACCCTTGAATGAGTAGGTGTGTCTAAACTTTTGACTGGTACTATACATATGCAAAATGTATACATATTCTACAAGCCATCTGACCAGCTCCAACTAAACTCGGTTTTAAAAGACGATGTAATTCAGGAGCTGTTCTATAAAGGGAAGATATGAAGGCTATCTCTCTACACAGCAGCTGAAGGAGCTCATCTCAAGATCCGACAGGATGAAAAAACGTGGCAGAGAAAAAGTGAGCTGCCTCTTTTCGGGTCCCTCTCCTTATCACTTTTTTACATCTCTCCGTCTAGCGCTGCGTTGTGCGTCCGCCAGCGTCAAATATGACTGCCCGTTCATGAATCCCACTTTCATACAATAAATTGCTGCAGGGATTTGGGCACAACACCCCCTATCTAATCAACACCTGTCGCTAGGAGAGGCCCTCTCTCTCTCTCCTCCTTTAAATATATGATGGTGATTATCTTTCCCTTAGTGCCAGGGGTATCAGGCCTAGCTGGTGCCTGACAGCCAGGAAATTACACAGGGTGTCCTGGGTAATGCCTGCTAAAAGACTGCATCATTGAGTCACATTTCCACAGCAGCCTCCCACCAAGCCCAGCCGGCCCTTCTGCATAGAGCGAGAGAGAGAGAGAGAGAGAGCACATTAAAGAGCAGAGAAATGGACCCCACCACCCACACTCTGGATATCAGAGCTCATCCAGAGAGAAAGAGAGAGAGAGAGAGAGAGAGTGAGATAAGAGAGTGAGAGAGAAGAGCTTGAGAGAGAGACAGAGAGAAGAGAGAGAGAGAGAAAAGAGCGAGAAGAGAGCGAGACAGAAAGAAGAGGGAAAAGAGAGAGAGAGGGAGAAGAGAGCGCGGAGAGAGAAGAGAGCGAGAGAGATATAGAGAAAAGAGCGAGAGAGAAGACAGTGAGCAAGAGAGAAGAGAGGGAGTGGAGAGAGAAGAGAGTAAGAAAAGAGAAAAGAGAGGAGATAGAGAAAAGAGGAGAGAAAATATAGAGAGCGAAAAGAGAGCGAGGAGAGGAGAGAGAAAATAGAGAGAAAAGAGAGAAAATAGAGAGAGAGAAGAGAGTGAGAGAGGAGAGTGAAAATAGAGAGAGAAGAGAGTGAGAGAGAAGAGAGCGAGAGAGAGAGAAAGAGGCAAGAGAAAAGAGAGAGAGAAGAGAGAGAGAGAGAAGAGAAAAGAGAGAAAAGAGAGCGAGAGAGAAGATAGACAGAAGAGAGAGTGTGTGTGTGTGTTTAATGTATGACGGGCAGGGAAGATAGGCAGCCACTATAACCAACTGACGAAAGTCTCAACAGCCAATCTAGATGACCTTGGCAGTGTATGTGAGGAAAACTACGGCTATAAAGCGAGAGGGGCAAAGAGAGACAGAATCTTTTGAAAAGTAGAACACGAGGCCGGGGAGAAATCCCAGACCAATAATAATGGCAATTAAGAAATGAGAGAGCAGGAAATAAAAAAGAAAAGGGGAAGTAGAGGAACCATGGGGTTGGCTTAAATTGCTCTAATTGTTGTCTAGACTACTTGAGCCATTGCTGCTGTCAGCTCAGCACCAGGTGACCCTCTGTTTTAGTGTGTTGAAAAGACAAATTAAAATAAATAAAAACAAGAGCAGATATTCAAATTAAAAAATCCGGGGAACCTCGGGCCCCCATGGCGAGGTCTGCTAATTTTTCTCTCCGAGCGCCGCTCAGTGACACTCCTATTAATAAAGGAATATTAAATCAGTCTTCCACTGCAGCTGGAAGCTTTTGCTTGGTGCGGATGTGGATTGAAAGGGAGGTCTATTAATGCGCTTGATCTGAAGACTCGTGAGGGTAAGGGTTATTAAAACCAGCTCAAGAAAGGAGACAGTCTAGATGAGAATGGAGGAGGATTTAGCCACACATTGTAATATGTGTCAAAATGAAATCTCAGTATAAACTAAGTGGGCTACGCTATACAGATACACCTCCATGATCACCATAGATGATTGGATTGTGAAAGATATTGTAAGGTGTAACTGTGCTCTCATAAAAGTGTCGTATGATTAAAAAAAACACAATATTATCTATGGATATCACTGTTTGGGAGCAGAAAACGCATATACACACATACACACACACACCCGGACACACACACACACCACATCAAATATTTCCTTCTCCCTCTAACAAGAGCAGATTAAATAATGAAATGATAAAGATAGAGTAGCCTCATTGTGAGGGAGAAATAAACAACTTCTCAGAGTGACATTGCTGCTTAGTATCAAGCAGTTCCTGACTGGCTGCATTGTTCTTATCAGAGTGACCCAGTCCTGACATGGCTGTTTTACCCACTCTATCTCTGTTTATACAGCAGGCTAGATTCCTCATAATTGCTAGACTTTGCTGAACTGCACATCCCCCTGGCCGTTCCCATGTTGAACAGGATTTACAGTATTTAAACCCCACTGTCAGCCCCACTAATAACTACACATGACTTACACTCATTGGAGCACAGTTGTGGGGTTAGAACATTATTGGTGATTTAAAAAGAATCTCAATGCAATAAAATGTCCAGCACTTTCTGCTCCAGTCTAGATTTATCCAAGGAAATATGGCTTGAAGAACAAGAAAAGAAGTGGAAAAAGAAGAGCACGGTGTGTGTTTCTGAAGGCTAGATCATTCAGACTGGCTGTGCATGAGCTATGATAACCCATTCAATTAGTTCTTTCCTCATAAAATATATTACATTCCAGCAACAAAACATTATCTGGAAAGATAATGTCAAGCCAACAGGAATAATTTGCCACAGAACTTTTGCTCAACTTATTCATGATGATATTCACTATAGTCAAATACAAGCATTGGGAGCTCAATTTGTGGTCACTCGTTCTGTATGACAAATTCCTCATCAATTAGCAGTCTAAAAACATATAAATGATGGTTCATCACCTTATATGAAAAAGTCATGCACTGTACCAACAAACAAGATGCATTGTGGGTAAGCAAGGGATGGAGATCAATATTTGAAGGGTGTGATAAGAAAAAATAATATTGACCTTGCTATATCTTAAACAAAAAACGGTCATAATGTAACTGTATAGCTTTAGACCGTCCCCTCGCCCATACCCGGGCGCGAACCAGGGACCCTCTGCACACACAACAACAGTCACCCATGAAGCATCATTACCCATCGCGCCACAAAAGCCGCAGCCCTTGCAGAGAAAGGGGAACCACTACTTCAAGGTCTCAGAGCAAGTTATGTCACCGATTGAAACTCTATTTAGCGCGCACCACACTCTCACTCTCTCTCTCTTTTACACTCTCTCTCTCTCTCTTTTACACTCCCCCACTCTCTCTTTTACAGTCTCACACTCTTTTACACTCTCACACTCTCTTTCTCTTTTACACTCCCCCACTCTCTCTTTTACACTCTCACACTCTTTTACACTCTCACTCTCCCTCTCTTTTATACTATCACTCTCTCTCTCTTTTACACTCTCACTCTCCCTCTCTTTTATACTATCACTCTCTCTCTCTTTTATACTCTCACTCTCTCTCTCTTTTACACTCTCACTCTCTCTCTCTTTCTTTTACACTCTCACACTCTTTTACACTCTCTCTCTTTTACACTCCCCCACTCTCTCTTTTACACTCTCACTCTCTCTTTTACACTCCCCCACTCTCTCTTTTACACTCTCACACTCTTTTACACTCTCACTCTCTCTCTTTTACACTCCCCCACTCTCTCTTTTATACTCTCACTCTCTCTTTCTCTTTTACACACTCTCTCTCTCTCTTTTACACTCCCCCACTCTCTCTTTTACACTCTCACACTCTTTTACACTCTCACTCTCTCTCTTTTACACTCCCCCACTCTCTCTTTTACACTCTCACTCTCTCTTTTACACTCTCACTCTCTGTCTTTTACACTCCCCCACTCTCTCTTTTACACTCTCACTCTCTCTCTTTCTTTTACACTCTCACACTCTTTTACACTCTCACTCTCTCTCTTTTACACTCCCCCACTCTCTCTTTTACACTCTCTCTCTCTCTTTTACACTCCCCCACTCTCTCTTTTACACTCTCACACTCTTTTACACTCTCACTCCCTCTATTTCTTTTACACTCTCACACTCTTTTACACTCTCACTCTCTCTCTTTTACACTCTCACTCTCTTTTTATTTTACACTCTCACTCTTTTACACTCTCACTCTCTTTTACACTCTCACTCTCTCTCTTTCTTTTACACTCTCACACTCTTTTACACTCTCACTCTCTCTCTCTTTTACACACTCACTCTCTCTTTTACACTCTCACTCTCTCTCTCCCTCTCTCTCTTTTACACTCTCACTCTCTCTCTTTCTTTTACACTCTCACTCTCTCTCTTTTACACTCTCACTCTCTCTCTTTTACACTCTCACTCTCTCTCTTTTACACTCTCACACTCTTTTACACTCTCACTCTCTCTCTTTCTTTTACACTCTCACACTCTTTTACACTCTCACACTCTTTTACACTCTCACTCTCTCTCTCTTTTACACTCTCACTCTCTCTTTTACACTCTCACTCTCTCTCTCTTTTACACTCTCACTCTCTCTTTAAAAACTATCGCTCTCTCTCTCTCTCTTTTACACTCTCACACTCTTTTACACTCTCACTCTCTCTTTAAAAACTCTCTCTCTCTCTCTGTCTCTTTTACACCCTCGCTCCCTCTGACTCTTTTACACTCTCACTCTCTCCCTCACTTTTACACTGTCACTCTCTTTCTTTTACACTCTCACTCTCTCTTTTACACTCTCACTCTCTCTCTCTCTCTCTCTTTCACACTCTCTCTTTTACACTCTCACTCTCTCTTTTACACACTGTCTCGCTCTCTCTCTCTCTCTCTCTCTCTCTCTCTCTCTCTCTCTCTCTCTCTCTCTCTCTCTCTTTTTCTCTCTCTCTCTCTTTTACACTCTCACTCTCTCTTTTACACACTGTCTCTCTCTCTCTCTCTCTCTCTCTCTCTCTCTTACACTCTCACTCTCTCTTTTTACACTCTCACTCTCTCTTTTACACTCTCACTCTCTCTTTTACACACTCTCGCTCTCTCTCTTACATTCTCACTATTTCTCACTCTCTCTTTTACACTCTCACTCTCTCATTTACACTCTCACTCTCTCTTTAAAAACTCTCGCTCTCTCTCTCTTTTACACTCTCACTCTCTCTCTCTCTTTTACACTCTCACTCTTACTCTCTCTTTTACACTCTCTCTCTTTTACTCTTTTACACTCTTTCTTTCTTTCTTTCTCACACACACACACACACACACACACACACACACACACACACACACACACACACACACACACACACACACACACACACACACACACACACACACACACACACACACACACACACACAATAGCCTTCTGATAATTCCTAACTAGAGTTCATGAATCTGAATGGCATCATTGACTAATTGAAGGAGACGTTAGCGGGGTACACACCTGGGCTCTTAAAGTGGTCCGGGCTGTGCTGCAGGTGGTGCTGGAGGGGGGAGTTGCAGGCGGAGGTGGCATGATGCTCACTGTGCTGCAGCATCTGAGCAGCATGGGGCCCCAGGGAGCCAAAGTCGGCAAAGGAGCAGGGCGGCCCCCGCAGGTCACTGGGCCCGGCCCCGGAATAGAACCCATAATCTGGGAACCCTGAGAGATAAGAGTATAGTATAGGGAGGGAGGGAAGGGCGGGAGGGAGGGAAGGGCGGGAGGGAGGGGCGGGAGGGAGGGAGGGGCGGGAGGGAGGGGCGGGATGGGACGCATGTCCATCATCTTGGAAACATTTTACACAGTACTATAGTAACGTAATGGCTTTTTTTGTTGTTATTTTATTGCTATGTTGTTGTTGTTTTTCTGCATGGTATTGTGGTGTGGTAAAGAGGAAGGCAAACTACAGCAAACATCCATGATGCTTCCCCCCACCGCCCACCACCCCCAGCTGCCCCACTGGCAGTGTGTGTGTGTGTGTAATGTGGTATGAGAGACTGGGTACAGGGGCACTACATTACACACACACCAGCCCTGCTCCCTAAAACTAGTGTAGCTGATGTGGCCTCAGGCTAAAAATGATGGTCAAATAAAATCTTTAGCAGAACTTACAACAGGTCAGTTCATGTAATCTTCACTTGCTCGCTTCAAAACACACACACACATAATAACTGTGTGAAATACACACACTAAGAGCTCAAGAGTGAAAAATAACCAAAATGAGATTCTCCTAAAATAAGCGGGAGAATGATGAAGGAAAATCTATTATTCATGTTTGGGCTTCTGCTCATAAATCAATATGATTAGAACAGCAATTCCTCATTCATTTTAGATTTGACACAGGCAAGATTCCACAATGTACTGCACTACTGATGTGGTGGAGAGGAGAAACAGACACAAGGCATTTGTAGCCTAGTGGGCGGCAGGGTAGCCTAGTGGTTAGAGCGTTGGACTAGTAACCGGAAGGTTGCAAGTTCAAACGTTCAAACGCCCGAGCTGACAAGGTACAAATCTGTCATTCTGCCGCTGAACAGGCAGTTAACCCACTGTTCCTAGGCCGTCATTGAAAATAATCATTTGTTCTTAACTGACTTGCCTAGTAAAATAAAACTATAAAGCTTACAGCTCTGTACCGTGCACACTCACAGAGAGCTGCATTATCTGTGTAAATGGACTGTACTTAAAGAATATTATGCTTTCGTGTTTTTATATTTGTTTAGTTTCAGTTCGTTTTCAGACCTGATTTGCTAGTTTTTATTTAGTTATAGTTGTATACAAATATTTCGTTTTTATATTATTTTGTTTCAAAAAATTGTGTCACTTTCACAATCTGCAACGTTCATCAGGACGCAACGTTTTGGAATGTTCAGATAGAAATAGCCTATGTAGAATAATATCAATATGTAGAATCAGCTCTATTCATGGCTCTATTCATGGCATTTCTATCTGCAACGTTCAAGACTGTTTGGCAACTAAACATGGCAAAGGTCTTGTGTCAGTCATTAGACTGTCAGTCATTAGATTAGGTTCGGTTTAAATTCTGAAGTAAATCTCAATGTGACTTGGATTTAAAAGGAATAGTACAGACTGGTACAAAAAATATGGTGGAAGGAAACTCTCTCTCGCCCAAGTTTACACCAATACAATACTTTTTAACTTTAGTATTGTAAGAAGAATCAAGTTAGCTACCTAGCTGATTTTGTTAGCTAGTGACACTGGTGATAGTGATGCACAAGCTAGGCTTATTTAAACATTGCCATCAACTGGCAACATTTGCCTGCCATTTAGTACTTGAAAACCCCACTAGATTGTTGGCCAAAGCTTAGAATTGTATTTAACTCAAATTCATGGTGGTTTTTATTTTATTTTATTTAGTTTTGGAGTAAAATAGAATAGTTTCAGTGTATTTTTTGTTTTTCCAAACATGTTTATTAATCAAATACTCAGTGGCGACCCATCATTCAGGGAATTTTGAGCCCCACTTGTTTAGCAAAAATATATATATATATATTATATACAGTACCAAGTCAAAAGTTGACACTTTATATTTTTGACTATTTTCTACATAGTATATGTAATAAGGCATCAAAACTCTGAAATAACACATATGGAATCATGTAGTAACCAAAAGTAAAATCAAAATATATTTTATATTTGATATTCTTCAAAGTAGCCACCCTTTGCCTTGATGACAGCTTTGCACACCCCCTGTAAATAGGCTTATTACTGTTATTTTATTGTTGCTCTTTAAATAAAAAATTTAAATTAAAATTTTTCTATTTTCATTTTTTTCATTTTTATGTATTTATTGTTTACTTCAGTTTATTTAGAAAATACTTTCTTAACACTTATTGTTTCTTAAAACGGCATTGTTGGTTAAGGGCTAGTAAGTAAGCATTTCACTGTCAGGTCTAAACCTGAGACAAATAACATTTGATTTGATTTGTTGCTAGTGGCGACCTGTCATTCAGGGCAGGTGGATTTGTGTTGTCAGTGGCGACCCGTCATTCAGAGCAGGTGGATTTGTGTTGTCAGTGGCGACCCGTCATTCAGAGCAGGTGGATTTGTGTTGTCAGTGGCGACCCGTCATTCAGAGCAGGTGGATTTGTGTTGTCAGTGGCGACCCGTCATTCAGAGCAGGTGGATTTGTGTTGTCAGTGGCGACCCGTCATTCAGAGCAGGTGGATTTGTGTTGTCAGTGGCGACCCGTCATTCTGAGCAGGTGGATTTGTGTTGTCAGTGGCGACCCGTCATTCAGAGCAGGTGGATTTGTGTTGTCAGTGGCGACCCGTCATTCAGAGCAGGTGGATTTGTGTTGTCAGTGGCGACCCGTCATTCAGAGCAGGTGGATTTGTGTTGTCAGTGGCGACCAGTCATTCAGAGCAGGTGGATTTGAGTTGTCAGTGGCGACCCGTCATTCAGAGCAGGTGGATTTGTGTTGTCAGTGGCGACCCGTCATTCAGAGCAGGTGGATTTGTGTTGTCAGTGGCGACCCGTCATTCAGAGCAGGTGGATTTGTGTTGTCAGTGGCGACCCGTCATTCAGAGCAGGTGGATTTGTGTTGTCAGTGGCGACCCGTCATTCAGAGCAGGTGGATTTGTGTTGTCAGTGGCAACCCGTCATTCAGAGCAGGTAGGACAGAGCCTGTTTTGAGCAGCACCTGTTTTTTTGCATGTTAATTTGGCATTAATTTGTGTCACATATCAGTTTGCAAACAATGTAAAAATACATTTATTGAGTAAATAAAGCTGCATGGTCTCTTTTTTGTTTTCTTGAGTAAGGCAGCTCCAAAATGCAGGTGTTTGAGCCTAGCTCAGTGCTTTCTGTGGTGGTGGTGGTGGTGGTGGTGGTGGTGGTGGTGGTGGTGGTGGTGGTGGTGGTGGTGGTGGTGGTGGGGCAGCCAGCGGAAAATACAGAGCTTAGGGGCTGGTAATGTTCTCTCGTTGTGCCGTGATTCACGCAGTGTTCTGTTACTAATGGGGACACTACGTCACTGCAAAATCTACAGGGAGAGCTAGAAAATTCAAGCTCCTTGGATGCTGCCATGGAGTTACATTAGAAGTGCCCATCCAAGAAGGTTATTGGTCACAGATAAAATATCTACCGTAGCTTTGATTGGACTGATTATGTCAGCATCATACTTTTAAAATCTTAGCTTCTTAGCTAGCAAGCTAGCAGTCATCATCATGAATCAAGTCGACAATCTACTGACAAATCCTTTTCAATCCTTGTCATATGAAGAGAAATTATGAAGAGAGATTACAGATAAAACGTATCGGTGCTCATCGGCCATTGGACATAAACATTACACAACAAGTTGGAAATCACTAACCAGCTATTCAGTGGAGTGGGGGTGTGGTCCAAATCTGGGTTTAAGGGTCTCTTTTCAAAGCATAAAAGGATAAACATTCGACATTGGCCATGCTGTCAATCCAGCATGACTTTTGCTATGTTCAAAACAACTGGAAACTCAAAACTGGGAAATCTCAGACTTCAGTGAGTTCAAGACAACTGGGAACTCTGGGAAAAAAAGAGCTCCGACTGGGAAAATCCGTTTTGAACGGTCATCCAACTCAGAATTCCAAATCGGGAACTTGGCCTCTTTCTAGAGCTCCGACCTGAAGATCACTAACGTCATGATTCAACCCTGTTTTTTCCCCCAGAGTACCCAGTTGTCTTGAAAGCACCATAAATTAAGAGAATGCCAGACTTTGATGATAAAGTTTGATGACAAAATTTGCCCACGAAGGACCACTGCGCCACCTCCCTGTTCAAGTGAGCACAGCACAACAAGATGAGTCCAAAAATGCCTTGTATGCTGTTGCATAAATGATGTAATATGCCAGGGAGATATGTATACTTAGCTAACAAAGTAAACTTGTGCATCACCCTAGTAATTTGGTCCCTTTTCGCCTCATAACTTAGCCCATTGTTCTAACTTGGTTGTGCACATGTAGCCTATTTTAGAGAAATGTCACCATCTAACATTGTAAGAGATTTCATTGTCTGCTTATATGCCCCCTTTATTTATCTTACTGTTCTGACTTGGTGTACCAGGAGAATACTGTAAGAACAGCTCATGTTCTGAATTCTGTCGCTGTACATTTCAAAAGTGCTGAACAAATAGTTATATTGACTACGTCCGTCTTAGCTCGCTCATTAATGTCTTAATCGAAATGACGGTTTCCCTCTTATCCACTAGTCGTCCCCTTATGCCATAGTTTGTACATCTCAATTGTCAGTAGAAACCTCATTTGTTTAAGCAAGTCAGCCATATCAGCGTTGTTTTTAAAAAAGGCAGTAAATGAGGCTGAATTAACTGTTTTTCTGCCAGACAAGGCTCTGCTGACAGCCAGGTGTAGCAGTGGTAAGGTGCTGGGACTGCTGTTGGGACTATGCTGATGGGACAGCTTTATGTAGGCCCTAATAGTTTGTGGGCACCATTTGTCAACGTTATAGTGCAATTAATGTATTGTTTAGTGTTGTGTAATGGCTTTTTTGGCATGCATCTAAAACATTTTTTTTTTTTTGCCCCACCAAGATTTACATACTAAAATTGCCACTGCAAATACTAAATAGATTTTTATGATTTGTTTTCATATTAGTTTCAGTTTACTATAATAGCCATGCTGCTTAAACACATCACTCGTGGGGTTGAACAATGTGTTGACGTGGACCACAGGTCTCCTGACTCATAATGTGTTGATAAAAACCTATCTTTGCACATTGACATTACTGTACTTATCTAGCCTTTGCTTTTCATATCCAAATGTACTCATTCACTCTACTGACTGACCAAAATAACGAAACATACTTTCACTTCATGTAAAAAAATAAGTTTTATCGAACCTTTATTGAACTAGGCAAGTCAGTTAAGAACAAATTCTTATTTACAATGTCGGCCTACATGTATGCAGTGAATGTCAGCCTACATGTACAGTGGGGCAAAAAAGTATTTAGTCAGCCACCAATTGTGCAAGTTCTCCCACTTAAAAAGAGGAGAGAGGCTTGTAATTTTCATCATAGGTACACTTCAACTATGACAGACAAAATGAGAATAAAAAAAATCCAGAAAATCACATTGTAGGATTTTTTATTAATTTTCTTTGCAAATTATGGTGGAAAATAAGTTCTTGCACATTTGGTGGCTGACTAAATACTTTTTTGCCCCACTATATGCAGTGAATGTCGGCCTACATGTATGCAGTGAATGAAGGCCTACATGTATACAGTGAATGAAGGCCTACATGTATGCAGTGAATGAAGGCCTACATGTATGCAGTGAATGAAGGCCTACATGTATGCAGTGAATGTCGGGCTACAGGTATGCAGTGAATGAAGGCCTACATGTATGCAGTGAATGTCGGCCTACATGTATGCAGTGAATGAAGGCCTACATGTATGCAGTGAATGAAGGCCTACATGTATGCAGTGAATGAAGGCCTACGTGTATGCAGTGAATGAAGGCCTACATGTATGCAGTGAATGTCGGGCTACATGTATGCAGTGAATGTCGGGCTACAGGTATGCAGTGAATGAAGGCCTATGTGCATGCAGTGAATGAAGGCCTACATGTATGCAGTGAATGAAGGCCTACGTGTATGCAGTGAATGAAGGCCTACATGTATGCAGTGAATGTCGGGCTACAGGTATGCAGTGAATGAAGGCCTACGTGTATGCAGTGAATGAAGGCCTACATGTATGCAGTGAATGTCGGGCTACATGTATGCAGTGAATGAAGGCCTACGTGTATGCAGTGAATGAAGGCCTACGTGTATGCAGTGAATGTCGGGCTACATGTATGCAGTGAATGAAGGCCTACGTGTATGCAGTGAATGAAGGCCTACATGTATGCAGTGAATGAAGGCCTACATGTATGCAGTGGATGAAGGCCTACATGTATGCAGTGAATGAAGGCCTACATGTATGCAGTGAATGAAGGCCTACGTGTATGCAGTGAATGAAGGCCTACATGTATGCAGTGAATGAAGGCCTACATGTATGCAGTGAATGAAGGCCTACATGTATGCAGTGAATGTCGGGCTACAGGTATGCAGTGAATGAAGGCCTACGTGTATGCAGTGAATGAAGGCCTACGTGTATGCAGTGAATGTCGGCCTACATGTATGCAGTGAATGTCGGCCTACAGGTATGCAGTGAATGTCGGGCTACAGGTATGCAGTGAATGTCGGGCTACAGGTATGCAGTGAATGTCGGGCTACAGGTATGCAGTGAATGTCGGGCTACAGGTATGCAGTGAATGAAGGCCTACGTGTATGCAGTGAATGAAGGCCTACAGGTATGCAGTGAATGTCGGGCTACAGGTATGCAGTGAATGAAGGCCTACGTGTAAGCAGTGAATGAAGGCCTACAGGTATGCAGTGAATGAAGGCCTACGTGTATGCAGTGAATGTCGGCCTACAGGTATGCAGTGTATGTTTGTGGAGACAACAGAAGACAGATGTCTAAAAAGTTGAGGAAATGGAAGACAGAAAGAGAGAGGCGTTCAGGATGCGCCGGCCCTCTCCACTCCGCATCTCTCCAGAAGAGGGGGATGCCCACTCAAGCAAGGCATTTTTAATCATTTAAGGAAGGGAACAAAACATACACACACACACTTAGGTTTTAATAAACGTTTTATGTGCACGCTAATAGCCGGGTGTCCTTGAGGTTCAAAGTGATTTCTGAGCTCCCCTCTAATTAGCCGTCCCGTTCTGTTTCCTCTCTTCTTCCTAATTAGATCTTTAACAACAAACAAATGAAGACCTTTACAGAGCCATGCCACCAACACCCACATTAGTTCCCACTGAGGAGGAGGCCTCCGCCTGGCTCCTTTCCTTTGACACTCTGTTCCCCTCACAGGCCACCCGCCATGATGCCAGCCAGCAGAAGCATCCCCCTAAATACAGACTAGGGAGAACAACCTGGCAGGAATGACAGGGAGACAAATACAACATTAACACTCTTGCAGGTGCGCGCACACACACACACACACACACACACACACACACACACACACACACACACACACACACACACACACACACACACACACACACACACACACACACACACACACACACACACACACACACACACACACACACACACACACACACACACACACACACACACACACACACACACTTACAACAAACACACCTGGCGGCTTTGTTTGCACTGACATGGAGAATGAGTCCTTGGCTGCCGGCGTCCCGGGTGCCTTGGCTGCCGGCGTCCCGGGTGCCTTGGCTGCCGGCGTCCCGGGTGCCTTGGCTGCCGGCGTCCCGGTGCCTTGGCTGCCGGCGTCCCGGTGCCTTGGCTGCCGGGGTGCCTTGGCTGCCGGCGTCCCGGGTGCCGTGAACGTCTCATCTAACAAAGCACGGCAAAATGACTTATATTATTCCGGGAGATCATGATACCACTATCTATGTAAAATGTGGAATAAAATGCAGGTAAAAAGCTCCCGTTTACAGACTACAGATTATTGATTGATTATTGTGCTAAGCTAATTCTCCTTTCTGTACATGCAAATTATTAACTTTGAGTGCGTGGAAGTGAAAAACGTAGAGGAATTGAACAGCACCATTGGAGAGATCAAGGTTGGGACAAGAATGGCATGGCTCTGCTGTTCCTATAGCGACGCATGTCCTCTGTCTGTCTATCTGTCCATTCTGATGGAGAATGTATTTGTTTTTTATTATTATTGTGTATTTGGTAGTTGTTGTCATCTATGCCTCCTTATCTATTTAAAAAAAAAATTGTATAAATAAAGCATTTCTAATTACAGTACCTCATAAAATGAGAGAAATAACTCTATTACAAGAGTTGTGTCAACTCCCAACCATCGCCCTAACATGGACAGTGTTCAGCAGCCGGTCTCTAGCACGGCCAGACACGTGTTGGAGCTGT
Source organism: Oncorhynchus gorbuscha (assembly GCF_021184085.1). NCBI lineage: Eukaryota > Metazoa > Chordata > Actinopteri > Salmoniformes > Salmonidae > Oncorhynchus > Oncorhynchus gorbuscha. Next base: position 25,425,438 of record NC_060185.1, read on the forward strand.
GGAACATCTGCAGGGCCCCTCCCTGGCTGTAGCCTCAACACATCGCCAGCAGCAGAGCTTACGCCTGGTGAGGCTGGGCTGACTGGAGCTCTGGAGAAGTGTTGTGTCAATGCTACTACCATTAGGGAGACCCCATCTGGGAACACCACTACAGAGCCAATGGGTGGATGACATGACAGAGGATAAACACAGGCTCTATCTGGTCCTCTAGTTCTCTAGTCCATTACACATAATGACATGCCAGAGGCTAAACACAGGCTCTATGTAGTCCTCTAGTTCTCTAGTCCATTACACATAATGACATACCAGAGGCTAAACACAGGCTCTATGTAGTCCTCTAGTTCTCTAGTCCATTACACATAATGACATGCCAGAGGCTAAACACAGGCTCTATCTGGTTCTCTAGTTCTCTAGTCCATTACACATAATGACATACCAGAGGCTAAACACAGGCTCTATCTGGTTCTCTAGTTCTCTAGTCCATTACACATAATGACATGACAGAGGCTAAACACAGGCTCTATCTGGTCCTCTAGTCCATTACACATAATGACATGACAGAGGCTAAACACAGGCTCTATCTGGTCCTCTAGTCCATTACACATAATGACATGACAGAGGCTAAACACAGGCTCTATCTGGTCCTCTAGTCCATTACACATAATGACATGACAGAGGCTAAACACAGGCTCTATCTGGTCCTCTAGTCCATTACACATAATGACATGACAGAGGCTAAACACAGGCTCTATCTGGTTCTCTAGTTCTCTAGTCCATTACACATAATGACATGACAGAGGCTAAACACAGGCTCTATCTGGTTCTCTAGTTCTCTAGTCCATTACACATAACGCTCCACAACATGTATCAAAGGGTACAAACATGAAACAAACCAACAAATGTATAAACAAATAGCACTTTTTATGAGATGTAAGGAAACATAGAGGTGATTTGTTGCCGCAGGGAATCATTGCGCTGTGCTTTCCCTTCAGTGGATGTTCACGTGAGGCCAGGAAAACCCTTAAACAATAGCGATGGCCAACAGTCATTGTACACTATAGTTACATCATCACGTTTAGTAACACAAGGCCACTATAGTCACCAAACGCCCCCTGTGGTGTGACAACCATGATACAGTCTCCCATTTCAGTATCATCAATTAAAAACAAGAATGACAAAATAATATAGTAATAACAAACGATCAAGACGAGGTGGCCTTTCTCTCCAGCATCCTGCCAAACACACACCTTCTTAATTGGGCAGGCCATTACTCATCTCCACAACAAATGTGTGTGGCTCTGGGTTGCCGCGGCAACGGGATGGGGACTATATAGGCTCAGCGGAGTGGATCTTTGAGGGAGCGTTACCATTTATGATTATAATCGTCCTCCTCTTCTCTTCTCCTCAGCATGCCGTGTGTGTATAGAGGACGGATGAAGTCCATTCTGACCACTTCCATCATGGTCATCATCATTACTGTCTGTCAAAATCACTGTCATCATCCTCTTCACAAGTCTGTTTACCAGTCTATTTATCTACATGAGCACCTCCAGTCAAGATTTTAATTTCATGTTTCAAGGGGTGATTTCAAAACTTTTGAAATGCTGGTAATTTCACGGAGAATGCTATCATGTGCTTCCGCTTTGTGTCATGATGAATGAAAAGCCCTTTCGTTAACATGTCTGGGTCTACTGCCAAGCCTGTCTTCTAAACGTTGTGCCTAATGGAGAGAGAAACGCTTAACACCTGTCGTGTCAGCAACATTATTCACACTATTTATGTGTTGATGTTAGCGAGAAAAAACATTTAAAAAGCTCTTCCATAGAAAGATAGTGGAAGAGTTGACAAGTGGCCTGGAGGACTGGTGCCAACCTTGGAAATAACATTTCACACAATCACCTGCCTCAGGCCACACTGTCAGAGGCACTGGATCCATTTGAGAGGGCCCCAGAGTGTGTGTGTGTCTATTTTCTCAAACAAAACCCTGTCTCATTCAGTCACACACACTGACCTTGCAAGTACACACCTGCACACACACAAACCCTTGAAGGCAGGCACCAGTGTGCACGCATGTGTAGGCACAGAGCAGTGCAGATCTCTTCAGAAAAAGTGAATAATACACTTGTCAAATGTGCTTCAAAATTAGCTTTGAATTTCAGAGCATCTGCAATTAGCTCCATTTCCACCTATGTCATTTGAAAAGATGAGGCTCTCTTTCTGTTATGCCTGGAGTGGCTTTCAGTCCCCGTCTCAAACACCATTTCTTAACCGAATAGGTGACTAATTAACAAAGGACAAGTTCTTTTCAGCCTGCGATGGCAGTTCATAAATAATTGCTAGATAATGGCTCCTCATTTTGTGCTCTGATAGGCTGGAATTATGATAGTTACTAGATGATATATTCTGTATGTTCACAGGAAGAGGAGTACTGCCATCCATCCACAGACACAGCGCTGCAGCCCTTATATCTTCATCCAACACACTTTCACATCCACAGACCACATACACACACAAACACACACACATATACACACACACTTTCATGCATCACAGGCAAACAAACACCATGAGAAAAGAAGGAGGACTGTTGGTAGAAAACTGTTGGTAGGGGACTGCTGGTAGAGGACTGCTGGTAGAGGACTGCTGGTAGAGGACTGCTGGTAGAGGACTGTTGGTAGGGGACTGTTGGTAGGGGACTGCTGGTAGAGGACTGCTGGTAGAGGACTGTTGGTAGGGGACTGCTGGTAGAGGACAGTTGGTAGGGGACTGCTGGTAGAGGACTGCTGGTAGAGAACTGTTGGTAGAGGACTGCTGGTAGAGGACTGCTGGTAGAGAACTGTTGGTAGAGGACTGCTGGTAGAGGACTGCTGGTAGAGAACTGTTGGTAGGGGACTGCTGGTAGAGGACTGCTGGTAGAGAACTGTTGGTAGAGGACTGCTGGTAGAGGACTGTTGGTAGGGGACTGCTGGTAGAGGACTGCTGGTAAAGGACTGTTGGTAGGGGACTGTTGGTAGGGGACTGCTGGTAGAGGACAGTTGGTAGGGGACTGTTGGTAGAAAACTGTTGGTAGGGGACTGCTGGTAGAGAACTGTTGGTAGGGGACTGCTGGTAGAGGACAGTTGGTAGGGGACTGCTGGTAGAGGACTGCTGGTAGAGGACTGCTGGTAGGGGACTGTTGGTAGGGGACTGCTGACAGAGGACTGCTGGTAGAGGACTGCTGGTAGGGGACTGCTGGTAGAGAACTGCCGGTAGAGGACTGTTGGTAAAGGACTGCTGGTAGAGGAGCTGGGTAGATTTGGGCAGACACATATATCTATCTTCATCATGCGGGGAGACAGGCGTCGGAGAGCTACGTGGTTCATTTTCACACCCTCTGGGCTCTGGGTAGGGGAGTCGGGGTGGCCTAGTTTGAGTGAACAGTCTGTTTTCCTTTGGAGTGATTCTGACATAGCTGTCCATCAGGGGATGGTAAGGGGGGATGTTATAGAGATTGGGGGAAGCTCGACCCATGTAGGAGAGAGAAGGCAGAATGGATAGGAGATTTCAGATTATTGTTACTGATTGAGGGATGGCGATCACCTGAATGGAATGATCACCTGCAGCTCTAGAAAGAGGGGGAGAGAAGGAAGTACTGTAAGACGGGTGAAGAGACGCTAGCCATCCTCCTCTGACTCAACCTCACTTTTCAGACACGTCCCCTCAACAAATGACAAGGGAATACTAAATTATCCAGTGGGCATGTTTAGGCTGCATTTAGAACTGAGGTCAGTCACTGGTTGGACCAGTGTGTCAGCTGCCTGGGACACATGAATAGAAATCATGTCCCAGAGTGCCACACTGCTTCAGCTCTGAGCTGTTACAAATCACATCAATGTCGTAATCACACAAGAGTCTGCCTGGAGGAAATGACCAAACCATCTGTGTATAATAATGGGGGGATACATTTAGCCTCAAACGCTCCAGATCACTCCTAGATATCAGCTTTTGAGCTTGTCATCAAGAACGACTAACGACCAACAACTACCATGCAGATACGGTAAGTGAATCCCGGATAGCATGTCAGCTTGGAGCAGTACATACAAGAACACAGAAAACAACAGTAGTTAGTAGTGATGCACCGGTATGACAACAACAGTAGCTAGTAGTGATGCACCGGTATGACAACAACAGTAGCTAGTAGTGATGCACCGGTATGACAACAACAGTAGTTAGTAGTGATGCACCGGTATGACAACAACAGTAGCTAGTAGTGATGCACCGGTATGACAACAACAGTAGCTAGTAGTGATGCACCGGTATGACAACAACAGTAGTTAGTAGTGATGCACCGGTATGACAACAACAGTAGTTAGTAGTGATGCTAGTAGTGATGCACCGGTATGACAACAACAGTAGCTAGTAGTGATGTACCGGCATGACAACAACAGTAGCTAGTAGTGATGCACCGGTATGACAACAACAGTAGTTAGTAGTGATGCACCGGTATGACAACAACAGTAGTTAGTAGTGATGCACCGGTATGACAACAACAGTAGTTAGTAGTGATGCACCGGTATGACAACAACAGTAGTTAGTAGTGATGCACCGGTATGACAACAACAGTAGTTAGTAGTGATGCACCGGTATGACAACAACAGTAGTTAGTAGTGATGCACCGGTATGACAACAACAGTAGCTAGTAGTGATGCACCGGTATGACAACAACAGTAGCTAGTAGTGATGCACCGGTATGACAACAACATTAGCTAGTAGTGATGCACCGGTATGACAACAACAGTAGCTAGTAGTGATGCACCGGTATGACAACAACAGTAGCTAGTAGTGATGCACCGGTATGACATTTTCGGCCGATACCAATATCAAATATTTTCCTTGCCAAAACATCAGATACCGATAGCCGATATTCAACATTTTAGTGGCCGATTTTAGTGGCCTTTTAAGAATTCTGATCCACCTCTACGCAGACGACACCATTCTGTATACTTCTGGCCCTTCCTTGGACAATGTGCTAACTAACCTCCAAACGAGCTTCAATGCCATACAACTCTTCAACTGCTCTTAAATGCTAGTAAAAACCAAATGCATGCTTTTTAACCGTTCGCTGCCCGCACCCGCACGCCCATCACCACCCTGGACGGTTCCGACCTAGAATATGTGGACAACTATAAATACCTAGGTGTCTGGCTAGACTGTAAACTCTCCTTCCAGACTCATATTAAACATCTCCAATCCAAAATCAAATCTAGAATCGGCTTTCTACCTCGCAACAAAGCCTCCTTCACTCACGCCGCCAAACTTACCCTAGTAAAACTGACTATCCTACCGATCTTAGACTTCGGCGAGGTCATCTACAAAATAGCTTCCAATACTCTACTCAGCAAACTGGATGCAGTCTATCACAGTGCCATCCGTTTTGTTACCAAATCACCTTATACCACCCACCACTGCGACCTGTATGCTCTAGTCGGCTGGCCCTCGCTACATATTCGTCGCCAGACCCACTGGCTCCAAGTCATCTATAAGTCTATGCTAGGTAAAGTTCACTGGTCACGATAACAACACCCACCTGTAGCACACGTTCCAGCAGGTATATCTCACTGATCATCCCCAAAGCCAACACCTCATTTGGCCGCCTTTCCTTCCAGTTCTCTGCTGCCAGTGACTGGAACAAATTGCAAAAATTGCTGAAGTTGGAGACTTTTATTTCCCTCACCAACTTTAAACATCAACTATCTGAGCAGCTAACCGATCGCTCCATCTGTAAATAGCCCACCCGATCTACCTACCTCATCCCCATACTGTTTTTATTTTATTTACTTTTCTGATCTTTTGCACACCAGTATCTCTACTTGCACAACAGAGAACGGTTGATTTTCATGTGCAATGAATTCCATTATCTTGGCTTTAATGGATTTATCCTTTGAGTTGTCTCGCTGAAATTGTCTTACTCTTTCAAATGACTGCTGGACTTGTTGACGGCTCGATCCCCACAGCAGACTTTGTGGGCTAGGTTAGGAATGCTGTTTTGCAAGTGTAGCGCAAAGTTTTACGTGGCGTCATTACGTCATACACAGTTGAAGTCGGAAGTTTATATACACTTAGGTTGGAGTCATTGAAACTCGTTTTTCAACCACTCCACAAATTTCTTGTTAACAAACTATAGTTTTGGCAAGTCAATTATGACATCTACTTTGTGCATGACACAAGTCATTTTTCCAACAATTGTTTACAGACAGATTATTTCACTTATAACTCACTGTATCACAATTCCAGTGGGCCAGACGTTTGCATACACTAAGTTGAAGGTGCCTTTAAACAGCTTGGAAAATTCCAGAAAATGATATCATGGCTTTAGAAGCTTCTGATGCATAATTTGAGTCAATTGGATGTGTACCTGTGGATGAATTTCAAAACCTACCTTAAAACTCAGTGCCTCTTTGCTTGACATCATGGGAAAATCAAAAGAAATCAGCCAAGACCTCAGAAAAAAGACTGTAGACTTCCACAAGTCTGGTTCATCATTGGGAGCAATTTCCAAATGCCTGAAGGTACCAGGTTCATCTGTACAAACAATAGTACATAAGTATAAACACCATGGGACCACGCAGCCGTGATACCGCTCAGGAAGGAGACGCGTTCTGTCTTTGGTGCAAAAAGTGCAAATCAATCCCAGAACAACAGAAAAGGATCTCATGAAGATACTGGAGGAAACAGGTACAAAAGTATCTATATCCACAGTAAAATGAGTCCTATATCGACATAACCCGAAAGGCCGCTCAGCAAGGAAGAAGCCACTGCTCCAAAACTGCCATAAAAAAGCCAGACAAAGGTTGGGGACAAAGATCGTACTTTTTGGAGAAATGTCCTCTGGTCTGATGAAACAAAAATGGAACTGTTTGGCCAGAATGACCATTGTTATGTTTGGAGGAAAAAGGGGGAGGCTTGCAAGCCAAAGAACACCATCCCAACCGTGAAGCACGGGGTGACAGCATCATGTTGTGGGGGTTGCTTTGCTGCAGGAGGGACTGGTGCACTTCACAAAATAGATGGCATCATGAGGGGGGAAATTTTGTGGATATATTGAAGCAAAAATCTCAAGACATCAGTCAGGAAGTTAAAGCTTGGTCGCAAATGGGTCTTCCAAATGGACAATGACCCCAAGCATACTTCCAAAGTTGTGGCAAAATGGCTTAAGGACAACAAAGTCAAGGTATTGGGGTGGCCATCACAAAGCCCTGACCTCAATCCTATAGAACATTTGTGGGCAGAACTGAAAAAGCGTGTGCTAGCAAGCTGTTTAAAGGCACAGTCAACTTAGTGTATGTAAACTTCTGACCCACCGGAATTGTGATATAGTGAATTATAAGTGAAATAATCTGTCTGTAAGCACTTGTTGGGAAAATTACTTGTGCACAAAGTAGATGTCCTAACCAACTGCCAAAAATATAGTTTCTTAACAAGAAATGTGTGGAGTGGTTGAAAAACGAGTTTCAATGACTCAAACCTTAGTGTATGTAAACTTCTGACATCAACTGTATGTAAACTTCCGACTTCAACTGTAGGTATGCACGGTAGCTTTGACATCAGTTTTTTCCATTTTTAGCTAATATCGACCGATTCCGATATGTTCACCGATATATCGTGCATCTCTAGTAGCTAGTATCTATGACTACGTCCACCACTACCATGACCACTACAGGTGGCATGCACTAAAGTCAGATTTATACATAGTACAGGGATCAGGCACAACAGGAGGAACAGATATACGTGACAGGTTGTATCTTTGTACATAAAAACCCTCTACATCTAATAAAGACTGGATGGAAGGGGGAGGGAGGGAGGGAGGGGGAGGGAGGGAGGGAGGGAGGGAGGGAGAGAGAGAGAGAGAGAGAGAGAGAGAGAGAGAGAGAGAGAGAGAGAGAGAGAGAGAGAGAGAAAGGAAAGAAATTAAGAAAGAAGGAAAGTAAGAGCAGACAGAATATGCAATGAGGAAGAAGAGATGAGAGAAGCTAGTTTAGAATGGAGAGGGAAGGATGGAGGGAGAAGAGGACATAGTCAGGAGGAGTGAGGGGGTAGTGGGGTGTGAACAAACCTTCTGGCAGGCAGGCAGAGTGCACCCAGGGGAGTGTGTGAGGTGAGCAGAGGAGTGTCCCAGTCAGGACCATAGGCTCTCTGCAAGGCCCAACCGAGTCAGAGACAGAAACAACTGGTCACATTCACCACCAATCACAGACTCCCATTGCTCCCATCTCTCTGTATGTCCTTTAACCAGTGTACCTCTAAGCACAAAGGGGTTTGAATTGGTTTCTTCTTCACTGTGTGTGTGTGTGTGTGTGTGTGTGTGTGTGTGTGTGTGTGCGTGCGTGCGTGCGTGCGTGCGTGCGTGCGTGCGTGCGTGCGTGTGTGCGTGTGTGTGTGTTTCCTTCACTATGCCTCTCACAGACATTTCCACTGTCTACCAACAGCACCTTTGGTTTGAGTTTGATCTACACTGCTGGTCTTCTGCACTAGACAACTTTGAAGCAGGCCATGTTCTATTAGAAGAGTGTGATCATCTATAAGCACATTCTGCTCCGGTTTAATAACTTCAAAACAGAAGAATCTGACATGAAATTGTTCCTGACTTTGCTTTGAGAGATTTATTGGTGAAAGGGGCAAATAATATCATGAAATCTTAATCTAGATAAAGAACGGCATCATGATCTGAGGATTGCGGGTGGATCAAATGTGTATTTCTAGTCTTAAACACTATTGTTTTCTAGCAGCAGATCCAACTGATTAGCAGGTCCAACATCCCTACACGCCTATAGCACTGCTCCCTCTATCAGATGAAATAATATTTAATCTAGACCATGATGCCCTAGGGCACGTCAGGGGGAGGCTGGGTAGGCCTGGGGGGCTAAGAGGGGGTATCCTGTACTGACACGTGTGTGTTTGATGGGTAATGTGTTAACATCTTCCTCAGGTTTCACTGCCTTGTCAACCTCTCCTTTTTTCAATTGCAATTCAAAACCCATGTCTATCGTTAACTATTGAATATTGTGATAGTTTATGTTTCAGATTAGGTGAAGTCATCTTTTGTATAAATCAATAATCTGTCATACAACAGCCAAACAGGATCCCATACAGGGTCCTTTGTAACCTACGGTGCTCTGAGGACAGAACCAGTTGTATGGAACAGATGTGCTTCAAGGACCTACATCTGCAAACATCCGCTGAATCCCTTCAAAACATTCAAACACATGACTGTCTTGTTATGGATGATGAGTGAGTTACAGTAACAACACAGAACAACACAGCATGTCATTATTACTGTGAGAGCCATCCTTTAGCATCACATATAAATGAGTTAGCATGGTGGCTAAACTACCCAGCTACAAGTATATATGAACATTCCATCTGCTCAATCACTTCAGACAATATCTATGCAGAGGGGTGTGGGTAGAAACATGTCTCTTGGTAGTAAGTACTAGATGAAGTTGCAGGGAAAGGTCCAGTCTAAATGTCAGCCCTGTGGGCCCTGCTGGTCCCTGGCCTTCCCTTCTGGTTCTCCGTGAGCGTGATAGAGTGACAGAATCATCCAGGAGACAGTCAGTGGAAGAGCTGGAGCAACATACTGTAGCCATGGGCTAGCTCTGTTACTGGCTCTCTGCCTCGCCAAGCTCAGCTTAGCTTTATTGCCTAGGCCAGCCCTGCACTAACTTGGATAAACCCAGTCTAGTCTAACCATAGCCTTTATACTTGCCCCGGTCCTCACCCCCCAGATCCACCTAGGTCACAAGGCATCAAAGTGAGGTCTCTTTGATTTCTCATATAAGGTGCATGTGTGTGTGTGTGTGCGTGCGTGTGTGTGTGTGTATATGTGTGCATGTGCGTGTGTGGTGTGTGAATAGTGAGTTTGTGTGTGTGTGGTGTGTGTTAGGCTGAACCTCCAAGCCTAACTGTAAGGGGCCAGGCTTTCTGACAGACAATTAGAGTGCCCGATCATTTTCCCTCGCAGCCAAAATGCCATCTGTCAATTCCAGCCCCACTGCTTTTTCTCCAGTGTTTATTTACCTTTATATTTCTGTGTCTGTGGACAAAATCAGTGTGATTCATTAAGCTATCGTACTAGCCAATCAACGGCCAGGGAATAAAAAAAAGTCAAAAAGTGAACCAATTTAAGCAGACCCTTTCATCCAAAGCGTCTTACAGTCACATATGCATACATTTTATGTATGGGTGGTCGTGGGAATTGAACCCACTACCTTGGCGTTACAAGCGCCATGCTCTACCAACTGAGCTACAAGTTGGTAGAGCGTGGCACTACAAAGAATCTGGTTATTCAGAGACTTGATGGTCTTATAGAGGCGAGCCGTATCCCAACTTGGGATTCGTGTAGAACTAAGACTTTTGAGTAAACTCATCGATATCAATAGGACATTTGTACATGCTGATTTCAAGTTAGGAGCCTTCGCTGATAGAGGTGTATGAGTGATATGACCAACACATGAGAAATCAACATCCTGCTCCCTGGATTTGCAGTCACATATTGTACTGTGGAGGTACATTACAGTAGGTAGTATTCCTACCTATCAAACACAGAGCTGGCAGGTATAGTAGCTCTAAAACAAGACAACTAAAGAGTGCTACCCTGGTCCTATCCTCACCCTCTGTCTATTCTGGCAAGTGAGGAGAGAACGGGGAGTTTAGCATCCTCCTTCTATCCTCTCTTGTCTATGAAGTATGTGTGTGTGTGTGTGTGTGTGTGTGTGTGTGTGTGTGTGTGTGTGTGTGTGTGTGTGTGTGTGTGTGTGTGTGTGTGTGTGTGTGTGTGTGTGTGTGTGTGTGTGTGTGTGTGTGTGTGTGTGTGTGTGTGTGTGTGTGTGTGTGTGTGTGTGTGTGTGTGTGTGTGTGTGCAGCAGGTGAGAGAGGAGTTATCGGCGGCCAGTGAGAACAGAGCATGGAGCGTTGCAGTAGCCACACAGAATACCGACAGAGCGTTTACCTGCCCCTGCGTTCTGCTGGTATGCCATGTAGCCACCTCTTCCACGGGCCCCCCTACCTGAGCCACGCACTGCCGCCACTGCCGCCGCTGCCACCGGTCCGTACGCCGTCGCTGGGAAGCCTGGGGGACAGAGGGGGACAAGGCATCAGTGTGTGTGGGAGAGAGAGAGAGTGTGTGTGGAGGGGTCGGATTGTGTGAAAGAGATTGAGTGTGTGTGTGACTGTGTGTGTACGGGGAGTAGGGTTGTGTGAGAGAGAGTGCATGTTTTTATCTGCGTGTATGGGTTGGGGATTGGCTCGTTTGAGAGAGAGTGACTGTGAGTGTGTGTTAGCGTGTATATCTCTCTATATGCCCAGTAACTGGGATTAATTTCGGATTAGCAAGTGACATTGCTTTCTAACATGAGGAAAAGACGAGTGAGGGAATATTCTAGTTGGCAAGCTGTATCAGGGGGAGGGACCAGTCTTCCAGATCCTCAAGAACAGGAAATAAAGTGTTAACTTGGAAACATAACCAACATCATGCACCATGAAGACCGATATGGACATTTGGAACACGCTCGCACACTCTGTAGTCCACTTAAGTAATCCTGCGCTCTGTGCAGAGGAAGGTAGGAGGGAGTGAAAGAGAAAGACGTAAAGTCGGGAGAGCGAATCAGCCGCAGTTGTCAGCCGGCGAGGTTTATGCCTTGGAACTCAACCAATCAAAGGGATCATTTGGTCTCCAGGCAGCGTGAACGGCTGTTGCAGCCCCGGCGGACCACTGGGCCTGGGGAACGAGGGAGGAGCAGGGGGATGGAGGAATGATTTGTGGAAGAAAGGTGACTGGGTAAACTTGGCATTATTATGAGTCTGGGCATCTGAGATTCATCGCTTGGTTCTGAGTGCCCTTTGGGTGGAGGTTGGCTGGGACAGGAGGACACAGGTTGAGGAGATTCTAGATAGAGGAGAGGAGAGTGTGCATATTTAAATGTTCCTTGCTTTAAAGTGTTACAGCATTGTTCCCAATATTCATAATACAATGAGGCTCAATTGTCTGTGGCTTGAAAGCACACAAGTATTTTTCTGCTCTTTATTATCTCTTTCCCTGTCAATTATCTAACTTGCCAACGAATGCAACAAAGAAGACGTCTCCACAGCATTCTACAAAGATCCTTACGTGCAGTATGCACTCAGTTAAACAATGCATAGGCCAGTCAATAGGTAGACTGTGGACAATAGCCTTCTAATGAACATCTTCGTGGTTACCTCTTCTTTCAACATACTCACACAAAGAAGAGGGAGTTGCAGTTGGCCAACTATTCAGCTACTGTTTAGGCTTTGATAAGCAACGGTAACCAGTCAAAATACAGTTGTAGCCTTTGATATTAAAGGGATTGGGGAAAGGGTTTTTGGTAATATTGAGCATGAACATGGCTGAGAGCTGCTGTGTCTGTGTGTGTGTGAGTGAGTTAGCGAGAGAGAGAGAGAGAGAGAGAGAGAGAGAGAGAGAGAGAGAGAGAGAGAGAGAGAGAGAGAGAGAGAGAGAGAGAGAGAGAGAGAGAGAGAGAGAGAGAGAGAGAGAGAGAGAGAGAGTGAGTGAGTGAGTGAGTGAGTGAGAGTGCACAGAGCAAATGAACACGAACCAGCTCCAGAGTGTGTGTACTCGCCCGTCGAGGGTCTTTGACTTTGACTGGATCTTATGATGTTCAAACATCATAATTAAATATCATCATTATAGAGGGAGACAATGAAAGACCCAGCAAGGAGGACGAGGACTCCGTCAGTCAGTGGTTAGTTATTATGATATAAATATAATTACAGACCATATCTCTCACTAATTAAAACATCTTTGGCTGCAGAGGGCTATTCATGATAAAGGGCCCAGACACAATGGAGCAGTGACATTGGCAGATAGTTGCCATCAGACAGGAGGGATGCCATGTAATTCACTCTTTCTCTACTTCTTTCTCTTCTCTCTTATTAAACAAAGCCAGTCCCCATCCTGTTCTATTAGGGGACTTAATAACCTCTGATGTGGTGCTAATATATAATCAACAAATTGGAATTTAGGATGAGATTAAGTCTGAACAAAGGCCTGAGTTGACGTGTAATATTGAGAGGGGAGACGCCAGTGAGCATATGATAGGACAGCTCGCTGTCCGCAGGAGGAAGTTATTGAGCGATGTGGTGCCATTGGCTTGAGGCAGGCCCACTCACTAGACCCGTCCACAAAAAGGCGCCAGGAGAAAGGGCAGAGAAAAGAGGACGAAAGCAATGAGTGGAAACGAGGTGCTAGCCAGGGAGAGGAAAAACAGAGCTGGTGGAGGTAAGTGGGCCTGAATGCTGTGCTCTGAGGGGCTGTGTTAAGGGGTGCTGGGGGTTAAGAGGAACACTGTGGTGTCCAGGATGAGGTGGTTCCCCTACTACAGGTACATTCCATGTGTAAGGGCCTGGAGGTCAATGTGGAGTAGGACCATGCCGAGAGGACCATGCCGAGAGAGAGAGAGACTGGCTGGTAGATAAGGTCATGATGAACAGAAATATAGCTCTTTCTTTCTTCCTGTGGCAGCACAGTTGGGTAAGATTGGACAAGTATGCTTTTCACACTGTGTTCATACTGAGCTTGGATTCTCAAAGGCAAACAAATGATTTGCTATCTGCCCTCCAATTTCCTCAGACATCAAGCAAAACATTTCCCAACAAATTCCAAATATTTCACGAGACCAAAAAAGTGTCAATCTTTGTTTCTCCTTCACTGCCAATGTTGCGACTCGGCACCCTGTAGCCTCTGTGTTCCAAAGTTGGCGTTCGATGGGCAAAGTTGTTGAGAGAGATAACATGTTGGGGATTAGCTGGGTTAATTAATAGATCTTAGGGCAGCTGTGGAGGTTCATTGTTTTGTATTCACAGACTGCAAAGATGCCGCCCAGGAGAGCCTCAGCGACATAAAATCAATTTCATGGCTCCGTTATTACTGGAGAGATAAAGCCAATATTTAGCTGGTAGTTTCTGCAGATTTCTATATATTTAGCTGGTAGTTTCTGCAGATTTCTATATATTTAGCTGGTAGTTTCTGCAGGTTTCTATTTATTTAGCTGGTAGTTTCTGCAGATTTCTATATATTTAGCTGGTAGTTTCTGCAGGTTTCTATATATTTAGCTGGTAGTTTCTGCAGATTTCTATATATTTAGCTGGTAGTTTCTGCAGGTTTCTATTTATTTAGCTGGTAGTTTCTGCAGGTTTCTATTTATTTAGCTGGTAGTTTCTGCAGGTTTCTATATATTTAGCTGGTAGTTTCTGCAGGTTTCTATTTATTTAGCTGGTAGTTTCTGCAGGTTTCTATTTATTTAGCTGGTAGTTTCTGCAGGTTTCTATTTATTTAGCTGGTAGTTTCTGCAGGTTTCTATATATTTAGCTGGTAGTTTCTGCAGATTTCTATATATTTAGCTGGTAGTTTCTGCAGGTTTCTATTTATTTAGCTGGTAGTTTCTGCAGGTTTCTATATATTTAGCTGGTAGTTTCTGCAGATTTCTATATATTTAGCTGGTAGTTTCTGCAGATTTCTATATATTTAGCTGGTAGTTTCTGCAGATTTCTATATATTTAGCTGGTAGTTTCTGCAGATTTCTATATATTTAGCTGGTAGTTTCTGCAGATTTCTATATATTTAGCTGGTAGTTTCTGCAGGTTTCTATTTATTTAGCTGGTAGTTTCTGCAGATTTCTATATATTTAGCTGGTAGTTTCTGCAGATTTCTATATATTTAGCTGGTAGTTTCTGCAGGTTTCTATTTATTTAGCTGGTAGTTTCTGCAGATTTCTATATATTTAGCTGGTAGTTTCTGCAGGTTTCTATATATTTAGCTGGTAGTTTCTGCAGATTTCTATATATTTAGCTGGTAGTTTCTGCAGGTTTCTATTTATTTAGCTGGTAGTTTCTGCAGGTTTCTATTTATTTAGCTGGTAGTTTCTGCAGGTTTCTATATATTTAGCTGGTAGTTTCTGCAGGTTTCTATTTATTTAGCTGGTAGTTTCTGCAGGTTTCTATTTATTTAGCTGGTAGTTTCTGCAGGTTTCTATTTATTTAGCTGGTAGTTTCTGCAGGTTTCTATATATTTAGCTGGTAGTTTCTGCAGATTTCTATATATTTAGCTGGTAGTTTCTGCAGGTTTCTATTTATTTAGCTGGTAGTTTCTGCAGGTTTCTATATATTTAGCTGGTAGTTTCTGCAGATTTCTATATATTTAGCTGGTAGTTTCTGCAGATTTCTATATATTTAGCTGGTAGTTTCTGCAGATTTCTATATATTTAGCTGGTAGTTTCTGCAGATTTCTATATTTAGCTGGTAGTTTCTGCAGGTTTCTATATATTTAGCTGGTAGTTCCTGAAGGTTTCTATATATTTAGCTGGTAGTTTCTGCAGATTTCTATATATTTAGCTGGTAGTTTCTGCAGGTTTCTATATATTTAGCTGGTAGTTCCTGAAGGTTTCTATATATTTAGCTGGTAGTTTCTGCAGATTTCTATATATTTAGCTGGTAGTTTCTGCAGATTTCTATATATTTAGCTGGTAGTTCCTGAAGGTTTCTATATATTTAGCTGGTAGTTCCTGAAGGTTTCTATATATTTAGCTGGTAGTTTCTGCAGATTTCTATATATTTAGCTGGTAGTTTCTGCAGGTTTCTATATATTTAGCTGGTAGTTCCTGAAGGTTTCTATATATTTAGCTGGTAGTTTCTGCAGGTTTCTATATATGTAGCTGGTAGTTTCTGCAGGTTTCTATATATTTAGCTGGTAGTTTCTGCAGATTTCTATATATTTAGCTGGTAGTTTCTGCAGATTTCTATATATTTAGCTGGTAGTTCCTGAAGGTTTCTATATATTTAGCTGGTAGTTTCTGCAGGTTTCTATATATTTAGCTGGTAGTTCCTGAAGGTTTCTATATATTTAGCTGGTAGTTTCTGCAGGTTTCTATATATTTAGCTGGTAGTTTCTGCAGATTTCTATATATTTAGCTGGTAGTTTCTGCAGATTTCTATATATTTAGCTGGTAGTTTCTGCAGGTTTCTATATATTTAGCTGGTAGTTTCTGCAGGTTTCTATATATTTAGCTGGTAGTTTCTGCAGGTTTCTATATATTTAGCTGGTAGTTTCTGCAGGTTTCTATATATTTAGCTGGTAGTTTCTGCAGGTTTCTATATATTTAGCTGGTAGTTTCTGCAGATTTCTATATATTTAGCTGGTAGTTTCTGCAGATTTCTATATATTTAGCTGGTAGTTTCTGCAGGTTTCTATATATTTAGCTGGTAGTTTCTGCAGGTTTCTATATATTTAGCTGGTAGTTCCTGAAGGTTTCTATATATTTAGCTGGTAGTTTCTGCAGGTTTCTATATATTTAGCTGGTAGTTTCTGCAGGTTTCTATATATTTAGCTGGTAGTTTCTGCAGATTTCTATATATTTAGCTGGTAGTTTCTGCAGATTTCTATATATTTAGCTGGTAGTTCCTGAAGGTTTCTATATATTTAGCTGGTAGTTTCTGCAGGTTTCTATATATTTAGCTGGTAGTTCCTGAAGGTTTCTATATATTTAGCTGGTAGTTTCTGCAGGTTTCTATATATTTAGCTGGTAGTTTCTGCAGATTTCTATATATTTAGCTGGTAGTTTCTGCAGATTTCTATATATTTAGCTGGTAGTTTCTGCAGGTTTCTATATATTTAGCTGGTAGTTTCTGCAGGTTTCTATATATTTAGCTGGTAGTTTCTGCAGGTTTCTATATATTTAGCTGGTAGTTTCTGCAGGTTTCTATATATTTAGCTGGTAGTTTCTGCAGGTTTCTATATATTTAGCTGGTAGTTTCTGCAGATTTCTATATATTTAGCTGGTAGTTTCTGCAGATTTCTATATATTTAGCTGGTAGTTTCTGCAGGTTTCTATATATTTAGCTGGTAGTTTCTGCAGGTTTCTATATATTTAGCTGGTAGTTCCTGAAGGTTTCTATATATTTAGCTGGTAGTTTCTGCAGGTTTCTATATATTTAGCTGGTAGTTTCTGCAGATTTCTATATATTTAGCTGGTAGTTTCTGAGGTTTCTATATATTTAGCTGGTAGTTTCTGCAGGTTTCTATATATTTAGCTGGTAGTTTCTGCAGATTTCTATATATTTAGCTGGTAGTTTCTGCAGGTTTCTATATATTTAGCTGGTAGTTTCTGCAGATTTCTATATATTTAGCTGGTAGTTTCTGCAGATTTCTATATATTTAGCTGGTAGTTCCTGAAGGTTTCTATATATTTAGCTGGTAGTTTCTGCAGATTTCTATATATTTAGCTGGTATCCTGAAGGTTTCTATATATTTAGCTGGTAGTTTCTGCAGGTTTCTATATATTTAGCTGGTAGTTTCTGCAGATTTCTATATATTTAGCTGGTAGTTTCTGCAGATTTCTATATATTTAGCTGGTAGTTTCTGCAGATTTCTATATATTTAGCTGGTAGTTTCTGCAGATTTCTATATATTTAGCTGGTAGTTTCTGCAGGTTTCTATTTTTAGCTGGTAGTTCCTGAAGGTTTCTATATATTTAGCTGGTAGTTTCTGCAGATTTCTATATATTTAGCTGGTAGTTTCTGCAGATTTCTATATATTTAGCTGGTAATTCCTGAAGGTTTCTATATATTTAGCTGGTAGTTCCTGAAGGTTTCTATATATTTAGCTGGTAGTTCCTGAAGGTTTCTATATATTTAGCTGGTAGTTTCTGCAGGTTTCTATATATTTAGCTGGTAGTTTCTGCAGATTTCTATATATTTAGCTGGTAGTTTCTGCAGGTTTCTATATATTTAGCTGGTAGTTTCTGCAGGTTTCTATATATTTAGCTGGTAGTTTCTGCAGATTTCTGGTAGTTTCTGCAGGTTTCTATATATTTAGCTGGTAGTTCCTGCAGGTTTCTATTTATTTAGCTGGTAGTTTCTGCAGTTTCTGCTGGTAGTTTCTGCAGGTTTCTATATATTTAGCTGGTAGTTTCTGCAGATTTCTATATATTTAGCTGGTAGTTTCTGCAGGTTTCTATATATTTAGCTGGTAGTTTCTGCAGGTTTCTATTTATTTAGCTGGTAGTTTCTGCAGGTTTCTATATATTTAGCTGGTAGTTTCTGCAGGTTTCTATATATTTAGCTGGTAGTTTCTGCAGATTTCTATATATTTAGCTGGTAGTTTCTGCAGGTTTCTATTTATTTAGCTGGTAGTTTCTGCAGGTTTCTATATATTTAGCTGGTAGTTTCTGCAGGTTTCTATATATTTAGCTGGTAGTTTCTGCAGATTTCTATATATTTAGCTGGTAGTTTCTGCAGGTTTCTATTTATTTAGCTGGTAGTTTCTGCAGATTTCTATATATTTAGCTGGTAGTTTCTGCAGGTTTCTATTTATTTAGGTGCTAGTTTCTGCAGGTTTCTATATATTTAGCTGGTAGTTTCTGCAGGTTTCTATATATTTAGCTGGTAGTTTCTGCAGGTTTCTATTTATTTAGGTTTTTCTGCAGGTTTCTATATATTTAGCTGGTAGTTTCTGCAGGTTTCTATTTATTTAGCTGGTAGTTTCTGCAGATTTCTATATATTTAGCTGGTAGTTTCTGCAGGTTTCTATATATTTAGCTGGTAGTTCCTGAAGGTTTCTATATATTTAGCTGGTAGTTTCTGCAGGTTTCTATATTTTAGCTGGTAGTTTCTGCAGGTTTCTATATATTTAGCTGGTAGTTCTTGAAGGTTTCTATATATTTAGCTGGTAGTTTCTGCAGGTTTCTATATATTTAGCTGGTAGTTTCTGCAGGTTTCTATATATTTAGCTGGTAGTTCCTGAAGGTTTCTATTTATTTAGCTGGTAGTTTCTGCAGGTTTCTATATATTTAGCTGGTAGTTTCTGCAGGTTTCTATATATTTAGCTGGTAGTTCCTGAAGGTTTCTATTTATTTAGCTGGTAGTTTCTGCAGGTTTCTATATATTTAGCTGGTAGTTTCTGCAGGTTTCTATATATTTAGCTGGTAGTTCCTGAAGGTTTCTATTTATTTAGCTGGTAGTTTCTGCAGGTTTCTATATATTTAGCTGGTAGTTTCTGAAGGTTTCTATTTATTTAGCTGGTAGTTTCTGCAGGTTTCTATATATTTAGCTGGTAGTTCCTGAAGGTTTCTATATATTTAGCTGGTAGTTTCTGCAGGTTTCTATATATTTAGCTGGTAGTTCCTGAAGGTTTCTATTTATTTAGCTGGTAGTTTCTGAAGGTTTCTATTTATTTAGCTGGTAGTTTCTGCAGGTTTCTATATATTTAGCTGGTAGTTTCTGCAGGTTTCTATATATTTAGCTGGTAGTTTCTGCAGGTTTCTATTTATTTAGGTGCTAGTTTCTGCAGGTTTCTATATATTTAGCTGGTAGTTTCTGCAGGTTTCTATTTATTTAGCTGGTAGTTTCTGCAGATTTCTATATATTTAGCTGGTAGTTTCTGCAGGTTTCTATATATTTAGCTGGTAGTTCCTGAAGGTTTCTATATATTTAGCTGGTAGTTTCTGCAGGTTTCTATATATTTAGCTGGTAGTTTCTGCAGGTTTCTATATATTTAGCTGGTAGTTCCTGAAGGTTTCTATATATTTAGCTGGTAGTTCCTGAAGGTTTCTATTTATTTAGCTGGTAGTTTCTGCAGGTTTCTATATATTTAGCTGGTAGTTCCTGAAGGTTTCTATTTATTTAGCTGGTAGTTTCTGCAGGTTTCTATATATTTAGCTGGTAGTTTCTGCAGGTTTCTATATATTTAGCTGGTAGTTCCTGAAGGTTTCTATTTATTTAGCTGGTAGTTTCTGCAGGTTTCTATATATTTAGCTGGTAGTTTCTGCAGGTTTCTATATATTTAGCTGGTAGTTCCTGAAGGTTTCTATTTATTTAGCTGGTAGTTTCTGCAGGTTTCTATATATTTAGCTGGTAGTTTCTGAAGGTTTCTATTTATTTAGCTGGTAGTTTCTGCAGGTTTCTATATATTTAGCTGGTAGTTCCTGAAGGTTTCTATATATTTAGCTGGTAGTTTCTGCAGGTTTCTATATATTTAGCTGGTAGTTCCTGAAGGTTTCTATTTATTTAGCTGGTAGTTTCTGAAGGTTTCTATTTATTTAGCTGGTAGTTTCTGCAGGTTTCTATATATTTAGCTGGTAGTTCCTGAAGGTTTCTATTTATTTAGCTGGTAGTTTCTGAAGGTTTCTATTTATTTAGCTGGTAGTTTCTGAAGGTTTCTATTTATTTAGCTGGTAGTTTCTGCAGGTTTCTATATATTTAGCTGGTAGTTTCTGCAGGTTTCTATATATTTAGCTGGTAGTTTCTGCAGATTTCTAGCTGGTAGTTTCTGCAGGTTTCTATATATTTAGCTGGTAGTTCCTGCAGGTTTCTATTTATTTAGCTGGTAGTTTCTGCAGGTTTCTATATATTTAGCTGGTAGTTTCTGCAGGTTTCTATATATTTAGCTGGTAGTTTCTGCAGATTTCTATATATTTAGCTTAGTTTCTGGTAGTTTCTGCAGGTTTCTATTTATTTAGCTGGTAGTTTCTGCAGGTTTCTATATATTTAGCTGGTAGTTTCTGCAGGTTTCTATATATTTAGCTGGTAGTTTCTGCAGATTTCTATATATTTAGCTGGTAGTTTCTGCAGGTTTCTATTTATTTAGCTGGTAGTTTCTGCAGGTTTCTATATATTTAGCTGGTAGTTTCTGCAGGTTTCTATATATTTAGCTGGTAGTTTCTGCAGATTTCTATATATTTAGCTGGTAGTTTCTGCAGGTTTCTATTTATTTAGCTGGTAGTTTCTGCAGATTTCTATATATTTAGCTGGTAGTTTCTGCAGGTTTCTATTTATTTAGGTGCTAGTTTCTGCAGGTTTCTATATATTTAGCTGGTAGTTTCTGCAGGTTTCTATATATTTAGCTGGTAGTTTCTGCAGGTTTCTATTTATTTAGGTGCTAGTTTCTGCAGGTTTCTATATATTTAGCTGGTAGTTTCTGCAGGTTTCTATTTATTTAGCTGGTAGTTTCTGCAGATTTCTATATATTTAGCTGGTAGTTTCTGCAGGTTTCTATATATTTAGCTGGTAGTTCCTGAAGGTTTCTATATATTTAGCTGGTAGTTTCTGCAGGTTTCTATATATTTAGCTGGTAGTTTCTGCAGGTTTCTATATATTTAGCTGGTAGTTCTTGAAGGTTTCTATATATTTAGCTGGTAGTTTCTGCAGGTTTCTATATATTTAGCTGGTAGTTTCTGCAGGTTTCTATATATTTAGCTGGTAGTTCCTGAAGGTTTCTATTTATTTAGCTGGTAGTTTCTGCAGGTTTCTATATATTTAGCTGGTAGTTTCTGCAGGTTTCTATATATTTAGCTGGTAGTTCCTGAAGGTTTCTATTTATTTAGCTGGTAGTTTCTGCAGGTTTCTATATATTTAGCTGGTAGTTTCTGCAGGTTTCTATATATTTAGCTGGTAGTTCCTGAAGGTTTCTATTTATTTAGCTGGTAGTTTCTGCAGGTTTCTATATATTTAGCTGGTAGTTTCTGAAGGTTTCTATTTATTTAGCTGGTAGTTTCTGCAGGTTTCTATATATTTAGCTGGTAGTTCCTGAAGGTTTCTATATATTTAGCTGGTAGTTTCTGCAGGTTTCTATATATTTAGCTGGTAGTTCCTGAAGGTTTCTATTTATTTAGCTGGTAGTTTCTGAAGGTTTCTATTTATTTAGCTGGTAGTTTCTGCAGGTTTCTATATATTTAGCTGGTAGTTTCTGCAGGTTTCTATATATTTAGCTGGTAGTTTCTGCAGGTTTCTATTTATTTAGCTGGTAGTTTCTGCAGGTTTCTATATATTTAGCTGGTAGTTTCTGCAGGTTTCTATTTATTTAGCTGGTAGTTTCTGCAGATTTCTATATATTTAGCTGGTAGTTTCTGCAGGTTTCTATATATTTAGCTGGTAGTTCCTGAAGGTTTCTATATATTTAGCTGGTAGTTTCTGCAGGTTTCTATATATTTAGCTGGTAGTTTCTGCAGGTTTCTATATATTTAGCTGGTAGTTCCTGAAGGTTTCTATATTTTAGCTGGTAGTTCCTGAAGGTTTCTATTTATTTAGCTGGTAGTTTCTGCAGGTTTCTATATATTTAGCTGGTAGTTCTGAAGGTTTCTATTTATTTAGCTGGTAGTTTCTGCAGGTTTCTATATATTTAGCTGGTAGTTTCTGCAGGTTTCTATATATTTAGCTGGTAGTTCCTGAAGGTTTCTATTTATTTAGCTGGTAGTTTCTGCAGGTTTCTATATATTTAGCTGGTAGTTTCTGCAGGTTTCTATATATTTAGCTGGTAGTTCCTGAAGGTTTCTATTTATTTAGCTGGTAGTTTCTGCAGGTTTCTATATATTTAGCTGGTAGTTTCTGAAGGTTTCTATTTATTTAGCTGGTAGTTTCTGCAGGTTTCTATATATTTAGCTGGTAGTTCCTGAAGGTTTCTATATATTTAGCTGGTAGTTTCTGCAGGTTTCTATATATTTAGCTGGTAGTTCCTGAAGGTTTCTATTTATTTAGCTGGTAGTTTCTGAAGGTTTCTATTTATTTAGCTGGTAGTTTCTGCAGGTTTCTATATATTTAGCTGGTAGTTCCTGAAGGTTTCTATTTATTTAGCTGGTAGTTTCTGAAGGTTTCTATTTATTTAGCTGGTAGTTTCTGCAGGTTTCTATATATTTACCTGGTAGTTCCTGAAGGTTTCTATTTATTTAGCTGGTAGTTTCTGAAGGTTTCTATTTATTTAGCTGGTAGTTTCTGCAGGTTTCTATATATTTAGCTGGTAGTTCCTGAAGGTTTCTATATATTTAGCTGGTAGTTTCTGCAGGTTTCTATATATTTAGCTGGTAGTTCCTGAAGGTTTCTATTTATTTAGCTGGTAGTTTCTGAAGGTTTCTATTTATTTAGCTGGTAGTTTCTGCAGGTTTCTATATATTTAGCTGGTAGTTCATGAAGATTTCTATTTATTTAGCTGGTAGTTTCTGCAGGTTTCTATATATTTAGCTGGTAGTTCCTGGAGGTTTCTATTTATTTAGCTGGTAGTTTCTGCAGGTTTCTATATATTTAGCTGGTAGTTCCTGAAGGTTTCTATTTATTTAGCTGGTAGTTTCTGCAGGTTTCTATATATTTAGCTGGTAGTTTCTGAAGGTTTCTATATATTTAGCTGGTAGTTCCTGAAGGTTTCTATTTATTTAGCTGGTAGTTTCTGCAGGTTTCTATATATTTAGCTGGTAGTTTCTGTAGGTTTCTATTTATTTAGCTGGTAGTTTCTGCAGGTTTCTATATATTTAGCTGGTAGTTTCTGCAGGTTTCTATATATTTAGCTGGTAGTTCCTGAAGATTTCTATATTTAGCTGGTAGTTTCTGCAGGTTTCTGAAGATTTCTATATATTTAGCTGGTAGTTTCTGCAGGTTTCTATATATTTAGCTGGTAGTTTCTGTAGGTTTCTATATATTTAGCTGGTAGTTTCTGCAGATTTCTATATATTTAGCTGGTAGTTTCTGCATTTCTATATGGTAGTTCCTGAAGGTTTCTGGTAGTTTCTGCAGGTTTCTAGGTTTCTATATTTAGCTGGTAGTTTCTGGTAGGTTTCTATATATTTAGCTGGTAGTTCCTGAAGGTTTCTATATATTTAGCTGGTAGTTTCTGCAGGTTTCTATATATTTAGCTGGTAGTTTCTGCAGGTTTCTATATATTTAGCTGGTAGTTCCTGAAGGTTTCTATATATTTAGCTGGTAGTTCCTGAAGGTTTCTATTTATTTAGCTGGTAGTTTCTGCAGGTTTCTATATATTTAGCTGGTAGTTCCTGAAGGTTTCTATTTATTTAGCTGGTAGTTTCTGCAGGTTTCTATATATTTAGCTGGTAGTTTCTGCAGGTTTCTATATATTTAGCTGGTAGTTCCTGAAGGTTTCTATTTATTTAGCTGGTAGTTTCTGCAGGTTTCTATATATTTAGCTGGTAGTTTCTGCAGGTTTCTATATATTTAGCTGGTAGTTCCTGAAGGTTTCTATTTATTTAGCTGGTAGTTTCTGCAGGTTTCTATATTTTAGCTGGTAGTTTCTGAAGGTTTCTATTTCTGGTAGTTTCTGCAGGTTTCTATATATTTAGCTGGTAGTTCCTGATTTCTATTTTTAGCTGGTAGTTTCTGCAGGTTTCTATATATTTAGCTGGTAGTTCTAAGGTTTCTATTTATTTAGCTGGTAGTTTCTGAAGGTTTCTATTTATTTAGCTGGTAGTTTCTGCAGGTTTCTATATATTTAGCTGGTAGTTCCTGAAGGTTTCTATTTATTTAGCTGGTAGTTTCTGAAGGTTTCTATTTATTTAGCTGGTAGTTTCTGCAGGTTTCTATATATTTACCTGGTAGTTCCTGAAGGTTTCTATTTATTTAGCTGGTAGTTTCTGAAGGTTTCTATTTATTTAGCTGGTAGTTTCTGCAGGTTTCTATATATTTAGCTGGTAGTTCCTGAAGGTTTCTATTTATTTAGCTGGTAGTTTCTGCAGGTTTCTATATTTAGCTGGTAGTTCCTGAAGGTTTCTATTTATTTAGCTGGTAGTTTCTGAAGGTTTCTATTTATTTAGCTGGTAGTTTCTGAAGGTTTCTATTTATTTAGCTGGTAGTTCTGAAGATTTATATTTATTTAGCTGGTAGTTTCTGCAGGTTTCTATATATTTAGCTGGTAGTTCCTGGAGGTTTCTATTTATTTAGCTGGTAGTTTCTGCAGGTTTCTATATATTTAGCTGGTAGTTCCTGAAGGTTTCTATTTATTTAGCTGGTAGTTTCTGCAGGTTTCTATATATTTAGCTGGTAGTTTCTGAAGGTTTCTATATATTTAGCTGGTAGTTCCTGAAGGTTTCTATTTATTTAGCTGGTAGTTTCTGCAGGTTTCTATATATTTAGCTGGTAGTTTCTGTAGGTTTCTATTTATTTAGCTGGTAGTTTCTGCAGGTTTCTATATATTTAGCTGGTAGTTTCTGCAGGTTTCTATATATTTAGCTGGTAGTTCCTGAAGATTTCTATATATTTAGCTGGTAGTTTCTGCAGGTTTCTATATATTTAGCTGGTAGTTTCTGTAGGTTTCTATATATTTAGCTGGTAGTTTCTGCAGATTTCTATATATTTAGCTGGTAGTTTCTGCAGGTTTCTATATATTTAGCTGGTAGTTTCTGTAGGTTTCTATATATTTAGCTGGTAGTTTCTGCAGATTTCTATATATTTAGCTGGTAGTTTCTGCAGGTTTCTATATATTTAGCTGGTAGTTCCTGAAGGTTTCTATATATTTAGCTGGTAGTTCCTGAAGGTTTCTATTTATTTAGCTGGTAGTTTCTGCAGGTTTCTATATATTTAGCTGGTAGTTCCTGAAGGTTTCTATTTATTTAGCTGGTAGTTTCTGCAGGTTTCTATATATTTAGCTTAGTTCCTATTTATTTAGCTGTAGTTTCTGCAGGTTTCTATATATTTAGCTGGTAGTTTCTGCAGGTTTCTATATATTTAGCTGGTAGTTCCTGAAGGTTTCTATTTATTTAGCTGGTAGTTTCTGCAGGTTTCTATATATTTAGCTGGTAGTTTCTGAAGGTTTCTATTTATTTAGCTGGTAGTTTCTGCAGGTTTCTATATATTTAGCTGGTAGTTCCTGAAGGTTTCTATATATTTAGCTGGTAGTTTCTGCAGGTTTCTATATATTTAGCTGGTAGTTCCTGAAGGTTTCTATTTATTTAGCTGGTAGTTTCTGAAGGTTTCTATTTATTTAGCTGGTAGTTTCTGCAGGTTTCTATATATTTAGCTGGTAGTTCTGAAGGTTTCTATTTATTTAGCTGGTAGTTTCTGAAGGTTTCTATTTATTTAGCTGGTAGTTTCTGCAGGTTTCTATATATTTACCTGGTAGTTCCTGAAGGTTTCTATTTATTTAGCTGGTAGTTTCTGAAGGTTTCTATTTATTTAGCTGGTAGTTTCTGCAGGTTTCTATATATTTAGCTGGTAGTTCTGAAGGTTTCTATATATTTAGCTGGTAGTTTCTGCAGGTTTCCCTGGTAGTTCCTGAAGGTTTCTATTTATTTAGCTGGTAGTTTCTGAAGGTTTCTATTTATTTAGCTGGTAGTTTCTGAAGGTTTCTATATATTTAGCTGGTAGTTCCTATTTATTTAGCTGGTAGTTTCTGCAGGTTTCTATATATTTAGCTGGTAGTTCCTGGAGGTTTCTATTTATTTAGCTGGTAGTTTCTGCAGGTTTCTATATATTTAGCTGGTAGTTCCTGAAGGTTTCTATTTATTTAGCTGGTAGTTTCTGCAGGTTTCTATATATTTAGCTGGTAGTTTCTGAAGGTTTCTATATATTTAGCTGGTAGTTCCTGAAGGTTTCTATTTATTTAGCTGGTAGTTTCTGCAGGTTTCTATATATTTAGCTGGTAGTTTCTGTAGGTTTCTATTTATTTAGCTGGTAGTTTCTGCAGGTTTCTATATATTTAGCTGGTAGTTTCTGCAGGTTTCTATATATTTAGCTGGTAGTTCCTGAAGATTTCTATATATTTAGCTGGTAGTTTCTGCAGGTTTCTATATATTTAGCTGGTAGTTTCTGTAGGTTTCTATATATTTAGCTGGTAGTTTCTGCAGATTTCTATATATTTAGCTGGTAGTTTCTGCAGGTTTCTTATATTTAGCTGGTAGTTTCTGTAGGTTTCTATATATTTAGCTGGTAGTTTCTGCAGATTTCTATATATTTAGCTGGTAGTTTCTGCAGGTTTCTATATATTTAGCTGGTAGTTCCTGAAGGTTTCTATATATTTAGCTGGTAGTTCCTGAAGGTTTCTATTTATTTAGCTGGTAGTTTCTGAAGGTTTCTATTTATTTAGCTGGTAGTTTCTGCAGGTTTCTATATATTTAGCTGGTAGTTTCTGCAGGTTTCTATATATTTAGCTGGTAGTTCCTGAAGGTTTCTATATATTTAGCTGGTAGTTCCTGAAGGTTTCTATTTATTTAGCTGGTAGTTTCTGAAGGTTTCTATTTATTTAGCAGTTTCTGCAGGTTTCTATATATTTAGCTGGTAGTTTCTGAAGGTTTCTATATATTTAGCTGGTAGTTCCTGAAGGTTTCTATTTATTTAGCTGGTAGTTTCTGCAGGTTTCTATATATTTAGCTGGTAGTTTCTGTAGGTTTCTCTATTTAGCTGGTAGTTTCTGCAGGTTTCTATATATTTAGCTGGTAGTTTCTGTAGGTTTCTATTTATTTAGCTGGTAGTTTCTGCAGGTTTCTATATATTTAGCTGGTAGTTTCTGAAGGTTTCTATTTATTTAGCTGGTAGTTTCAGGTTTCTATATATTTAGCTGGTAGTTTCTGCAGATTTCTATTTATTTAGCTGGTAGTTTCTCTCCCCCATCTCTATCTCTCTCTCTCTCATACACCTTCTCTCTTTCCCTGTACAGCAGACACCTTATCTCTTTCCCTGTACAGCAGACACCTTCTCTTCTCTCTTTCCCTGAACAGCAGACACCTTCTCTCTTTCCCTGTACAGCAGACACCTTCTCTCTTTCCCTGTACAGCAGACACCTTCTCTTACCCTGAACAGCAGACACCTTCTCTCTTACCCTGAACAGCAGACACCTTCTCTCTTTCCCTGAACAGCAGACACCTTATCTCTTTCCCTGTACAGCAGACACCTTCTCTCTTTCCCTGTACAGCAGACACCTTCTCTCTTTCCCTGTACAGCAGACACCTTCTCTCTTTCCCTGAACAGAAGACACCTTATCTCTTTCCCTGTACAGCAGACACCTTCTCTTCTCTCTTTCCCTGAACAGCAGACACCTTCTCTCTTTCCCTGTACAGCAGACACCTTATCTCTTTCCCTGTACAGCAGACACCTTCTCTCTTTCCCTGTACAACAGACACCTTCTCTCTTTCCCTGTACAGCAGACACCTTCTCTCTTTCCCTGAACAGCAGACACCTTCTCTCTTTCCCTGTACAGCAGACACTCTCTCTCTTTCCCTGTACAGCACACACCCTCTCCCTTTCCCTGTACAGCAGACACCTTCTCTCTTTTCCTGAACAGCAGACACCTTCTCTATTCCCCTGAGCAGCAGACACCTTCTCTCTTTCCATGTAGAGCAGACACCTTCTCTCTTTCCCTGTACAGCAGACACCTTATCTCTTTCCCTGTACAGCAGACACCTTCTCTTCTCTCTTTCCCTGAACAGCAGACACCTTCTCTCTTTCCCTGTACAGCAGACACCTTCTCTCTTTCCCTGTACAGCAGACACCTTCTCTCTTACCCTGAACAGCAGACACCTTCTCTCTTACCCTGAACAGCAGACACCTTCTCTCTTTCCCTGAACAGCAGACACCTTATCTCTTTCCCTGTACAGCAGACACCTTCTCTCTTTCCCTGTACAGCAGACACCTTCTCTCTTTCCCTGTACAGCAGACACCTTCTCTCTTTCCCTGAACAGAAGACACCTTATCTCTTTCCCTGTACAGCAGACACCTTCTCTTCTCTCTTTCCCTGAACAGCAGACACCTTCTCTCTTTCCCTGTACAGCAGACACCTTATCTCTTTCCCTGTACAGCAGACACCTTCTCTCTTTCCCTGTACAACAGACACCTTTTCTCTTTCCCTGTACAGCAGACACCTTCTCTCTTTCCCTGAACAGCAGACACCTTCTCTCTTTCCCTGTACAGCAGACACACTCTCTCTCTTTCCCTGTACAGCACACACCCTCTCCTTTTCCCTGTACAGCAGACACCTTCTCTCTTTTCCTGAACAGCAGACACCTTCTCTATTTCCCTGAGCAGCAGACACCTTCTCTCTTTCCATGTAGAGCAGACACCTTCTCTCTTTCCCTGTAGAGCAGACACCTTCTCTCTTTCCCTGTACAGCAGACACCTTCTCTCTTTCCCTGTACAGCAGACACCTTCTCTCTTACCCTGAACAGCAGACACCTTCTCTCTTTCCCTGTACAGCAGACACCTTCTCTCTTTCCCTGTACAGCAGACACCTTCTCTCTTACCCTGAACAGCAGACACCTTCTCTCTTTCCCTGAACAGCAGACACCTTCTCTCTTTCCCTGAACAGCAGACACCTTCTCTCTTTCCCTGTACAGCAGACACCTTCTCTCTTTCCCTGTACAGCAGACACCTTCTCTCTTTCCCTGAACAGCAGACACCTTCTCTCTTACCCTGAACAGCAGACACCTTCTCTCTTTCCCTGAACAGCAGACACCTTCTCTCTTTCCCTGTACAGCAGACACCTTCTCTCTTTCCCTGTACAGCAGACACCTTCTCTCTTTCCCTGAACAGCAGACACCTTATTTCTTTCCCTGTACAGCAGACACCTTCTCTCTTTCCCTGTACAGCAGACACCTTCTCTCTTTCCCTGTACAGCAGACACCTTCTCTCTTTCCCTGAACAGCAGACACCTTATCTCTTTCCCTGTACAGCAGACACCTTCTCTCTTTCCCTGTACAGCAGACACCTTCTCTCTTACCCTGAACAGCAGACACCTTCTCCCTTTCCCTGAACAGCAGACACCTTCTCTCTTTCCCTGAACAGCAGACACCTTCTCTCTTTCCCTGAACAGCAGACACCTTCTCTCTTTCCCTGAACAGCATACACCTTCTCTCTTACCCTGAACAGCAGACACCTTCTCTCTTTCCCTGAACAGCAGACACCTTCTCTCTTTCCCTGAACAGCAGACACCTTCTCTCTTACCCTGAACAGCAGACACCTTCTCTCTTTCCCTGAACAGCAGACACCTTCTCTCTTACCCTGAACAGCAGACACCTTCTCTCTTTCCCTGAACAGCAGACACCTTCTCTCTTTCCCTGTACAGCAGACACCTTCTCTCTTTCCCTGTACAGCAGACACCTTCTCTCTTTCCCTGAACAGCAGACACCTTCTCTCTTTCCCTGAACAGCAGACACCTTCTCTCTTTCCCTGAACAGCAGACACCTTCTCTCTTTCCCTGTACAGCAGACACCTTCTCTTTTCCCTGTACAGCAGACACCTTCTCTCTTTCCCTGAACAGCAGACACCTTCTCTCTTACCCTGAACAGCAGACACCTTCTCTCTTTCCCTGAACAGCAGACACCTTCTCTCTTTCCCTGTACAGCAGACACCTTCTCTCTTTCCCTGTACAGCAGACACCTTCTCTCTTTCCCTGAACAGCAGACACCTTATTTCTTTCCCTGTACAGCAGACACCTTCTCTCTTCCCTGTACAGCAGACACCTTCTCTCTTTCCCTGTACAGCAGACACCTTCTCTCTTTCCCTGAACAGCAGACACCTTCTCTTTCCCTGTACAGCAGACACCTTCTCTCTTTCCCTGTACAGCAGACACCTTCTCTCTTACCCTGAACAGCAGACACCTTCTCTCTTACCCTGAACAGCAGACACCTTCTCTCTTTCCCTGAACAGCAGACACCTTCTCTCTTTCCCTGAACAGCAGACACCTTCTCTCTTTCCCTGAACAGCAGACACCTTCTTCTTTCCCTGAACAGCATACACCTTCTCTCTTACCCTGAACAGCAGACACCTTCTCTCTTTCCCTGAACAGCAGACACCTTCTCTCTTTCCCTGAACAGCAGACACCTTCTCTCTTACCCTGAACAGCAGACACCTTCTCTCTTTCCCTGAACAGCAGACACCTTCTCTCTTACCCTGAACAGCAGACACCTTCTCTCTTTCCCTGAACAGCAGACACCTTCTCTCTTTCCCTGTACAGCAGACACCTTCTCTCTTTCCCTGTACAGCAGACACCTTCTCTCTTTCCCTGAACAGCAGACACCTTCTCTTTACCCTGAACAGCAGACACCTTCTCTCTTTCCCTGAACAGCAGACACCTTATCTCTTTCCCTGTACAGCAGACACCTTCTCTCTTTCCCTGTACAGCAGACACCTTCTCTCTTTCCCTGTACAGCAGACACCTTCTCTCTTTCCCTGAACAGAAGACACCTTATCTCTTTCCCTGTACAGCAGACACCTTCTCTCTTACCCTGAACAGCAGACACCTTCTCTCTTTCCCTGAACAGCAGACACCTTATCTCTTTCCCTGTACAGCAGACACCTTCTCTCTTTCCCTGCACAGCAGACACCTTCTCTCTTTCCCTGTACAGCAGACACCTTCTCTTTCCCTGAACAGCAGACACCTTCTCTCTTTCCCTGTACAGCAGACACCTTCTCTCTTTCCCTGTACAGCAGACACCTTCTCTTACCCTGAACAGCAGACAGAGGTATGTGGGGCTCCTGCAGCCCAAATAAGAATGAATGGGCCAGCACTGCAGAGTCCATTGAGTCCTGTGCACACAGTAAGTCTGAGTTTATTCTTCCCGACGACTAAAACCAAACCAGGGCTGTGAGGGAGGGAGGGCTGTGAGGGAGAGAGAGTGAAAGAGAGATGGAGGCCAGACAATTGTGATTTAGAATAGATTTTAAACTATGACAGCATGGCAGTTCTCTGTAACAAGGAGTTCTGGGGCATCATCCCCAGGCTGAACTATGTTCCATTGGTTGTTACCAAACTAAGTAACAGTAACAGCTGTCTAGCCATAACAGCTGTCTAGCCATAACAGCTGTCTAGCCATAACAGCTGTCTAGCCATAACAGCTGTCTAGCCATAACAGCTGTCTAGCCATAACAGCTGTCTAGCCATGTAGCTGGGGGGCATGTTGAGAGCAGGGCCGAATTTACGATTTACGGAACTGGTGCACAGGGCACGTGCCCCGGGGCCCCCGACCTCCAAAAAACGAGCTGCTTTTCTAAATGAGATGTTATTTGGTTTGGGGTGCTCCCTGCAGGCAGGTACCCCTGGGCCACCAATCGTGCCCTGGTTGAGAGGGGGGTGTTGTGTATGTCTAGAGAGCTAGTATACTGTAAAAGCATGGACCGGTCTGCTTTAGTTCTTCCTACCATCTGTGGACCCCCAGAACCTTATCTCACCTTCCATCCTTCCTTAACGACTTCAGCTCGAGGTCACTATCTGTCATTGCACCCCTCACGTCTTTGCACACTTGTCTCCTTTCCTCTCTCCAATAGCCCTTACCTTCTGCTCATCACCCTCTCTGTCTCCTTTCCTCTCCCCAATAGCCCTTACCCTCTGCTCCTCACCCTCTCTGTCTCCTTTCCTCTCCCCAATAGCCCTTACCCTCTGCTCCTCACCCTGTCTGTCTCCTTTCCTCTCCCCAATAGCCCTTACCCTCTGCTCCTCACCCTCTCTGTCTCCTTTCCTCTCCCCAATAGCCCTTACCCTCTGCTCCTCACCCTCTCTGTCTCCTTTCCTCTCCTCAATAGCCCTTACCCTCTGCTCATCACCCTCTCTGTCTCCTTTCCTCTCCCCAATAGCCCTTACCCTCTGCTCCTCACCCTCTCTGTCTCCTTTCCTCTCCTCAATAGCCCTTACCCTCTGCTCATCACCCTCTCTGTCTCCTTTCCTCTCCCCAATAGCCCTTACCCTCTGCTCCTCACCCTCTCTGTCTCCTTTCCTCTCCCCAATAGCCCTTACCCTCTGCTCCTCACCCTCTCTGTCTCCTTTCCTCTCCCCAATAGCCCTTACCCTCTGCTCCTCACCCTCTCTGTCTCCTTTCCTCTCCCCAATAGCCTTTACCCTCTGCTCCTCACCCTCTCTGTCTCCTTTCCTCTCCCCAATAGCCCTTACCCTCTGCTCCTCACCCTGTCTGTCTCCTTTCCTCTCCCCAATAGCCCTTACCCTCTGCTCATCACCCTCTCTGTCTCCTTTCCTCTCCCCAATAGCCTTTACCCTCTGCTCCTCACCCTCTCTGTCTCCTTTCCTCTCCCCAATAGCCCTTACCCTCTGCTCCTCACCCTCTCTGTCTCCTTTCCTCTCCCCAATAGCCCTTACCCTCTGCTCCTCACCCTCTCTGTCTCCTTTCCTCTCCCCAATAGCCCTTACCCTCTGCTCCTCACCCTCTCTGTCTCCTTTCCTCTCCCCAATAGCCCTTACCCTCTGCTCCTCACCCTCTCTGTCTCCTTTCCTCTCCCCAATAGCCCTTACCCTCTGCTCCTCACCCTCTCTGTCTCCTTTCCTCTCCCCAATAGCCCTTACCCTCTGCTCCTCACCCTCTCTGTCTCCTTTCCTCTCCCCAATAGCCCTTACCTTCTGCTCCTCACCCTCTCTGTCTCCTTTCCTCTCCCCAATAGCCCTTACCCTCTGCTCCTCACCCTCTCTGTCTCCTTTCCTCTCCCCAATAGCCCTTACCCTCTGCTCCTCACCCTCTCTGTCTCCTTTCCTCTCCCCAATAGCCCTTACCCTCTGCTCCTCACCCTCTCTGTCTCCTTTCCTCTCCCCAATAGCCCTTACCCTCTGCTCCTCACCCTCTCTGTCTCCTTTCCTCTCCCCAATAGCCCTTACCCTCTGCTCCTCACCCTCTCTGTCTCCTTTCCTCTCCCCAATAGCCCTTACCCTCTGCTCCTCACCCTCTCTGTCTCCTTTCCTCTCCCCAATAGCCCTTACCCTCTGCTCCTCACCCTCTCTGTCTCCTTTCCTCTCCCCAATAGCCCTTACCCTTTGCTCCTCACCCTGTCTGTCTCCTTTCCTCTCCCCAATAGCCCTTACCCTCTGCTCCTCACCCTCTCTGTCTCCTTTCCTCTCCCCAATAGCCCTTACCCTCTGCTCCTCACCCTCTCTGTCTCCTTTCCTCTCCCCAATAGCCTTTACCTTCTGCTCCTCACCCTCTCTGTCTCCTTTCCTCTCCCCAATAGCCTTTACCCTCAGCTCCTCACCCTCTCTGTCTCCTTTCCTCTCCCCAATAGCCCTTATCCTCTGCTCCTCACCCTCTCTGTCTCCTTTCCTCTCCCCAATAGCCTTTACCCTCTGCTCCTCACCCTCTCTGTCTCCTTTCCTCTCCCCAATAGCCCTTACCATCTCCTCCTCACCCTCTCTGTCTCCTTTCCTCTCCCCAATAGCCCTTACCCTCTGCTCCTCACCCT
Source organism: Oncorhynchus gorbuscha (assembly GCF_021184085.1). Taxonomy (NCBI): domain Eukaryota; kingdom Metazoa; phylum Chordata; class Actinopteri; order Salmoniformes; family Salmonidae; genus Oncorhynchus; species Oncorhynchus gorbuscha. The sequence goes on from NC_060185.1 coordinate 25,459,383, forward strand.
CTCTGTCTCCTTTCCTCTCCCCAATAGCCCTTACCCTCTGCTCCTCACCCTCTCTGTCTCCTTTCCTCTCCCCAATAGCCCTTACAATCTCCTCCTCACCCTCTCTGTCTCCTTCCATATACACACATACAGTATACCACTCATTCCCCTTTTCTCCATCCTCTCTGCCACTTTCATCTTTTCACCTCTTCTCCTTCCCTTACTTCAGGCAGAATATAAAGTGACCACAAAACCTTGAGAGGTGACAGGTTCCCAATGTAAAGAGCTTTCTCTGTGTGTTGCTTCAGCTCCCACAGCAATATTAGGTGATAAATACAGAAACCCCATTCCTGTAATAAACACTGACATGCAGTTGGGTTGACATGCTGTGGCAGAAATGAGTCGGGTTTTGCAATATGTGTTTGGTTTTCCCTTGTGACTCACAAGGCAGCCTTGTCAGTAATCCAGTAAGGGTTCTAAAGCTTACAGAAAGGAAAGCACTCGCTGAAAAAAAGGTTGACTTGTGTTAAAATAAGCAATGGAGGAGAGAGTGTATAATATGAAAAGAGCACAATCTCCATTGGCATCTGTTCATCGCACGGTGCAAGGAGAGGTGAGTCCTTCTCCTCTGTGTGTATGTGACCGTGTGTGTGTGTGTACGTATGTGTACGTGTGTATGTGTGTGTGTGTGTGTGTGTGTGTGTGTGTGTGTGTGTGTGTGTGTGTGTGTGTGTGTGTGTGTGTGTGTGTGTGTGTGTGTGTGTGTGTGTGTGTGTGTGTGTGTGTGTGTGTGTGTGTGTGTGTGTGTGTGTGTGTGTGTGTGTGTGTGTCTGCGTGTGTGTCATTGTCCGACAGAACGGAAAGCTCTCTCTTACTAGCGCTGCTGCTGCATATGCTTACAAAGAAGACCTCTGTGTGCAACGCTTATCAAAGGCATGGCTCAGTCTGAATACTGGAAGCACCAAGCTCAGGGGAAGACTGACTGACTCTGAGCCACAAACACCATTCAGCCATAGTACTGCAGCCTAACTACATCACTACTATCCAGAGCCTTAATGTGTCTGCATTGACAGAGAAGAAGAAACGACTGACAAAAATGCTCTTCAGCCCATTCAGATGTGTGAAATAGCAGGGAATGAATGTGTGATGAACCGCATATGTGTATATTAAGGCTGAGAATTCTGAGTTTAAAGTCATAAAGGGATGTATAGTTGTATCATGTAACACCCCCAGGTAACTTCTGTCTGTCTACACTGCTCTCAGAAGAACATAGAGTCAAGCACCTAGACGAGGAGGACAGGAAGAATAGTATTAACTGATTCCCCAGTGTTAATATATAATGTATTATGTGACTGTTATGATTCCCCAGTGTTAGTATATAATGTATTATGTGACTGTTATGATTCCCCAGTGTTAATATATAATGTATTATGTGACTGTTATGATTCCCCAGTGTTAGTATATAATGTATTATGTGACTGTTATGATTCCCCAGTGTTAGTATATAATGTATTATGTGACTGTTATGATTCCCCAGTGTTAATATATAATGTATTATGTGACTGTTATGATTCCCCAGTGTTAATATATAATGTATTATGTGACTGTTATGATTCCCCAGTGTTAATATATAATGTATTATGTGACTGTTATGATTCCCCAGTGTTAGTATATAATGTATTATGTGACTGTTATGATTCCCCAGTGTTAGTATATAATGTATTATGTGACTGTTATGATTCCCCAGTGTTAGTATATAATGTATTATGTGACTGTTATGATTCCCCAGTGTTAGTATAACATTGTTAGCGCTGAGGGAGAGCCAGCTAGTACATCCCTACTCAAATGGCTTACTTATCCTCTGCTATTATTAAAAGGGGGACAGTGCTGGAGAGCAAATAGCATCTCCTGATAAAAATGGCTTTCAGGGAGAGAAGGATTTCAGGCCTGGTGTGGTGTGTATATCTCTACCACAAAGTTATCTCTGTTTTAACAAAAGTACCATTGCAATTTCTTATGCTTTTGGACAGACATGAGAGAGAGAAAAAAACAAGCCAGGCACTAAAAAGCATTATACTGTATATACACACCAGGGATATTTCTGATGACTCTGGATCCAGCTATTTCTGAAGGCACTAAGGCATAGCAGGCCCCAATTGGCACATCCACTCCACATACTAAAGAGCACTGTCCACTGTGTAGATCAAAACAGAACAGGGGGCCTCTACTCCGCACTCTCCATCAGACAGACGAGCTGTGCTTCGAGAGCACAACCCACCACTATCTCCCTGCAGGTTTGAAGAAACATCACACGGCCTTTGAACTAATGGAGGAATAGGTTGAAATGCAGCAGGTATGGAGAGGTTGGGAGGGGCAGAATCCTCACTAAAGCACTCTGCACTTGAATCCAAACAGGCTCCCAAAAAGACTAAGTATATTACTGTATATTACTGTCTTTATTTAGTCTGCTCCCAGGCAGACTAAATAACTTTTTTGCCCGCTTTGAGGACAATACAGTGCCACTGACACGGCCTGCAACGGAAACATGCAGTCTCTCCTTCACTGCAGCCGAGGTGAGTAAGACATTTAAACGTGTTAACCCTCGCAAGGCTGCAGGCCCAGACGGCATCCCCAGCCGCGCCCTCCGAGCATGCGCAGACCAGCTGGCCGGTGTGTTTACGGACATATTCAATCAATCCCTATACCAGTCTGCTGTTCCCACATGCTTCAAGAGGGCCACCATTGTTCCTGTTCCCAAGAAAGCTAAGGTAACTGAGCTAAACGACTACCGCCCCGTAGCACTCACTTCCGTCATCATGAAGTGCTTTGAGAGACTAGTCAAGGACCATATCACCTCCACCCTACCTGACACCCTAGACCCACTCCAATTTGCTTACCGCCCAAATAGCTCCACAGACGATGCAATCTCAACCACACTGCACACTGCCCTAACCCACCTGGACAAGAGGAATACCTATGTGAGAATGCTGTTCATCGACTACAGCTCGGCATTCAACACCATAGTACCCTCCAAGCTCGTCATCAAGCTCGAGACCCTGGGTCTCGACCCCGCCCTGTGCAACTGGGTACTGGACTTCCTGACGGGCCGCCCCCAGGTGGTGAGGGTAGGCAACAACATCTCCTCCCCGCTGATCCTCAACACGGGGCCCCACAAGGGTGCGTTCTGAGCCCTCTCCTGTACTCCCTGTTCACCCACGACTGCGTGGCCACGCACGCCTCCAACTCAATCATCAAGTTTGCGGACGACACAACAGTGGTAAGCTTGATTACCAACAACGACGAGACGGCCTACAGGGAGGAGGTGAGGGCCCTTGGAGTGTGGTGTCAGGAAAATAACCTCACACTCAACGTCAACAAAACTAAGGAGATGATTGTGGACTTCAGGAAACAGCAGAGGGAACACCCCCTATCCACATCGATGGAACAGTAGTGGAGAGGGTAGCTAGTTTTAAGTTCCTCGGCATACACATCACAGACAAACTGAATTGGTCCACTCACACTGACAGCGTATGAAGAAGTGACAGCAGCGCCTATTCAAACTCAGGAGGCTGAAGAAATTCGGCTTGTCACCAAAAGCACTCACAAACTTCTACAGATGCACAATCGAGAGCATCCTGGCGGGCTGTATCACCGCCTGGTACGGCAACTGCTCCGCCCTCAACCGTAAGGCTCTCCAGAGGGTAGTGAGGACTGCACAACGCATCACCGGGGGCAAACTACCTGCCCTCCAGGACACCTACACCACCCGTTGTTACAGGAAGGCCATAAAGATCATCAAGGACATCAACCACCCGAACCACTGCCTGTTCACCCCGCTATCATCCAGAAGGCGAGGTCAGTACAGGTGCATCAAAGCTGGGACCGAGAGACTGAAAAACAGCTTCTATCTCAAGGCCATCAGACTGTTAAATAGCCACCACTAACATTGAGTGGCTGCTGCCAACACACTGTCATTGACACTGACCCAACTCCAGCCATTTTAATAATGGGAATTGATGGAAATGATGTAAATATATCACTAGCCACTTTAAACAATGCTACCTTATATAATGTTACTTACCCTACATTATTCATCTCATATGCATATGTATATACTGTACTCTACAACATCGACTGCATCCTTATGTAACACATGTATCACTAGCCACTTTAACTATGCCACTTTGTTTACTTTGTCTACACACTCATCTCATATGTATATACTGTACTCGATACCATCTACTGTATGCTGCTCTGTACCATCACTCATTCATATATCCTTATGTACATGTTCCTTATCCCCTTACACTGTGTATAAGACAGTAGTTTTGGAATTGTTAGTTAGATTACTTGTTGGTTATCACTGCATTGTCGGAACTAGAAGCACAAGCATTTCGCTACACTCGCATTAACATCTGCTAACCATGTGTATGTGACAAATAAAATTTGATTTGATTTGATTTGATAATACTTTATCAACATGTAAATATCTTTGCATCTGCAACAAGTCTTCATCATAACTGGAAAATGTAGGCTGCATATTGGAAGAATGTCAGAAAACCACTGACACCTGTGTAAGTCAGGACTGGGTCATTGAAATGGAGATGACGGGCCTGCACTTGGTCTCTGGTCCCCTGTCCTTCTGCATGTGAAGCTTTGCCTCATTGACAGCCCTCCCCTCCTTTCCTCTCCCCTCTACCCGACTGCCTCAGAGGTGACAAGCCGGGTGTAACATGCAATTAGGCAGCTCAGTGCCGTCACATGGGCGACGGGGATGACACCTGGGGTGTGTTGGGGTGATGACGGCCCTTGTCCCGAAGCTCCTGGGTATTTCAGAGCGCTGCCTTCACAATGAGGGCAATTACCAGCTAGCAGGGCGAGACGACAGGGGGAACGACATTACAGAAGGGGCACAGTAGGGGCTCGCTGGGATGATAAAGACATGGGTCTGAAAGCTATCACTGTCTTCTTCTCTATGTCGTTCCTTCTTCCTTTCCCATCTTCCTTTCCCTCCCCCTCTGCTTCTCGCCCTCCACCTTTGTCCTTGGTGTGTGTGTGTACATGTTTTACTATACTTTGTAGTGCCACAAATGCTCACAAGAATAGACATAGTAGTGTGTGTGTGTGTGTGTGTGTGTGTGTGTGTGTGTGTGTGTGTGTGTGTGTGTGTGTGTGTGTGTGTGTGTGTGTGTGTGTGTGTGTGTGTGTGTGTGTGTGTGTGTGTGTGTGTGTGTGTGTGTGTGTGTGTGTGTGTGTGTGTGTGTGTGTGTGTGTGTGTGTGTGTGAGAGAGAGAGAGAGAGAGAGAGAGAGAGAGAGAGAGAGAGAGAGAGAGAGAGAGAGAGAGAGAGAGAGAGAGAGAGAGAGAGAGAGAGAGAGAGAGAGAGAGAGAGAGACATCATCCTTAGCTCTGGCATCTTCCCCAATATTTGGAACCAAGGACTGATCACCCCAATCCACAAAAGTGGAGACAAATTTGACCCCAATAACTACCGTGGAATATGCGTCAACAGTAACCTTGGGAAAATCCTCTGCATTATCATTAACAGCAGACTCGTACATTTCCTCAATGAAAACAATGTACTGGGAAAATGTCAAATTGGCTTTTTACCAAATTACCGTACAACAGACCATGTATTCACCCTGCACACCCTAATTGACAACCAAACAAACCAAAACAAAGGCAAAGTCTTCTCATGCTTTGTTGATTTCAAAAAAGCCTTCGACTCAATTTGGCATGAGGGTTTGCTCTACAAACTGATGGAAAGTGGTGTTGGGGGTAAAACATATGACATTATAAAATGCATGTACACAAACAACAAGTGTGCGGTTAAAATTGGCAAAAAACACACACATTTCTTCACACAGGGTCGTGGGGTGAGACAGGCATGCAGCTTAAGCCCCACCCTCTTCAACATATATATCAACGAATTGGCGCGGGCACTAGAAAAGTCTGCAGCACCCGGCCTCACCCAACTAGAATCCGAAGTCAAATGTCTGCTGTTTGCTGATGATCTGGTGCTTCTGTCACCAACCAATGAGGACCTACAGCAACACCTAGATCTTATGCACAGATTCTGTCAGACCTGGGCCCTGACAGTAAATCTCAGTAAGACCAAAATAATGGTGTTCCAAAAATGTCCAGTCACCAGGACCACAAAATTCCATCTAGACACTGTTGCCCTAGAGCACACAAAAAACTATACATACCTTGGCCTAAACATCAGCGCCACAGGTAACTTCCACAAAGCAGTGAACGATCTGAGAGACAAGGCAAGAAGGGTATTCTATGCCATCAAAAGGAACATAAATTTCAACATACCAATTAGGATTTGGCTAAAAATACTTGAGTCAGCCATTGCCCTTTATGGTTGTGAGGTCTGGGGTCCGCTCACCAACGAACACTTCATAAAATGGGGCAAACACCAAATTGAGACTCTGCACGCAGAATTCGGCAAAAATTTCCTCCGTGTACAACGTAGAACACCAAAAAATGCATGCAGAGCAGAATTAGGCCGATACCCACTAATTATCAAAATCCAGAAAAGAGCTGTTAAATTCTATAACCACCACCACAGATCCACGCTATTGGATTCGGTACAGCCAGTTGGTTTCTTCACGCATCGCACTGACAGAAACAAGCTTCTTTCTGGTAAGAAGAGGGGCGGGGGGGGGTATGCCTTATGATTAAGGAGACGTGGTGTGATCATAACAACATACAGGAACTCAAGTCCTTCTGACTAAGAATTCCTCACAATCAAATGTCGACCGCATTATCTACCAAGAGAATTATCTTCGATTATAACCACAGCCGCAAATACCTCCCCCCCAAGCAGACACATCGACGGCCGTGAACAAACTTTATTTGACTCTATGTAAACTGGAAACCACATATCCTGAGGCTGCATTCATTGTAGCTGGGGATTTTAACAAGGCTAATCTGAAAACAAGAATCCCTCAATTCTATCATCATATCGATTGTGCTACCAGGGCTGGTAAAACCCTGGATCATTGTTATTCTAACTTCTGCGATGCATATAATAAGGCCCTCCCCCGCCCTAATTTTGGAAAAGCTGACCACGACTCCATTTTTTTTTTCCAGCCTACAGACAGAAACTAAAACAGGAAGCTCCCGCGCACAGGTCTGTTCAACACTGGTTTGACATATCTGATTCCAGGCTTCAAGATTGCTTCGATCAAGTGGATTGGGATATGTTCCGGATTGCGTCAAAAAACAACATTGACGAATACGCTGATTCGGTGAGCGAGATTATTAGCAAGTGCATCGGCGATGTCGTACCCACAGCAACTATTAAAACATTCCCCAACCAGAAACCGTGGATTGATGGCAGCATTCGCGCAAAACTGAAAGCGCGAACCTCTACTTTTAACCAGGGCAAGGTGACCGGAAACATGACTGAATACAAACAGTGTAGCTATTCCATCCGCAAGGCAATCAAACAAGCTAAGCATCAGTATAGAGACAAAGTAGAGTCGCAATTCAACGGCTCAGACACAAGAGGTATGTGACAGGGTCTACAGTCAATCACGGATTACAAAAAGTAAACCAGCCCCATCGTGGACTAGGATGTCTTGCTCCCAGACAGACGAAACAACTTCTTTGCTTGCTTTGAGGACAATACAGTGCCACTGACACGGCCCGCTACCAAAACCTGTGGACTCTCCTTCACTGCAGCCGACGTGAGTAAAACATTTAAACGTGTTAACCCTCGCAAGGCTGCAGGCCCAGATCCCCAGCCGCGTCCTCTGAGCATGCGCAGACCAGCTGGCTGGTGTGTTTACGGACATATTCAATCAATCCTTATCCCAGTCTGCTGTTCCCACATGCTTCAAGAGGGTCACCATTGTTCCTGTTCACAAGAAAGCTAAGGTAACTGAGCTAAACGATTACCGCCCCGTAGCACTCACTTCCGTCATCATGAAGTGCTTTGAGAGACTAGTCAAGGACCATATCACCTCCACCCTACCTGACACCCTAGACCCACTCCAATTTGCTTACTTCCCCAATAGGTCCTCAGACGACTCAATGCAACCATACTGCACACTGCCCTAACCCATCTGGACAAGAGGAATACCTATGTGAGAATGCTGTTCATCGACTACAGCTTAGCATTTAACAACATAGTACCCTCCAAACTCATCATCAAGCTCGAGACCCTGGGTCTCGACCCCGCCCTGTGCAACTGGGTACTGGACTTCCTGACGGGCCGCCCCCAGGTCGTGAGGGTACGTAAACAACATCTCCACCCCTCTGATCCTCAACACTGGGGCCCCACAAGGGTGCGTTCTGAGCCCTCTCCTGTACTCCCTGTTCACGCACGACTGCGTGGCCATGCACGCCTCCAATTCAATCATCAAGTTTGCAGACGACACTACAGTGGTAGGCTTGATTACCAACAACGATGAGGCGGCCTACAGGGAGGAGGTGAGGGGCCTCGGCGTGTGGTGTCAGGAAAATAACCTCACACTCAAACAAAGGAGATGATCGTGGACTTCAGGAAACAGCAGAGGAAGCACCCCCCTATCCACATCGACAGAACAGTAGTGGAGAGGGTAGTAAGTTTTAAGTTCCTCAGCGTACACATCACAGACAAACTGAATTGGTCCACCCACACAGACAGCGTGGTGAAGAAGACGCAGCAGCGCCTCTTCAACCTCAGGAGGCTGAAGAAATTCAGTTTGTCACCAAAATAACTCACAAACTTTTACAGATGCACAATCGAGAGCATCCTGTCGGGCTGTGTCACCGCCTGGTACGGCAACTGCTCCGCCCACAACCGCAAGGCTCTCCAGAGGGTAGTGAGGTCTGCACAACGCATCACCGGGGGCAAACTACCAGCCCTCCAGGACACCTACAGCACCCGATGTCACAGGAAGGTTTTCACACACTATTGCTCATATTTTGGCCCATTCCTCCATGCAGCTCTCCTCTAGAGCAGTGATGTTTTGGGGCTGTTGCTGGACTTTCAACTCCCTCCAAAGATTTTCTATGGGGTTGAGATCTGGAGACTGGCTAGGCCACTCCAGGACCTTGAAATGCTTCTTACGAAGCCACTCCTTCGTTGCCCGGGCGGTGTGTTTGGGATCATTGTCATGCTGAAAGACCCAGCCACGTTTCATCTTCAATGCCCTTGCTGATGGAAGGAGGTTTTCACTCAAAATCTCACGATCCATGGCCCCATTCATTCTTTCCTTTACACGGATCAGTCGTCCTGGTCCCTTTGCAGCAAAACAGCCCCAAAGCATGATGTTTCCACCGCCATGCTTCACAGTAGGTATGGTGTGCTTTGGATGCAACTCAGTATTCTTTGTCCTCCAAACACGACGAGTTGAGTTTTTACCAAAAAGTTCTATTTTGGTTTCATCTGACCATATGACATTCTCCCAATCTTCTTCTGGATCATCCAAATGCTCTCTAGCAAACTTTAGACGGGCCTGGACATGTACTGGCTTAAGCAGGGGGACACATCTGGCACTGCAGGATTTGAGTCCCTGGCGGCGTAGTGTGTTACTGATGGTAGGCTTTGTTACTTTGGTCCCAGCTCTCTGCAGGTCATTCACTAGGTCCCCCGTGTGGTTCTGGGGTTTTTGCTCACTGTTCTTGTGATCATTTTGACCCCACGGGGTGAGATCTTGCATGGAGCCCCAGATCGAGGGAGATTATCAGTGGTCTTGTATGTCTTCCATTTCCTAATAATTGCTCCCATAGTTGATTTCTTCAAATCAAGCTGCTTACCTATTGCAGATTCAGTCTTCCCAGCCTGGTGCAGGTCTACAATTTTGTTTCTGGTGTCCTTTGACAGCTCTATGGTCTTGGCCATAGTGGAGTTTGGAGTCTGACTGTTTGAGGTTGTGGACAGGTGTCTTTTATACTGATAACAAGTTCAAACAGGTGCCATTAATACAGGTAATGAGTGGAGGACAGAGGAGCCTCTTAAAGAAGAAGTTACAGGTCTGTGAGAGCCAGAACTCTTGCTTGTTTGTAGGTGACCAAATACTTATTTTCCACCATAATTTGCAAATAAATTCATTCAAAATCCTACAATGTGATTTTCTGGATTTTGTCTGTCATAGTTGAAGTGTACCTATGATGAAAATTACAGGCCTCTCTGATCTTTTTAAGTGGGAGAACTTGCACAATTGGTGGCTGACTTTTTTGCCCCACTGTACGTAGACTTGAAATCATCACTGGCCACTTTGATAATGGAACACTCGTCACTTTAATAAGGTTTACATATTTTGCATTACTCATCTCATATGTATATACAGTGGCAAGAAAAAGTATGTGAACCCTTTGGAATTATCTGGATTTCTGCATAAATTGGTCATCAAATTTGATCTGATCGTCATTTAATTCACAACAATAGACAAACATAGTGTGCTTATACTAATAACACACAAATTATTGTATTTTTCTTGTCTATATTGAATACATCACTTAAACATTCACAGTGTAGGTTGGAAAAAGTATGTGAACCCCTAGGCTAATGACTTCTCCAAAAGCTAATTGGAGTCAGGAGTCAGCTAACCTGGAATGAGATTAGAGATGTTGGTTAAAGCTGGCTTGCCCCATAAAAAACACTCACAAAATATGAGTTTGCTATTCACAAAAAGCATTGCCTAATGTGAACCATGTCTCGAACAAAAGAGATCTCAGAAGACCTAAGATGAAGAATTATTGACTTGCATAAATCTGGAAAGGGTTACAAAAAATATATCTAATAGCCTTGATGCTTATCAGTCTGTGGTAAGATAAATTGTCTATAAATGGAGAAAGTTCAGCACTGTTGCTACTCTCCCGAGGAGTGGTAATCCTGCAAAGACGACTGCAAGAGCACAGCGCAGAATGCTGAATGAGGTTAAAAAGAATCCTAGTATCAGCTAAAGACTTACAGAAATCTCTGGAACATGCTAACATCTCTGACGAGTCTACGATACGTAAAACAATAAACAAGAATGTTGATCATGGGAGGACACCACGGAAGAAGCCACTGCTGTCCCAAAAAAAACATCGGACTGCCTTTTGAGAATCTGAGTAAACTCCCACTGCCATTATTCTACTTGCTAACATGCAATTACTGGAAAATAAAATTGATGACCTACGATTACGATTATACTAGGAGGAAACCCCATAAAATTGTCAAAGACTCCAGTCACCCAAGTCATAGACTGTTTTCTCTGCTACAGTACGGGAAGTGGCACCAAAGGGCACCTTAACAGCTTCTTAAGACTGCTGAACAATGAATCAAATGACCACCGGACGATTACATTGACTCCCCCCATTTGTTTTGTACACTGCTGCTACTTGCTGTTTATTATCTATGCATAGTCACTTCACCCCTACCTACATGTACAAATTATCTCTAACTTCTATCCCCACACACTGATTCAGTAACGGTACCCCCTGTATATAGCCTCGTTATTGTTATGTTATTGTGTTACTTTTTATAATTTTAGTTTATTTGGTAAATATTTTCATAACTCTTCTTGAACTGCACTGTTGGTTAAGTGCTTGTAAGTAAGCATTTCACGGTAAGGTCTACACTTGTTGTATTCAGCATTTCACGGTAAGGTCTACACTTGTTATATTCAGCATTTCACGGTAAGGTCTACACTTGTTATATTCAGCATTTCACGGTAAGGTCTACACTTGTTGTATTCAGCATTTCACGGTAAGGTCTACACTGTTGGTTAAGGGCTTGTAAGTAAGCATTTCACGGTAAGGTCTACACTTGTTGTATTCAGCATTTCACGGTAAGGTCTACACTTGTTATATTCAGCATTTCACGGTAAGGTCTACACTTGTTGTATTCAGCATTTCACGGTAAGGTCTACACTGTTGGTTAAGGGCTTGTAAGTAAGCATTTCACGGTAAGGTCTACACTTGTTGTATTCAGCATTTCACGGTAAGGTCTACACTGTTGGTTAAGGGCTTGTAAGTCAGCATTTCACGGTAAAGTCTACACTGTTGGTTAAGGGCTTGTAAGTAAGCATTTCACGGTAAGGTCTACACTTGTTGTATTCAGCATTTCACGGTAAGGTCTACACTGTTGGTTAAGGGCTTGTAAAGTAAGCATTTCACGGTAAGGTCTACACTGTTGGTTAAGGGCTTGTAAGTAAGCATTTCACGGTAAGGTCTACACTGTTGGTTAAGGGCTTGTAAGTAAGCATTTCACGGTAAGGTCTACACTGTTGGTTAAGGGCTTGTAAGTAAGCATTTCACGGTAAGGTCTACACTGTTGGTTAAGGGCTTGTAAGTCAGCATTTCACGGTAAGGTCTACACTTGTTGTATTCAGCATTTCACGGTAAGGTCTACACTGTTGGTTAAGGGCTTGTAAGTAAGCATTTCACGGTAAGGTCTACACTGTTGGTTAAGGGCTTGTAAGTAAGCATTTCACGGTAAGGTCTACACTGTTGGTTAAGGGCTTGTAAGTCAGCATTTCACGGTAAGGTCTACACTTGTTGTATTCAGCATTTCACGGTAAGGTCTACAATGTTGGTTAAGGGCTTGTAAGTAAGCATTTCACGGTAAGGTCTACACTGTTGGTTAAGGGCTTGTAAGTCAGCATTTCACGGTAAGGTCTACACTGTTGGTTAAGGGCTTGTAAGTCAGCATTTCACGGTAAGGTCTACACTTGTTGTATTCAGCATTTCACGGTAAGGTCTACACTGTTGGTTAAGGGCTTGTAAGTCAGCATTTCACAGTAAGGTCTACACTGTTGGTTAAGGGCTTGTAAGTCAGCATTTCACGGTAAGGTCTACACTGTTGGTTAAGGGCTTGTAAGTAAGCATTTCACGGTAAGGTCTACACTGTTGGTTAAGGGCTTGTAAGTCAGCATTTCACGGTAAGGTCTACACTGTTGGTTAAGGGCTTGTAAGTCAGCATTTCACGGTAAGGTCTACACTGTTGGTTAAGGGCTTGTAAGTAAGCATTTCACGGTAAGGTCTACACTGTTGGTTAAGGGCTTGTAAGTCAGCATTTCACGGTAAGGTCTACACTGTTGGTTAAGGGCTTGTAAGTCAGCATTTCACGGTAAGGTCTACACTTGTTGTATTCAGCATTTCACGGTAAGGTCTACACTGTTGGTTAAGGGCTTGTAAGTCAGCATTTCACGGTAAGGTCTACACTGTTGGTTAAGGGCTTGTAAGTCAGCATTTCACGGTAAGGTCTACACTGTTGGTTAAGGGCTTGTAAGTAAGCATTTCACGGTAAGGTCTACACTGTTGGTTAAGGGCTTGTAAGTCAGCATTTCACGGTAAGGTCTACACTGTTGGTTAAGGGCTTGTAAGTCAGCATTTCACGGTAAGGTCTACACTGTTGGTTAAGGGCTTGTAAGTAAGCATTTCACGGTAAGGTCTACACTGTTGGTTAAGGGCTTGTAAGTAAGCATTTCACGGTAAGGTCTACACTTGTTGTATTCAGCATTTCACGGTAAGGTCTACACTTGTTGTATTCAGCATTTCACGGTAAGGTCTACACTTGTTATATTTGGCGCATTTGGCAAATAAAGATTGATTTGATTTGATGTATTCTATCCTATTCTACTGTATCTTAGTCTAAATATTGATATATTCTTAATTCCATTCCTTTCGATTTGTGTATATTGTTGTGAAATTGATAGATATTACTCGTTAGATATTACTGCACTGTTGGAGCTAGAAACACAAGCATTTCGCTACACCTGCAATAATATCTGCTAAACACGTGTATGTGACAAACAAATGTTTGATTAATGAGATAATGATGGCGTATCGCTGCAAAATGTTGTGGTAGCCATGCTGGCTAATTAAGTGTGCCTTGAATTCTAAATAAATCATCAACAGTGTCACCAGCAAAGCACCCCAACACCATCACACCTCTTCCTCCATGCTTCACAGTGGGAACCACACATGCAGAGATCATCCGTTCACCTAGTATGCGTCTCACAAAGACACAACGTTCAGAACCACAAATCTTAAATTTGGACTCAAGACCAAAAGGACAGATTTCCATCGGTCATGTCCATTGCTCATGTTTCTTGGCCCAAGCAAGTCTCTTCATGTTATTGGTGTCCTTTAGTAGTGGTTTCATTGCAGCAATTTGATCATGAAGGCCTGATTCACACAGTCTCCTCTGAACAGTTCATGTTGAGATGTGTCCGTTACTTTGATTCTGTGAAATTTTTATTTGGGCTGCAATTTCTGAGGCTGGTAACTAATGAACTTATCCTCTGCAGCAGAGGTAACTCTGGGTCTTCCTTTCCTGTGGTGGTCCTCGTGAGAACCAGTTTCATCATAGCGCTTGATGGTTTTTGCGACTGCACTTAAAGAAACTTTCAAAGTTCTTGAAGTTTCTGGATTGACTGACCTTTATGCCTTAAATTAATGGTGGACTGTCGTTTCTCTTTGCTTATTTGAGGTGTTCTTTCCATTATATGAACATGGTCTTTTACCAAATAGGGCTGTCTTCTGTATACCACCCCTACATTGTCACAATACAACTGATTGGCTCAAACACATTAAGAAGGAAATAAATTCCACAAATTTACTTTCAAGGCACATTCCAGGTTACTACCTCATGAAGCTGGTTGAGAGAATGCCAAGAGTGTGCGAAGCTGTCATCAAGGGAAAGGGTGGCTACTTTGAAAATATAAAATATATCTATTTTTTGATTCCTACATGATGACATGTGTGTTATTTCATAGTTTTGATGTCTTCCCTATTATTCTACAATGTAGAAAATAGAAAAAATATAAACCATTGAATGTGTAGGTGTGTCCAAACTTTTGACTGGTACTGTACATTGACAGCCAACATTATTTGACAGCAGCATTAACCTGTACAATGCGACTCCTGCTGTGACCTGGGCTGGGGCTCCACAGCCCACACAATAAACACACATCATCATCAGTGTGTGTGTGTGTGTGTGTATACATATTTGCGTAAGTGTGTGTGTGGTGCATCAAAGCCAAAGTGCAGCGGTCCTCTGTTCCCAGCCTCTGACATGTTGAAGGCATTTGACTCTCCACACCCACTGGGTTAATAAGCATGCTTTTCAATTAGAGGTGATTTTCTCTGAAGAGCTGCTGGCCCAGATGCCTGGGTGCCTGCTGCTCTCACTGACACGCTCTCTGTCCCTCTCTCTCTCTCTCTCTCTCTCTCTCTGTCCCCCCTCTCTCTCTCTGTCCCCCTCTCTCTCTCTGTCCCTCTCTCTCTCTGTCCCTCTCTCTCTCTCTCTCTCTCTCTCTCTCTCTCTCTCTCTCTCTCTCTCTCTCTCTCTGTTGTGGTTAGAGGGGATAGTTCAGAGCGACATTCATTCATGTTGTTGTAGAATGGATGTTTCGGCGGTTGTCGTTCTTCGCGTTCAATGATAGTTAAATAAAGTCCACCTGTTTGCAATCTAAGTGTCACATGATCTCAGTCTATATACCTGTTCTGAAAGGCCCCAGAGTCTGAAACATCACTAAGCAAGGGGAACCACCTAGCAGGCAGCACCATGAAGACCGATGAGCTCTCCAAACAGGTCAGGGACAAAGTTGTGGAGAAATACAGATCAGGGTGGAGTTATAAAAACCTTGAACATCCCACGGAGCACCATTAAATAATTTTTTTTTTAATGGAAAGAATATGGCAACACAACAAACCTGCCAAGAGACGGCCACCCACCAAAACTCACGGATCAAGCATGGAGGGCATTAATCAGAGAGGCAACAAAGAGACCAAAGATAACCCTGAAGGAGCTGCAAAGCTCCACAGCGGAGATTGGAGTATCTATCCATAGGACCACTTTAAGCCGTACACTCCACAGAGCTGGGCTTTAAGGAAGAGTGGCCAGAAAATCAACATTTCTTAAAGGAAAAAAAGAAGCAATCACATTTGGTGTTCGCCAAAAGGCACGTGGGAGACTCCCCAAACATATGGATGAAGGGGTACTCTGGTCAGATGAGACTAAAATGTTGCTTTTTGGCCATCAAGGAATAAGCTATGTCTGGCACAGACCCAACACCTCCCATGACCCCGAGAACACCATCCCCACAGTGAGGCGTGGTGGTGGCAGCATCATGCTGTGGGGATGTTTTTCATTGGCAGGGACTGGGAAACTGGTCAGAATTGAAGGAATGATGGATGGCGCTAAATACAGGGAAATTCTGGAGGGAAACCTGTTTCAGTCTTCTAGAGATTTGAGACTGGGACGGAGGTTCACCTTCCAGCTGAACAATGACCCTCCTGTTTCAGTCTTCTAGAGATTTGAGACTGGGACGGAGGTTCACCGTCCAGCTGAACAATGACCCTAAGCATACTGCTAAAGCAACACTTGAGTGGTGTAAGAGGAAACATTTAAATGTCTTGGAATGGCCTAGTCAAAGCCCAGACTTCAATCCAATTGAGAATCTGTGGTATGACTTAAAGATTGCTGTACACCAGCGGAACCCATCCAACCTGAAGGAGCTGGAGCAATGTTGCCTTGAAAATGGGCGAAATCCCAGTGGCTAGCTTATAGAGACATACCCCAAGAGACTTGCAGCTGTAATTGCTGCAAAAGGTGGCTCTACAAAGTGCTGACTTTGGGGGGGGGGGTGAATAGTTATGCACACTCAAGTTTTCATTTTTTTTTTTTTCTTGTTTGTTTCACAATAAAACATATTTTGCATCTTGAAAGTGGTAGGCATGTTGTGTAAATCAAATAATACAAATCCCCCAAAAATCTATTTTAATTTTAATTCCAGGTTGTAAGGCAACAAAATAGGAAAAATGGCAAGGGAGGTGAATACTTTCGCAAGCCACTGTAAGTGTTAATTACTATTACAGGGCTCCAGACTAACATGTTACCCTGGTGTCACAGGCCTCTAACTTTTACAATAAGTGGCACCAGCCTATGATTTTGCAGGACCCAAATAATGAGTAATCATCTTATGAAGTAATTCCTAGTGCTTTATTAAGAAGTATGATAAATAGACTACTGAGGTATTCAATAAATAAGTTAACACCTCCAAGCAGGACACATTATTCAAAATACACTATATATACAAAAGTATGTGGGCATCCCTTCAAATGAATGGATTTGGCATTTTAAGCCACACCTGTTGCTGACAGTTGTATAAAATCGAGCACACAGCCATGCAATCTCCATAGACAGACATTGGCAGTAGAATGCCCTTACTGAACAGCTCAGTAACTTTCAATATGGCACCATCATAGGATGCCACCTTTCCAACAAGTCAGGTCAACTGTAAGTGCTGTTATTGTGAAGTCGAAACGTATTGGAGAA
Source organism: Oncorhynchus gorbuscha (assembly GCF_021184085.1). NCBI lineage: Eukaryota > Metazoa > Chordata > Actinopteri > Salmoniformes > Salmonidae > Oncorhynchus > Oncorhynchus gorbuscha. The sequence continues at coordinate 25,476,630 of NC_060185.1, forward strand.
ACAACTGCTCAGCCGCGAAGTGGTAGGTCACACAAGCTCAAAGAGCGTGACTGCCGAGTGCTGATGCGAGTAGCGCCTAAACATTGTCTGTCCTCGATTGCAATACTCACTACCGAGTTCCAATCTGTCTCTGGAAGCAACGTCAGCACAAGAAATGTTCATCTGGAGCTTAGTGAAATGGGCTTCTATGGCCGAGCAGCCACACACATACCTAAGGTCACCATGCGCAGTGACAGCTGGAGTGGTGTTAAGCTCGCCGTCATTGGACTGTGGAGCAGTGGAAACACGTTCTCTGGAGTGATGAATCACGCTTTACCATATGGCAGTCCAACAGACGAATTTGGGTTTGGCGGATCACATGAGAACGCTACCTGCCCCAGTGCATAGTGCCAACTGTAAAGTTTGGTGGTGGAGGAATAATGGTCTGGGGCTGTTTTTCATGGTTCATGCTAGGCCCCTTAGTTCTAGTGAACTAGTGAGCTACAGCATACAATGACATTATAGATAATTCTGTGCCTCCAACATTGTGGCAAGAGTTTTGGGAAGGCCCTTTCCTGTTTCACAAATGGTTTTTCGAGATTGCACAGAGCCCTGATCTCAACCCCATCAAACACCTTTGGGATGAATTGGAACGCCAACTGTGAGCCAGGCCTAATCGTCCAACATCAGTGCCCAACCTCACTAATGTGGTTGAATGGAAGCAAGTCCTCACAGCAATGTTCCCACATCTAGTGGAAAGCCTTCCCAGAAGAGTGAAGGCTGTTATAGTAACAAAGGGGAGACCAACTCCATATTAATGCCCATGATTTTGGAATGAGATGTTCAATGAGCAGGTGTCCACATACTTTTGGTCATGTCGTGTAGCTAGGATCTTGAAACCATGGCCATGGAAACACCTGTCCATCTATGAGAAAAGTACACTGATTAATTCTCTAGTGACATTACAGTTCAATTGATTGGACATGATTTAGAAAGGCACATACCTGTCTATATTTGGTCCTACAGTTAACAGTGAATGTCAGAACAAAAACCAAGCCATGAGATCGAAGGAATTGTCCGTAGAGCTCTGAAACAGGATTGTGTCGAGGCACAGATCTGGGGAAGGGTACCGAAACCTTTTTGCAGCATTGAAGGTCCCCAAGAACACAGTGTTCTCCTCAATTCTTAAATAGAAGAAGTTTGGATCCACCAAGACTCTTCCTAGAGCTGGCCGCCCGGCCAAACTGAACAATTGTGGGAGAAGGGCTTTGGTCAGGGAGGTGACCAAGAACCCAATGGCCACTGACAGAGCTCCAGAGTTCCTCTGTGGAGATGGGAGAACCTTCCAGAAGGACAACCATCTCTGCAGCACTCCACCAATCAGGCCTTTATGGTAAAATGGCCAAACAGAAGCCACTCCTCAGTAAAAAGGACAATTTCAGCCTGCTTGGAGTTTCCCAAAAAGGCACCTAAAGACTCTTAGACCATGAGAAACAAGATTCTCTGTTCTGATGAAACCAAGATTGAACTCTTTGGCCTGAATGCCAAGCGTCACATCTGGAGGAAACCTGGCATCATACCTACGGTGAAGCACGGTGGTGGCAGCATCATGCTGTGGGGATGTTTTTCAGCGGCAGGGACTGGGAGACAAGTCAGGTTCGAGGGAAAGATAAACAGAGCAAAGTACAGAGAGATCCTTGATGAAAACCTGCTCCAGAGCGCTCAGGACCTCAGACTGAGGCGAAGGTTCACCTTCCAACAGGACTAAGACAATACTCACGTGGCCAAGACAACACAGGAGTGGCTTTGGGACAAGTCTCTGAATGTTCTTGAGTTGCCCAGCTAGAGCCCAGACTTGAACCCGATTGAACATCTCTGGAGAGACCTTAAAATAGCTATGCAGCGACGCTCCCCATCCAACCTGACAGAACTTGAGAGGTTCAGCAGAGAAGAATGGGAGAAACTCCCCAAATACAGGTGTGCCACGCTTGTAGCGTCATACCCAAGAAGACTCGAGGCTGTAATATCTGTCAAAGGTGCTTCAACAAAGTACTGGGTAAAGGGTCTGAATACTTATGTAATTGTGATATGTCTGTTTTTTATTTCATTATACATTTTCAAAAAATTCTGAAAACATGTTTTTTCTTTGTTATTATGGGCTATTGTGTGTAGATTGATGAGGGAAAAAACTATTTAATACATTTTAGAATAAGGCTGTAAAATGCAGAAAAAGTCAAGGGGTTTGAATACTTTCCGAATGCACTTTATAAGAAAGTCATCATGTTTGTGAATGAAATTGTACACAACGACGGTAGAATTATGTTATACAACCAATTAATCCATGTGTGTGGAGATGTAAAATTATAACCAACTCATTGCAGCTCTGCCACAAAAAATGGAAAAGGAAAGTACTTAAAAGTGAAAAATAAATTAGCTTGTGCACAAATTTGTTTACATCCCTATTGAGCATTTCTCCTTTGCCAACATAATCCATCCACCTGACAGGTGTGACATATCAAGAAGCTGATTAAACAACATGGCCATTACACAGGTGCACCTTGTGCTGGGGACAATAAAAGGCCACTCTAAAATGTGCAGTTTGGTCACACAACACAATGCCACACATGTCTCAAGTAGAGGGAGTGTGGCATTTGCATGCTGATTGTAGGAATGTCCACAGCGCTGCTGCAGGATAATTTAATATTAATTTCTATCCCATAAGCTACCTCCAATGACGTTTTAGAGAATATGGCAGTACGTTCAACCGGCCTGACAACCGCAGACTAGGTGTAACCACGCCAGCCCAGGACCTCCACACCCGGCTTCTTCACCTGCGGGATCGTCTGAGATCAGTCACCCAGACAGCTGATGAAACTGAGGGGTTTTTCTGTCTATAATAATGCCCCTTAGTGTGGAAAAGCGTATTCTGATTGCCTAGGCCTGGGCCCCCATGTGGGTGGGCCTATTCCTTCTCAGGCCCACCCGTGGCTACGCCCCTGCCCAGTTAAGTGAAATCCATCATTAAGGCCTACTGAATTTAATTCAGTTGACTGAGTTCCTTATATGAGCTGAAAGTAGTTGAAAAACATATTTGTAATTGTTACAGGTTGCGTTTATTTTTTTGTTCCGTATAGTTGGGAACAGATTTTCGATGTCCCAATACCATGGCATCGGGTATATGAACAGATATACAAAACAACAATTGATGCTTCAATTAGTTATTTTCAATTTAAGCTATTATATAAAATGTTCGCTACAAAAAGAATGCTCAGTATACGGGGTATTCAACAGTCAGACCGTTACAGACTCTGCCATACAGAAACAGAATCAACAGAGCATCTCTTATGGTACTGTCCACGGGTGGCTTGTTTTTGTAGTCAGGTCCAGGAATGGCTGTTGTGCCATAATATCAGGGTGCAGTTGGACCTGCAAACAGTATTGCTGGGGGATTTGAAGGACCACAGTCAGTCAACAGGAAATATCATTGTGCTCTTGGGTAAAACACTTATTTTTGTGGCAATTTGGGCAGAAATGTTGCAATGGGGAGGTTCAAGTCACTAGTGAGACACCATGGTAGAATTATGATTTATTAGGAAAGATGGGTCTGTCTGAAGGGTGGAACTGATGAGTGTTGGAATAATTATATTATATATAATTATAAATGTACAGTATAAATGTTTTAGGTCTTCTAATCAGGTGTCAGGATGGGGATGGGATTATTGTATGCTTTGTGTTTTGCTATTTATGTTTTGTGGTTTGGTTTCATGCTGTGAGAGGTGTGTGCTGGTCCTGGTAGTTAAGGGTAGTTTCATGCTGTGAGAGGTGTGTGCTGGTCCTGGTAGTTAAGGGTAGTTTCATGCTGTGAGAGGTGTGTGCTGGTCCTGGTAGTTAAGGGTAGTTTCATGCTGTGAGTTTGGTCCTGGTAGTTAAGCATGCTGAGAGGGTGTTTCATGCTGTGAGAGGTGTGTGCTGGTCCTGGTAGTTAAGGGTAGTTTCATGGTAGTTAGTTAAACAGAGCCAGAGTTATTAAACCCAGACCTGCGTGCCCAGCATGGTTCCAGCATGGTTCAGGTATGGTTCAGGTTATTAAACAGAGCCAGACCGACCTGCGGTTCAGCCCAGCATGGTTCAGGTAGTTATTAAACAGGGCCAGACCGACCTGCCCAGCATGGTTCAGCCCAGCATGGTTCAGGTAGTTATTAAACAGGGCCAGACCGACCTGCGTGCCCAGCATGGTTCAGGTAGTTATTAAACAGAGCCAGACCGACCTGCGAGCCCAGCATGGTTCAGGTAGTTATTAAACAGAGCCAGACCGACCTGCGAGCCCAGCATGGTTCAGGTAGTTATTAAACAGAGCCAGACCGACCTGCAGGTAGTCCAGCATGGTTCAGGTAGTTATTAAACAGAGCCAGACCGACCTGCGAGCCCAGCATGGTTCAGGTAGTTATTAAACAGAGCCAGACCGACCTGCGAGTCCAGCATGGTTCAGGTAGTTATTAAACAGAGCCAGACCGACCTGCGAGTCCAGCATGGTTCAGGTAGTTATTAAACAGAGCCAGACCGACCTGCGAGCCCAGCATGGTTCAGGTAGTTATTAAACAGAGCCAGACCGACCTGCGAGCCCAGCATGGTTCAGGTAGTTATTCAAACAGAGCCAGAAACAGAGCCAGACCGACCTGCGAGTCCAGCATGGTTCAGGTAGTTATTAAACAGAGCCAGACCGACCTGCGAGTGGTTCCAGCATGGTTCAGGTAGTTATTAAACAGAGCCAGACCGACCTGCGAGCCCAGCATGGTTCAGGTAGTTATTAAACAGAGCCAGACCGACCTGCGAGCCCAGCATGGTTCAGGTAGTTATTAAACAGAGCCAGACCGACCTGCGAGTCCAGCATGGTTCAGGTAGTTATTAAACAGAGCACAGCAGGTATTTCACTCTCTTGATGGCCAGGCCAGAAAGCACAGAGAAACAGAGGGGCACCAAAGGTGTTTTATTTGTTGTTTGTTTGGTTTCTATCTCCCTTAGCCGCAGTGTGTAGCTGTCTGAGTTCAGGCTGTGGGGCCCCGGGTGTGTGTGTGGGCGTTGCATGTGTGTGTGTTTGAGGTTGATGGGGGCAAACCTCTTGATGATCCCCCTCCTATTTGCATAACTGATTAGGCTCTAATCAAAAGTGAAGCTTCAATTCCTTTCCCTCTTAAAGGAGAGCCAGGTAAATGGAGGAGAGGAGCGAGGGATGAGGTGGCTTTATTACACAGCCATGGCACAGGAAGTGCTCTAAGAGGCTGTGACCTTGGCATTCACCGCCACCACATCCTTCAGCTCTCATCAGCGGCAGGCCCGTCAGATGCCAGAAATGGGGTGTGACAAAGACAACGAGACAATTGGCTGCTGTGAAGGTGAAAGGAAAGAGAGAGTCTACAGACAGAGACGCCATGATATTCACTTCAAGTGTTTCTTGTTTTGGTAACAGTCTCACACCAGGTCCATTTGAACCAGTAAAGAAGTGAAATAGAAACGTTATTGCCACATCATCCAATTGCTCTAAAATGTCTGTTTCTTAGAACTGGCTGTGACAGTCAAAAGGGGAATGTAGCGGGAAAAAATAAAGAAAATACAAAAAGGCAAACAGCACGAATTGTAAACACTGTTGTCTCATCATCCTTATTGTTGCTTTAGCATTGTGCACACACACTTTACAATAGCCATAGCACAGGAAACATTCATTCAAATCATTTTTGAATCAGGAGACGTGTGAGATGAGAAATAGGCCATGGTAAAATGACCTTGCACGCACACACACACACACACACACACACACACACACACACACACACACACACACACACACACACACACACACACACACACACACACACACACACACACACACACACACACACACACACACACACACACACACACACACACACACACACACACACACACACACCTCCATTTGACCTCCTCTGAAGCTGTCTCCTGTGTGGATTGCGGGCAGTGCATCTCATCTCATTTTCAACAGTCCATTTTTAACCTCCCAAGCAGAGTGAGCTTTATGCTAAATCCCCCGACGCTACAAGGAGGGAAAGAAGGCTTTTCACCTTTTACATGTCCAACACCAAGGTTGTTTGGCACTACAGTATCTGACAATCACAGGGACAAAAAAGGACCACATTTTTCCTGGTGCTGAGGCAAGATCATTTTACAGACAGAGCCAGCAGATTAAAGGAAGGCAGCAAAGTTAACCTCAGAGCAATCAGCCCTTTTAGCAATGTAACACAGTGCCTGTGTACTAGCCAAACCAAGGCCTGGACTGACGACAGACAGCACTAGATCTGCTGGGGTCCCTCCAGCTAGAGGGTTTGTTCTTGCTTTTTTGTCTTTTCATTTTATTTTTAATCTGTGTGAGTAGGAGGAGGGAGGGGGAGGAGAGAGGAGGGAAGGAGGAAGGAGAGGGAGGAGAGAGGGAAGGAGGAGGGCAGGTAGGGCTAGACAGATAGACAGTCAAAAAGCATTGAAAAAAAAAAGCATTGACCAAAGCATTGACCAAATACAGACCCTGGGGGAAAATGAGTTTGACACCCCTGTTTTAATCCCTTTCCCCTGGTATAGTCACAGTGCTGGATGATTTCACCAGCACCTTGCCAATTTACACCCATTCATTATTAATTCCCTCCATGAATTTATTCATCTGTTTCGGTAATATTCCGTCTGAACTCGGGTGTTTGCGACTCCGTTTGACACGCATTCACACTGCCGCTGAAGAGTACACTGAGATGCTGTGATTATAGAGACAACAACCTGCTGCAATACTGTACTGATGTTCTCCACTCCATACTCCACAGACGATTGACACTGCTCACAGATGCAGTGGTTTCTTGCATCTTCGTATGAGCATGGGGCTAAGACCACAAGATCAACAGCTACAGACCACAATCAAAATGTAACATTTCAGACAATTGAAGTTAAATCGCCAAAGATCCCACGTCATCATTAGTAGAGTACACTGGTGTATCATACTGTATCTAAACAAACATTACCTGACTCCTATTAGAAAGATAGGTTTCAACTATTAAATTGACCATCCACAAGAAAAACAACTCCCCATTGAAACACCGCTTGTTCCCCTCCTGTATATGTGTATATACATTCCCTGCAGGCTGGATAATGGTGGACCATCTCGCCATGGCAGTCCCTAACATGGTGACCGTCACTCTCTCCCATGCCAATCTGGGTATAGTGATACCAAGCGGCAGAGAGGACACAGGCCACTCATAACATGTTGAAATGAGGCATGAAATCAAGCCTGAACAGTGGATCACCGTCAAGTGCTGTTGGGTTCAACCCTGACATTTCCCATTGTAGAGACCTTTAGAGGGAAGTGAATAGTGAAATAACTGCATAATGTTACCTTATCTAATCACATTTGGCGGATTGGATTTTTCCACTTTATAATAGCTGGCAGAGTGATGATGCGGTGAGTGGGTGCCAGGAAGGAATTCATCCCTTACTGATGCCATTGGGTTACAGAGAGTGAGTGACATGGCATTACATCATCACATAATCATCCTCAGGAACACAGCTGAGATCAGACAGAGAACACTGCGTGTGTGTGAGATTTGATTTTTTTGTTTGTGTGCCAAACCCTGTGTGTGTGTGTGTGTGTGTGTGTGTGTGTGTGTGTGTGTGTGTGTGTGTGTGTGTGTGTGTGTGTGTGTGTGTGTGTGTGTGTGTGTGTGTGTGTGTGTGTGTGTGTGTGTGTGTGTGTGTGTGTGTGTGTGTGTGTGTGTGTGTGAGGAGGGAGGGAGGCAGGGAGTGGGGTCTGTGTGTGAGCCAACAGGGGGTCCATTACCCCACCCCAGCAGGCAGGCAGAGAAGCACACAGTGACTAACAAGATGGAACTTACCAGGGAATTGGTAGCTGTAGCTCGGGGCAAAACCAGTGTATCCACGGCCATATGTTGCTACAATGTTTGGGTAACCTAGGGGGGCGAGAGAGAGGACAATCAGGAGTTGTGTTAAACCATCTTGGCCTCCCATCACTTTAGACACACACACACACACACACACACACACACACACACACACAACCCTGCTGCTGACACTAGATAGCATGTGAGTCATGAGGCTCAGTTTTAGCTGATGAGCATCAGAAGTGTCCCAGTCTCAGCCTGTCATGCTCTCCAGCCTCCTCCTCCCAGATGTCCCCTCGTCCCCCCGCAGGCTCCCAGGGTTATATGGCAACAGGGTGTCTGGATCTGTCCAGGTTTTTTGTCCCCTCTACACTGTTATTGATGGATAACCTTTCTTTTAGAGCCCCGGCTAATCGATCATGAACGACACGGTGCTGCAAGACAATGAGTGGATGAGATTTGTGCAAGGACATTATGGATTAGAGAGACGCGGGGTCTTTCTGAGGTGTGAGGCTACCGCGGTGCGCGGCGGGCGGTAATACCCGCAGAGATACCACAGACGGAACAGGCGAGGGGAAATATGATTGAGAGATTGTAAAAAGTCACTCCAAAAGTGGCAAAAAAGGAACTGAGTCTGCTATTTGGGAATATACTTGCAATCTGTTAAATTGTGCCATCCTCGCTGAGGCAGAAGTGCTCCTTAAGCTCCCCCAGTCTCTTATTTCATAGCTTCCGATAGGGCCGTAACTGTTCCAAGGGTATGTGTGTGTGTGTGTGTGTGTGTGTGTGTGTGTGTGTGTGTGTGTGTGTGTGTGTGTGTGTGTGTGTGTGTGTGTGTGTGTGTGTGTGTGTGTGTGCGTGCGTGCATGCGTGCGTGTGTGTGTGTACGTGTACGTGTACGTGTGTGTGTGTGTGTGTGTGTGTGTGTGTGCGTGCGTGCGTGTTAAAAAACCACCACATCAGCCTCCCGAGTGGCGAAGTGGTCTAAGGCACTACTTCGCAGTGCTAGCTGTGCTACTAGAGATCCTGGTTCGAGTTCAGGCTCTGTCGAAGCCGGCCACGACCAGGAGATCTATGGGGCGGCATACAGTTGGCCCAGCATCGGCCGGGTTAGGGGAGGACTTGGCCAGCAGGGAAGTTCCTGTCCCATCGTGCACAAGTGACTCCTGTGGAGGGCCGGGCGCAATGCACGCCAGCTGTACAGTGTTTCATCCGACACATTGTCATGGATTTCTTCCAGGTTAAGCAGGCTTTGTGTCAAGAAGCAGTGCAACTTAGCTGGGTTGTGTTTCGGGGGACGCACGGCTCTCGACCTTCACATCTCCTGAGTCCATACGGGAGTTGCAGCGATGGGACAAGACTGTAACTACCAGGAAATTGTGGAGAAAACGGGGTAAAAACACATGGGCAGTGTTCGCCATGCTGGATCCGTTGGAGCACATCCTGGTCACGATGCAAGATAAGAGGGAAATAAAGTGGGATGGGACTCAACACATGCTGCTCTTGTACGGTTGCCAGATTGGAGACAGGAGCTGTCACAGTCCAACTGGGTCTCATTAGACACTTGAAGCTGTTGTTTAGATCCTGCTACAGAGCCCTATCACTGCTCACAAACAACAACAGCAGTTTACATCCACATTTTGTGCATTTGTATATGTTTGTGTGTGTGAGAGAGAGAGAGAGAGAGAGAGAGAGAGAGAGAGAGAGAGAGAGAGAGAGAGAGAGAGAGAGAGAGAGAAGGGAGAGGGAGAGAGGAGAAAGAGAGAGAGAGAGAGAGAGAGAGAGAGAGAGAGAGAGAGAGGAGAGAGAGAGAGAGAGAGAGAGAGAGAGAGAGAGAGAGAGAGAGAGAGAGAGAGAGAGAGGAGAGAGAGAGGGAGAGAGAGAGAGAGAGAGAGAGAGAGAGAGAGAGAGAGAGAGAGAGAGAGAGAGAGAGAGAGAGAGAGAGAGCCACAGAAAGAGAGAGTCTTGGAGGTAAATGCAATGTAGTGGTTACTATGAGGTTCTGACACACATTGGACTTGATACAATTTATAATGAAGATATTGTTCAAACAGCCCAAGCTGATTGGCCTCATTTCCTCCATCCCAGACCTGGTTTCTTTCTCACTGGCCCAGAGAGATACTGGACTAGATGAAATTGGCACTTACTGATCATAGTGAGCTTCTGACAACATCTATACATTTAAATACTGAACGTGTTCCATTTCTTTTTTTTGTGAGGATACATAAAGGCGGCTATAAAGCTTCTTTGAAAGAAATTCTTCAAGACTGTTGGAAAAGCATTCCAGGTGAAGCTGGTTGAGAGAATTCCAAGAATGTGCAAAGCTGTCATCAAAGCAAAGAGTGGCTACTTTGAAGAATCTATTTGTTTAACACTTTTTTGTTTACTACATGATTCCATATGTGTTATTTCATAGTTTTGATGTCTTCACTGTTATTCTACAATGTAGAGTATAGTATAAATAAAGAAAAACCTTGGAATGAGTACCGTAATTTCCGGACTATAAGCCGCTACTTTATTCCCACGCTTTGAACCTCGCGGTTTATACAATGACGCGGCTAATTTATAGATTTTTCCCACTTTCACAAGATTCATGCCGCCAAAAAACTGAGTACCGTCACATAATGTGACGTAAATTGAGCTCGCTCAAACTTCCCATCATTCTGATTACGGTAGTCATTTTGTCACCCTCATCATGGCAAAGACACGGAGAAGTGCATATGATGCAGCTTTCAAGTTGAAGGCGATCGATCTGGCTGTTGGAAAAGGAAATAGAGCTGCTGCACGGGAGCTTGGCCTTAATGAGTCGATGATAAGACGTTGGAAAGCAGCGTGAGGAACTGACTCAGTGCAAAAAGACAAAAACAGCTTTCAGAGGGAAGAAAAGCAGATGGCCCAAAGTATTTGCAGCCACTCGACATCAGTGTAAATCGTGCATTTAAGGTGGCGCTCCGGGCCGCATGCGAAGAGCAACTTATGGTCAAGTCTGCCAGTGGGTCCTGACAGCGTGGAGCATTGTCAAAAAATCCACTATCATCAACGGGTGACGAGAGCGACAATGAAAACGATCCAACATCAGATGAAGCAATTCTGAGGCTATTCAACTCCGACCCCGAAGGAGATGGCTTCAGTGGTTTCAGTGCACAGGAGGAAGAAGATAGTGACCAATGACTTTCTTGGTAGGCTACTGTACAAAATACATATTTTTTTATAATTCAGTGGGTGCGGTTTATATTCAGGTGCGCTTAATAGTCCAGCAATTACGGTAGATGAGTCCAAACTCTTTAATGGTACTGCACATTTTGCCATTTTCACTTTCACTTACTTAACTAGCAAATGCAGCTAGCTAGTTTAGTCTACTCAAACACCTGGCTCAAACAGAGGAATGCTATGTTAGCTAGCTGGCTATGACTATCCAACACAACACTGGAACTCTTCCAAGTCAAGGTAAGCTTTTGGTGTAAACTGCTTACTGACTATACGCTGTAATGTTACTGCATGATTGTAGTGAGTTTACTAACGTTTGTCCTATTAGCTATGTTGACCATGATGTTACTTTAGCTAATATGGGGACAACGATGTAGGCTGCGTGTAGCTGTTATGATATGGTTTGGAAAGTTAGTCTCACCTGGTCACACACAGCTGATGTGTTGTGCGTTGAAGTCACAAGCAAAAGGGAAAAAGTGAGAGGAGGAGAGGCATAGATGTGAAAAGGTGAACTGTGTTTACGTGTGATCATGGGTGTATTCATTCCACTGATTCTATTCAAAACTTTTCGTAAACGGAGATGAACATATTTGAATTTGTCCAATAGAAACTATTGTTTGCAACTGTTGGACTAATGATTATACCCTATATCAGCTAGATGCAGGCAAGAGTGTGCAAAGCTGTATTGAATGTGTCACTGTTCATCACCTCCATTTTTTCTCTCGATCTGTGTGCGTGCACCTAGGTTATAAACTTTAATTCATAGGCTAGGTTGTAGAAACCTCATGGCGGGTATAAGGAAAATTTGAGTATCACGTAGTAGCCTAAACCTATCAATGTTACATTGAACAGGGTGAATGGAATGTGAATGACAGTCATGCAATATGCTGTAATAGAAATAAGGCCATGCTCATACATTATTATTATTATTATTATTTTTAAGCGTCCTCCCTTTAAAGAGGTTGCGGAGAAAGAGTGATAGTGTGTGTGTGTGTGTGTTTGGTGGGGCTCTATTGACAGTGGGTGATTAACACAGAGAAAAGCCAGAGCTTTGAGGTTTGAGTGTGTGAGTGTGTGTGTGTGTGTGCACATGCGCGCGTTGGGGGTAGCCATGCCTCGTCAGCAGAACAAATAACAGCCCATCTAGGGCTATGGCGGTCATGAAATTATGTCAGCCGGTAACTGTCATGCAGCCTCAAGGTTTGTACTCAACTAAGTCTATCAGTGCTTGTTGTTGTCTGCATGAACACAGACACCGGCATTAACACACACATTTGCAAGCACTCACGCACCCGCTTAGTCATATTCCATTGTCTCTAGAGACATACAGATGTACACATTAACACATTCACTCACACACACTTTAATTCTCTCCAACTCAGCTCTGCTGTCTGCATATGATAGGCTACTTATGAATTACACAGCCAAATGAATGACCTAGAACACAGCAAGACAGGCCTGCATAATCAAACAAACACACACAGATGCTCCGCCCTTTAAATTAACACACATTTACTCCTCAGTCATCACATCCTTGTTGTATAAATTGGAAACCAACAATGATAAACTGTGAGACATAAGAGCCTGTCTCAGACATTTTTTCCGGTGGTCGAACAAGCTCTTTGCACAACAATAGAGTTGGGCTGATATGAGAAGAGTGTGTGTATGTGTGTGTGTGTGTGTGTGTGTGTGTGTGTGTGTGTGTGTGTGTGTGTGTGTGTGTGTGTGTGTGTGTGTGTGTGTGTGTGTGTGTGTGTGTGTGTGTGTGTGTGTGTGTGTGTGTGTGTGTGTGTGTGTGCGTGTGTGCGTGTGTAAGTGTGCGTGTGCGTGTGTGTGTGTGTGTGCGTGTGCGTGTGTGAGTGTGTGTGTGTGTGTGTGTGTGTCGCCCTGCCTAACAGTAGCAGGTGAGACGATCACTGCGTGCTTCTGCTTTCCTCCAGGAGGCGGAGCTAGGCTAGACAAAGACATCCAGACCAGGGGCTCAACATGAGGGGATGGAGACATGGAAACAGGAGAGGAGAGGGGGGGGGGGTGGTCTGGCTGTCGAGACGATGCGTGGAGTAGGCAGTGGCCTATAAGACCGTGTGCCGGCATGCATGAACGCACACACACACACACAGCAGATAGGAAGTGATTCGTCTGACAATTGTTCTGGCGTGGGCTCCTCTCCTCAGTCTCTCCTCTCCTGTCCTCCATATCTCTCTGTATATACCTCAGTAAATAAAGGCTGTCACTGTATCTGGCCCCACTGGCTGCCTCAGAGCCTCAGGGCCCATGTATTAATATGCATACTAATGCACCTATTTTATGGCTCAACAGTTCAGATTCACTTTAAAACCAATTATGCATCTGGTAAAGCCGCACTCTGCGCAGGGCTTTAAATGTGCATTCATTTCAGCAAACATACATTCAGGCTCTAACGCAATAAAGATAAATGGCTCGATTAGGTGTAGTAAACAAAGAAGTGAACAGAAGGGGGGGGGGGTTAATGAGATTTAGGCACGTAAGGAATTAGGGTTCCTTAAATAATAAGCCTTGTTGATTTTTGTATGCAAATTAGCGAACAGAATGTTTCGCTGTCCTGCTTTTCCAATTTCATTTAGATAACAAGTGTCGAAGAGAATTTGGCAGTTCAGTTCATACTCCCTCTCTCTCCATCCTTTCCTTTACTGCTACTCACACTTCTCTCCTCCTCTCCTCTTCTATGCACTCTATCCATTCGCTCCCCATTTTGCCAAGTTGATAAATCTGAATAAGTTCACCAGATTGTTGTGGAGTCTTCATATTAGTCTAAAACAGGGCTCTTCAACCCTGTTCCTGGAGAGCTACCCTCCTGTAGGTTTTCTCTTCAACCCTGTTCCTGGAGAGCTACCCTCCTGTAGGTTTTCACTCCAACCCTGTTCCTGGAGAGCTACCCTCCTGTAGGTTTTCACTCCAACCCTGTTCCTGGAGAGATACCCTCTTGTAGGTTTTCTCTTCAACCCTGTTCCTGGAGCGCTACCCTCTTGTAGGTTTTCTCTTCAACCCTGTTCCTGAAGAGCTACCCTCCTGTAGGTTTTCACTCCAACCCTGTTCCTGGAGAGCTACCCTCCTGTAGGTTTTCACTCCAACCCTGTTCCTGGAGAGCTACCCTCTTGTAGGTTTTCACTCTAACCCCAATTAGAACTAATCTGATTCAATTTATGATCCAGCTAATTATTACAATCAGGTGTGCTAAATTAGAGTTGGAGGAACAGGGTTGGAGAACCCTGTCCTAAAACATGTCACTGCCACCGGTACATGTCACTGCAACCCTGTCCTAAAACATGTCTGTTGACAGGGCATTGACACTGCCACCGGTAGAGCAACTTGACACAACTCTGCCAAACCAACCATGCTGAGTTAGAACAGAAGCTAGAGGTTTGTGGTGGTGAAGTTGGAGAATGAATGATGTTGATGAAGATGAACTATAGTAGGAGACAAGCCCTCCTCTCCTCTCATCCCCCCAACAGATGAAATCATGTGATATCCATACCTTATTATTCAGCAATCTTGAGGTCTGCCAGATGAAATCATAAATTCATAATTTAACATTACTTCAATTTTCCTCTTCATTTACTTCTGTAATCCATAGCTCTGCTTGGATGAATTTGGGGGCTGGGAGAATGGGGGTTTGGGGGGGTGGGTGGGGTGTTTGGGGCAGTGGGTGTGGTAATGAGACTGTCTGAATATCAATAGAATATTTAACGCAAGCCCCTATGAGGATGCTTCATCAAGCCAAATTACGGGCAGGGCGACCTATCCTGCAGCTTCCATTAGCCGTCATTCGGATTCAGCACCCAGCATCAAACGATTTATTTGCTTCAGTTACTTTGAGCAGACGATCAATCTAACAGTAATTATCTCTTGTCACTAACGCTGGGCTGAAGCTCTGAGAAGATAGGGAGAAGGGAGCTGGAAGGGAGGGGGTAGAGCAGGGTGGGGGAGCCTTCACAAAATCCTTGTTTCCTGTCTTTTCCATGTCAAATCTACAGAAAATGGGGGAACATGCTTTGTGAACTGCTGCAAGGGGGGGGGGGGGTGACGGAAGAGTCCCAGCATTCCCTTGAAAGAGCTCTAGTCTAGCAGATGTTTGTAAGTGGCAGCGAACTTGTAGGAGCCATTTGACTGTATTTCCCTTTGCCTTTTTAATCCTTCATAGTGATTCGGGGGAGCATGTCCTTTTAGTTACATTCCTTTACATAGTAAGTGGCTGACAGTCTCAATGTCAGGCAGAAATCACTAGCACATCAGAATCAGAATTAGGATTGGTATCAGAGTTGGTGTTGGTATCAGACAGTGTGAGAGGACATGTCAGAGTTGGAGGGAGACACAGTTAGTCAGTGTCAGCCTTGCCAGAGCATTAGAAACCATGCTAATGTCAAAGTCTTGGAAACGGTCACTTTGGAAATGTTAGTGGGCTACATTTGCTAATTGCCATATTGTGTTTTGTCAATATTACCGTAGGGCCCCATTCTATCAGAAAATATGTCTTACACCAATCCAAGTGTACTCACTCAGCATTCCCATCCCCAGCATGAAGGCATCCATGGTGTAGGGCAGGCCCCTGGCCCTGCCTCGCGTACCTGGAGGGAACATCACCTCCTTGGGCTGAGCCTTCTTGCATTCTACCTGTGGACAGTACACAACCAGATGCACATCAATGACAAGGACTCTCACAGTACACAGGATGAGCATAGACAATACATTTAGTTGAAGTCAGAAGTTTACATACACTCAGATTGGAGACATTCAAATTTGTTTTTCAACCTTACCACAAATTTCTTGTTAACAAACTATAGTTTTGGCAAGTCAGTTAGGACATCTACTTTGTGCATGACACAAGTAATGTTTCCAACAATTGTTTACAGACAGATTATTTAACTCATAATTCACTGTGTTACAATTCCAGTAGGTCAGAAGTTTACATACACTAAGTTGACTGTGCCTTTAAACAGCTTGGAAAATTCCATAAAATTATGTCATGGATTTAGAAGCTTCTGATAGGCTAATTGATCATTTGAATCATTTTGAGGTGTACCTGTGGATGTATTACAAGGCCTACCTTCAAACTCTGTGCCTCTTTGCTTGACATCATTGGAAAATCAAAAGAAATCAGCCAAGACAGCCAATAAAAAAAATTGTAGACCTCCACAAGTCTGGTTCATCCTTGGGAGCAATTTCCAAATGCCTGAAGGTACCACGTTCATCTGTACAAACAATAGTACGCAAGTATAAACACCATGGGACCACACAGCCATCATACCGCTCAGGGAGGAGCCGAAGATCACCATCCCAACCTTGAAGCACGGGGGTGGCAGCATCATATTGTGGGGGTGCTTTGCTGCAGGAGGGACTGGTGCATGTCACAAAATAGATGGCATCATGAGGACGGAAAATGATGTGGATATATTGAAGCAAAATCTCAAGACATCAGTCAGGAAGTTAAAGCTTGGTCGCAAATGGGTCTTCCAAATGGACAATGACCCCAAGTATACTTCCAAAGTTGTGGTAAAATGGCTTAAGGACAACAAAGTCAAGGTATTGGAGTGGCCATCACAAAGCCCTGACCGCAATCCTATAGAACATTTGTGGGCAGAACTGAAAGAGCATGTGCGAGCAAGGAGGCCTACAAACCTGACTCAGTTACACCAGCTCTGTCAGGAGGAATGGGCCAAAAATCACCCAACTTATTGTGGGAAGCTTGTGGAAAGCTACCCGAAACGTTGGACCCAAATTAAACAATTTAAAGCCAATGCAACCAAATACTAATTGAGTGTATGTAAACTTCTGACCGACAGGGAATGTGATGAAAGAAATAAAAGCTGAAATAAATCATTCTCTCTAAGATTATTCTGATATTTCACATTCTTAAAATAAAGTGGTGATCCTAACTGACCTAAGACAAGGAATTTTTACTAGGATTAAATGTTAGGAATTGTGAAAAACTGAGTTTAAATGTATTTGGCTAAGGTGTATGTAAACTTTCGAATTTAACTACAGATCGACATTGAATACATTCAAGGAATATGGCATGTGTCAGAGATTTCAGGACAGACAACAAGACACATAAGTCATACGCAAAAAATCGTCTTCCTGTACTTGAGATGAACATACAGCAAGCACTGTAAAATACATAGGCACTGAAAATCATGAAAGGAATATGGTGTTGACCCCATCTCACACAGGGCTTTCAGAGTAGGGCCATCTTGTGGAGCACCTAAGGCCATCTAGCCTCACATCTTTAATTTTGGGCGAAATGAAGAACAGAGGTGGGGTCCTATCGTTTCCTCCCCACAACTGAAATGATCTTGTTGTTTTATATCTGTCTGTTTGTTTGCTGAAGTGAGCAGGGCTGCTCCGTCTCCAGGTAAAGTTTGCCAAATGTTCTCATCTCTCTCCATCTCCTGTCTCCATGCTTTGTCTATCTCTGTCTCCCTCTCCCCGTCTCCCGTTTTCTCTCTCTCTCATCTGGTTCTCATCACACAACCGCTTCCACCCCAGGGCACTATTACACTCCCAACACTCACACCTCAACCGCCTGTGTTTCCATTCATATTTGCACCCCCCATCTCCACACACACACCGCTGTGCTGATTGACATTCCATCCTCCTAACATAACGCTTATTACTTTTATGCCAGGGTTATCAAAAGCATCCCAGAACACACCAATGCCATTGTGTTATTAAGGTCAATTGATTTGTTTCAATGGCTATGCCAGTATCGTCATCAGCCTTCAATCAATACATTGTAAACACACCAAAACAAGTCAGAGCAGACAGAAGCCATGCTAGAGGCCATGTTAACCTTCATCCTCTTTAATTAAACACATTGTTCCTAAAACAGAGGGGATGTGACTGTCTACAATTATATCAGGCGGGTGAAGAGGTGCGGGCGTAGTGGGTGAAGGGAGCGGTGGTGGGTCTCTGCCCGCTGCTGGCTAATGGCTGTGGAGAGCCAGTCGTGATCAGGGTGGGTGTCATCAGCACCAGTGGAGCGGTGGGGCCAGGGCCCGTTAGTTAAGAGGCCTGACGAGCGCTTCCCTGTTATTACTTAACTAATTACATGGATGGCTCAGGTTTTAACGAGTGCTGATGAGGTCCTTCAGATTTTAATGAAAATATGAAGGGGGGTTAATGGTGTGGGGGAGTAAGGGGGTGGAGATAGGAGGTCATGGTCGGTCACGAGTCATGACGGCAGTCAAATTCTGATATGCTGATGGACATTAGGAGCCTACCAAACCTGCTAGCCGCCTGGTACTCAGCACTCTATTGTCCCTCTAATCATGCTGACATCATTGCAAATGGAATCGCAAATCTAATCAAACACTTCATGAGAGCCCATGAGATCATGTTATGTACCATTTCTATAGGCCATGCAATTGAGTGAGAATGGCCTCTATTAAAAAGAGGGGGATCCCATTAGCTATAGGCTAGGCCTACTATATTTATTTCTCAACTTTGCTAATATTGAGCACATTGCTTCTCTTTACAACAGGAGTATAGCCTACCAGGCTGGCATGAAAATAAACCACGGGGAAAAGCGTCCTCCATTCACTATTTAAGTGCATAGACAACGTATTGTCACGCCTTGGTCATAGTGTTTTGTGTTTCGTTATATATTTGGTCAGGCCAGGGTGTGACATGGGTTTATTTTGTGGTATTTCGTATTGGGGTTTTGTAGTTATTGGGATTGCGGCTGAGTAGGGGTGTTGCATAGGTTTGGCTGCCTGAGGCGGTTCTCAACCAGAGTCAGGTGATTCTCGTTGTCTCTGATTGGGAACCGTATTTAGGTAGCCGGGGTTCACTGTGTATTTCGTGGGTGATTGTTCCTGTCTCTGTGTAGTTTCACCAGATAGGCTGTAATTAGGTTTCACGTTCCGTTTGTTGTTTTGTATTATTTAAGTTATTTCATGTATCGTCATTTCTCTTCATTAAAGACATGAGTAACCACCACGCTGCAATTCGGTCCGACTCTCTTTCAACAAAGGAAGAACGTCGTTACACGTATGTATTCCACTGCCTCTGTTTCGAGACAGATGCATGATAATGGTCCATTCTAAATCAAAATACATTTCACGCATATATTATTTAATATATGTAAAGACAAGATTAAATCAAGAATAGTCTGATGGGTGACAACAAGAGTTGCACATTTTGGGGAATATGGAAACTTTCCGTGGGAATTAACAGGAATATATGGGAATTAACTGTAATATACGCAAATTAATATTAATAGCATTTAAATGTAGATGTTTTTGCATTGGATATATTTACCATATCACATGGAGACAGAAACAGAAACCTTTTACCTTGTCATAAGTAGATATAATTGCAAATGATGAAATCCTTCCAATAGAAATGTAAAAGAAACTATTTAGTAGCGAATTGAACTTTAATTAAATGAGTTGACTCTTCACATGAGATGATTTTACTGAACAACAAAAGAAAGGGAATATTGAATGATCCATCACATCTCCCAAAAAACGATTTGAACTTACTGTATATCCCAACATTTGTATCACAACTAAAGTTACACTAATAACTCTACATTAAGCATATAGGAATACCTGTTTCTTTGTTAACTGCTAAACACAGAGCAGCTGCATCTGCTCACTCTCTTATCGTTTGGAGAAAATGTCCTTTCTGCTTTATTCAGCTTTGTTCAAATGTATTCTTCATACAATAAAACAATATAAAATAATGCCACGGAATTCTAAGCAAATCTTGTCTGCTAAATGAACTAGTGATGCCCACAGCCATATGACATATCCAGATCAGTACCTAATATAAGGACAACTCAGAGTATACTATTCTATTCTTCTGAAATAGTCTACATTCTCTTCATATCATGTTTCTTTAGACCTATCTAAACTAATCATGGATTTATTCCATTTGTTTAAATGTAATGTTCAAAAGGTCTGCATCAGTGGATGGTAGGCTATGCATGGAAGCCAGGAGATGCTAAATGTGTTTATGTTAATTACCGGTCAATTACCGTGAGACCGGCAGTTATTTGCTTGATAATCACCGGCCGATGAAATTTCCTGACTGCCACAGCCCTAGCTGGAGGGCTGGCTGACGCTCTTATCATGGCAGTGCAGTGGAGAGGAATAGTGTTTGACAGTGTGTGTGATTCTCTGGTGTTTGAGTCTCTGTGGTTTACTAAGTTTACCTCTCCCATTTGTCTGCAAACTTTAGACAAATGTCCAGTAGTCATCATGAAATAAAAGAATCAATCGCAGAGATGACACACAGAAGCAGGTCGAAAGATTTGTCCAAACTAGATCCCTTTCCAGACGTTTTCAGCACAATAAAGAACATTCTTCTTGTGCTGTTAGAGCCTACTCTTGAATTCCTCCAATCAAAATCCATCCATCCCAAAAATATTTTAAGAGTAAAAAATATATAACTCCATTGGTAATTAATTCCAACGTCATTTATACAAGCATCCATTTACCTAATCTATTCATAATGACTAGTGAGAGTGTGACATTATTGTGAGTAGAGCATCTCTGTACACACACACCTCTGTCAGAGTGGTTTGATTGACAGGTCCCCCCATGACCAGAGAGCAGGGAGCTGTGAAGGGCAGGGAGCTGTGGGGGGACCTGCCACCTGCCAGTCTCCTTCTGGGGGGTAATTAGAGGACACCCTACTCCTCCTCCACTCCTCTTCCTCCTTTTAATGTTAACAAGCTCTTTTAACACCAACAACCTCCCTGTTGTGACAACGTGAAAGTGCAGCCTCAGGATGGTGTGATAGACTACAGTTAAGAAAACAACCCCTACTAAAGAACAATTACTGAATCGCAATCATGTTTTACTGTTGGTAAGTGCCACTTGCCCACATAGATGCCCAAAATATGTAGACAATAATCCAGCTCATAATAGTCAGGATCACAGACTCCTTCATATCTACTATGTAAAAGCATAACTTTGTAAAAGTGACAGAGGTGGAAAGTGGTCATCAGCACTTTCTTTCTTTTACAATGATCCAGACCAGAAAGAACACTGTCACTTTCCCTGACTGCCATAAGATGTGGAACCAACCTTCTTTAGAGACACATTTTGTTCCCTCAAGCACATTTAAGAGCAGACAGACAGACAGACAGACAGACAGACAGACAGACAGACAGACAGACAGACAGACAGACAGACAGACAGACAGACAGACAGACAGACAGACAGACAGACAGACAGACAGACAGACAGACAGACAGACAGACAGACAGACAGACAGACAGACAGACAGACAGACAGACAGACAGACAGACAGACAGACAGACAGACAGACAGACAGACAGACAGACAGACAGACAGACAGACAGACAGACAGACAGACAGACAGACAGACAGACAGACAGACAGACAGACAGACAGACAGACAGACAGACAGACAGACAGACAGACAGACAGACAGACAGACAGACAGACAGACAGACAGACAGACAGACAGACAGACAGACAGACAGACAGACAGACAGACAGACAGACAAGTTGCCTCATTCACAAAAGTGATTCATTCTCACGTCTCTTCTTCCCGTCTTCCTCCTCAGAACTGCAGTGCTGCAGAGTGCAGTGCCTGGCTGGCAGAGTGACTCATCCCTCAATACAACAGTGCAGTCCCTCCAGGCAGGAGAACGAAAGGCACTTTCCCCTAAACCCAAAACCAGCACATCAATATAACAGAGGCAAACATGACAATAGAAAAGGAGGGCTCTAGTCTGTTGAGAAGAGGTCATCAGAGTGGTCACATCAGATGGCCTGTTTTGACTATTATTATCTGAGCACGGCAATAAAAGGAAATGTACAGTAAAGCACTCATTTTGTGTACATACTACATGTAAGCAGTGAAATGCCTGTTTTACCGCAGAGATCTCAGCCCTTTCTCTGTCTCTTTATGCCAATACCTAACAGCACAGCCCTGCCATTAAGACCACTCACACCTGCCCCCAACCATCTCCCCACCATGGGAAAAGGTCACTAACAAACTGCTCCATCATATTTGTGGAGGGAGGGAGAGAGAGTTGAGGAAGAAAGAGAAATCAGCTTGGTTGCTCGACGGCAGAACCCTGAACTTAACACAGATAATTCATTTCAAGTTGAATTAGATTACATGGGAGACATGAGGTGCCCCTGTACATTATTGATACAACTTACAGCTATGTTGCCCGACACACGAATCTATATCTGCAGAGAAAAAAACACAGAAATGCTGTCAGAGGCTATTTATGCTTCCAAAACAGAACATTGATTTTCACTGTGGCGTTTGCGAGAGGAAGGCGCTCTAAAGCAAATAAGAAATATTGTATGTGTGCGTACCTGCATTGCATGTGTGTGTGTTGTTGGGCTCTTCATCAGGCAGTGTCCTGGCTATAGATTACAGTGGGGTCTCTCAGGGTGAAGCAAGTGGAGGGAGCCCCAGCCTCATCTCTCCCCTCCACTGCTTTTTCTCTTCATGTGTTACATCAACTACAGTTAGGAGACCATAAACCCTGTTAGCTTTACCATGCCATTTCCACTGGTGTTATGTTATAAACCCTGTTAGCTTTACCATGCCATTTCCACTGGTGTTATGTTATAAACCCTGTTAGCCATTTCCACTGGTGTTATGTTATAAACCCTGTTAGCTTTATCATGCCATTTCCACTGGTGTTATGTTATAAACCCTGTTAGCTTTACCATGCCATTTCCACTGGTGTTATGTTATAAACCCTGTTAGCTTTACCATGCCATTTCCACTGGTGTTATGTTATAAACCCTGTTAGCTTTACCATGCCATTTCCACTGGTGTTATGTTATAAACCCTGTTAGCTTTACCATACCATTTCCACTGGTGTTATGTTATAAACCCTGTTAGCTTTACCCATTTCCATTTCCACTGGTGTTATGTTATAAACCCTGTTAGCTTTACCATGCCATTTCCACTGGTGTTATGTTATAAACCCTGTTATAAATTTCCCTGGTTAGCTTTACTTTACATGCCATTTCCACTGGTGTTATGTTATAAACCCTGTTAGCTTTACCATGCCATTTCCACTGGTGTTATGTTATAAACCCTGTTAGCTTTACCATGCCATTTCCACTGGTGTTATGTTATAAACCCTGTTAGCTTTACCATGCCATTTCCACTGGTGTTATGTTATAAACCCTGTTAGCTTTACCATGCCATTTCCACTGGTGTTATGTTATAAACCCTGTTAGCTTTACCATGCCATTTCCACTGGGGTTTTGCCATTTTGGGAAGGGCAATTATGGACAGGAAATTCTACTCTTTATATCTCCCCCCGATACTTTAATTCCCCCTTTCTAAGAACTGGATTTCCTCCTCTTCTCCGTTTTGACATGTCTGGTCTGAAAGAGCACTTTGGAAATGGCATGCTCCAATACAATTGGCCAAATTACTGTAATCTTTTCAAATATCACAATTCACCTCTGTTAGCTTAACCTACTCTTAAATACTGAAGTGCTACCGTGTGTAAACACACAGACAGATACAGTGGACAAGCAGGCAGTCAGGCAGAGAGAGAAAGAATGAGAGAGAGAGAGAGAGAGAGAGAGAGAGAGAGAGAGAGAGAGAGAGAGAAACAATGAGAGAGAGAGAGAGAGAAAAAGGAGAGAGAGAGAGAGAGAGAGAGAAAAAGAGAGAAAGAGAGAGAGAGAAGGAGAGAGAGAAAGAGAGAGAGAGAGAGGGAGAGGAGAGAGGAAAAAAGAGAGAAAGAGAAAAAGGAGAGAGAGAGAGAAAAAAGAAGGAGAGAGAAAGGATAGAGAGAGAGAGAGAGAGAGAGGAGAGAGAGAGAAGGCGAGAAAAAGAGAGAGAGAGAAAAAAGAGAGAGAAAGGAGAGAGAGAAAAAAAGGAGAGAGAGAAAGAGAGAGAGAGAGAGAGAAAGAGAGAGAGAGAGAGAGAGAAAAGAAGAGAGAGAAGAGAAAAAGGAGAGAAAAAAAGGAGAGAGAGAGAAAAAAAAGAGAGGAGAGAGAAAACAAAGGAGAGAGAGAGAGAGAAAAGAAGGAGAGAGAAAAAAAGGAGAGAGAGAGAGAAAAAAGGAGAGAGAGAAAGGAGAGAGAGAGAAAAAAAGAGAGAGAGAGAAAAGGAGAGAGAGAGAAAAAAGGAGAGAGAGAAAGGAGAGAGAGAGAAAAAAGGAGAGAGAGAAAGGAGAGAGAGAAAGGAGAGAGAGAAAAAAAGGAGGAGAGAGAGAGAGTAGGAGAGAAAAGGGAGAGGGAGAGAGAGAAACAAAGAAGGAGAGAGAAAGGTGAGAGAGAGAAAGAGAGAGAGAAAGGAGAGAGAGGAAAAAAGGAGAGAGAAAAAAAGAAGGAGAGAGAGAGAGAGTAGGAGAGAAAAAGGAGAGGGAGAGAGAGAAACAAAGAAGGAGAGAGAAAAAAAGAAGGAGAGAGAGAGAGAGAGTAGGAGAGAAAATGGAGAGGGAGAGAGAAACAAAGAAGGAAAGGGTGAGAGAGAGAAAGAGAGAGAGAAAGGAGAGAGAAAAAAGGAGAGAAAAAAAAGAGAGAGAGAGAGTAGGAGAGAGGAGAAAAGAAACAAAGAGGAGAGAGAAGGAGAAAAAGAGTAGGAGAGAAAAGAGAGAGAGAGAGAAACAAAGAAGGAGAGAGAAAGGTGAGAGAGAGAAAGAGAGAGAGAGAGAGAGAGGAAAAAGGAGAGAGAAAAAAGAAGGAGAGAGAGAGAGAGTAGGAGAGAAAAAGGAGAGAGAGAGAAAAAAAAGATGGAGAGAGAGAGAGGTGAGAGAGAGAGAGAGGGAGAGAGAGAAAAAAAGATGGAGAGAGAGAGGTGAGAGAGAGAGAGAGAGAGAGAGAGAGAGAGAGAGAGAGAGAGAGAGAGAGAGAGAAAGAAGAAGGAGAGAGAGAAAGAGAAAGGAGAGAGAGATAGAGAGAAGAAAAGGAAGAGAGAAAGACAGATACAGAGAGAGAAAGAGTCTTAGCTGTACACCAACTCCTCATGGACAGAAAAGGCTGAGTAAATACACAGAGAGAGAGATAGGAAGAATCAACGTAACATGATGTCACGTAATGGGATTAAATGCGTTGAGGGATATATCAACATCACTACAGACACCCTGGTTCGATTCCAGGCTGTATCACAACCGGCCGTAATTGGGAGTCCCATAGGGCGGCGCACAATTAGCTCAGCGTTGTCCGGGCTTGGCCGGTATAGGCCGTCATTGTAAATTAGAATTTGTTCTTAACTAACTTACCTAGTTCAATAAAGGTTCAATTTTAAAAAATGATAAAATAATAGAATCATGTCATGTTTCCTCTGCCTTGGCCCTCTCTCCTCTGACAAACACACACTTCCCTCCCTTGTGTGTTTCTGCCATGTTCTCAGTGGCATCAGAAGAAGGGAAGCGAGAAGGGGGGAAGAGAAGAGAGGGAGAAGGAGAAAATAAGAGTGATTTTCTGCACGCCCCGAGCTGCCACTTTCTCCCTCACAGCGGTAGATTATCTCCCAATGATATTGCAGAGCCCCGGCATGGCGGAGCCAGCCTCTAAAATGGCCCACCAACATGCTAGGCACTTATCATACATGCTAATGGGTTAGCGCCGTGGCGGGATAACGCAGGGGGCTGGAGGGAAGAGAGGGGCGGCGTGGGAATGAGCCAGGGTACGTCTGTACTGGCAGGGAGGTTTTGAGTTTGGCCAATCAGTGAAACCAAAGCAGTTAAATGTTGACATCTATGCGGGCGGTGTAGGAATGGGCATCACTGTACAGACATACAGCCCTCCTCTCTAATCGCACATTCAGTTCTGATCCGTTAGGAGAAAGGTTACAGTATAATTACCTCATTTAAAATAAAATTGTATTTGTCACATGCGCCGCTAAGTGTTAAGTAAAAACAAATAGGCCAGGATCAATCCAGTCCTCTACAGTGTGTCCAACAGCCAACAGCTGCATGGCCCAATCTGCCCTGACCAGGCCTTTAACCACTATCCTGAGTGGCGGGGCGGCTTTATTGAGCGCTCAACACTCCAGTCAAACACCTATATTCTACCATCACAGCACAGTAAAGGTCAGTGAGTACTACCGGACAAAGCATCTATTAAAAACTGCCATGTTCGGAAAATAGAGAAGGGGGAGGCAAGACAAAGGGTGGGAATGAGGCCTGGTTTTGTATGGAGCGATTTGGGGAGAGTGTGAGAGAGGTGTGAGAGGGGTGTTAGAGGGGTATGAGACTGTCTAGGCTGACACACAGTCAGGCATTCAGGCAAACCTGGTCCCCAGTTTTTGGGCCAGAACTCCAGTCTGTCTGTACTGAAGAGGAATAGAAAAAGCCTCTCAGAGTTCTCCTCGACTTCCCTATTTGTCCTTCATTTCTGGCCCTCTCATCCTTTCTCAGCCTCTCCACATGTCAGAGATCTCAGAGAGATAAAGTGAAGCGGGTTGTGGAGAAAGTCACTCTCTCAGAGTCACTGTGAAAGGAGAAGAGAGACTACTGAATGTTTCATGGCTTTCTATGTCTACCCAGACTGGGTATCAAACAGGTTCGGGCCAGGGAGCCTGGCACTCTGACAGTAGGGCCTCACCCATAGAGTGGCACTGATCCACAGATGCCTGGTGACATCATCTCTTTATGCAGGAGAGGAGAGGAGAGGAGACGCTCCCTGGGTCAGCCCTGCTAGTTCCACACAGGAAGTAGAGACAGAGACTGAGATGGCCCTCTGCCCCCTTAAAAGCTGAGGGTTAAGGGGGCACAGATGGTGTGTTTGTGAAATGCCGGCTATAAAGCATCTCTCACACGAGGGCACGGTGGACACTTCCATGAGTGCATTACTACTGCCATTTACAACGTAATCACTATAATGTTATAGCGGAATATTAGCAAGTCAAATACACACGCACGTACACACACATGTGTACACACACACGTGCGAGCATACACACACACATACACACACAAATGCGCAGGCTGCTAGCATACGATGCCTCCAAGGTGGCTTTGATCCTTTTGGCAAAGAGAAACTCTGAAAACAGGATGGGAAATTAGGAGAGGGAAGAAAGAGAAGATGCCGGACTCCATCCAACACCCCTTTTTCACACACAAAACATTCTTCCCCTTCATTTCTCTTTTCATACCTTCTCTCTGTCGTTTATTTCCCAGCTGCTCCTCCAATCAGCAACCAGGAAGCCCCACAAACAGAGGTATCATGTTATGGAGAAAGGAGCTGGTAATACTGTTGGAGGCCGGGGTTGGAAATGTCCCTTTTTCCTCATCCCTCTCTTATTTAACCTCCCCTACGGATACTAACGATGCATGCAATTCCCCTGTAGGACAATTTAATGCAGCCAGTCGATGGGCAACGTGGGGCTCGGCTGAGAAGAGAGAGATCGCCAAAATAAAGAAATCACAGCTTGGAGCTCGGCGTTCCCTGAACAATGAGAGCATTTGATGCACTATCGGGCGGATGCTGTGTCTGTCTGTTTGTCTGTCTGTGGGTATCATCTGTCTGTGTGTCTGGGGGGCTGAGACTTGGTGTCAGTGAACAACTACATATGTAGGATCGTCATTTCATCACCATGTTGTTCAAGGTTTAAAAATGCTTCTAAAATTTGTAATATCCACTTGAAAATGTCAGACTTGATTTGCACTAACTAAACATCTATCAAATCAGAGACTAGTGGACTACTGGCTACTGTGGTGGAGGAAGAGACAAGTGGACTACTGGCTACAGAGGTGGGTGGTGGAAGAAGAGACTAGTGGACTACTGGCTACAGAGGTGGAGGAAGAGACAAGTGGACTACTGGCTACAGAGGTGGGTGGTGGGGGAAGAGACTAGTGGACTACTGGCTACAGAGGTAGGTGGTGGGAGAAGAGACTAGTGGACTACTGGCTACAGAGGTGGGTGGTGGGGAAAGAGACTAGTGGACTACTGGCTGCAGAGGTAGGTGGTGGGAGAAGAGACTAGTGGACTACTGGCTACAGAGGTGGGTGGTGGGAGAAGAGACTAGTGGACTACTGGCTACAGAGGTGGGTGGTGGGGGAAGAGACTAGTGGACTACTGGCTACAGAGGTAGGTGGTGGGAGAAGACTACTGGCTACAGAGGTGGAGGAAGAGACTACTGGCTACAGAGGTGGGTGGTGGGGGAAGAGACTAGTGGACTACTGGCTACAGAGGTGGGTGGTGGGGGAAGAGACTAGTGGACTACTGGCTACAGAGGTAGGTGGTGGGAGAAGATACTAGTGGACTACTGGCTACAGAGGTGGAGGAAGAGACAAGTGGACTACTGGCTACAGAGGTGGGTGGTGGAGGAAGAGACTAGTGGACTACTGGCTACAGAGGTGGGTGGTGGAGGAAGAGACTAGTGGACTACTGGCTACAGAGGTGGGTGGTGGAGGAAGAGACTAGTGGACTACTGGCTACAGAGGTGGGTGGTGGAGGAAGAGACTAGTGGACTACTGGCTACAGAGGTGGGTGGTGGAGGAAGAGACTAGTGGACTACTGGCTACAGAGGTGGGTGGTGGGAGAAGAGACTAGTGGACTACTGGCTACAGAGGTGGGTGGTGGAGGAAGAGACTAGTGGACTACTGGCTACAGAGGTGGGTGGTGGGGGAAGAGACGAGTGGACTACTGGCTACAGAGGTGGGTGGTGGGGGAAGAGACTCGTGGACTACTGGCTACAGAGGTGGGTGGTGGGAGAAGAGACTAGTGGACTACTGGCTACAGAGGTGGGTGGTGGAGGAAGAGACTAGTGGACTACTGGCTACAGAGGTGGGTGGTGGGAGAAGAGACTAGTGGACTACTGGCTACAGAGGTGGGTGGTGGGAGAAGAGACTAGTGGACTACTGGCTACAGAGGTGGGTGGTGGAGGAAGAGACTAGTGGACTACTGGCTACAGAGGTGGGTGGTGGGAGAAGAGACTAGTGGACTACTGGCTACAGAGGTGGGTGGTGGAGGAAGAGACTAGTGGACTACTGGCTACAGAGGTGGGTGGTGGGAGAAGAGACTAGTGGACTACTGGCTACAGAGGTGGGTGGTGGAGGAAGAGACTAGTGGACTACTGGCTACAGAGGTGGGAGGTGGGAGAAGAGACTAGTGGACTACTGGCTACAGAGGTGGGTGGTGGGAGAAGAGACTACTGGACTACTGGCTACAGAGGTGGGTGGTGGGAGAAGAGACTACTGGACTACTGGCTACAGAGGTGGGCGGTGGGGGAAGAGACTACTGGACTACTGGCTACAGAGGTGGGTGGTGGGGGAAGAGACTAGTGGACTACTGGCTACAGAGGTGGGTGGTGGAGGAAGAGACTAATGGATGACTGGCTACAGTGGTGGAGGAAGAGACTAATGGATGACTGGCTTCAGTGGTGGAGGAAGAGACTAATGGATGACTGGCTACAGTGTTGGAGGAAGAGACTAATGGATGACTGGCTACAGTGGTGGAGGAAGAGACTTATGGACTACTGGCTACAGTGGTGGAGGAAGAGACTAGAGGACTAATGGCTACAGTGTTGGAGGAAGAGACTAAT
Source organism: Oncorhynchus gorbuscha (assembly GCF_021184085.1). NCBI lineage: Eukaryota > Metazoa > Chordata > Actinopteri > Salmoniformes > Salmonidae > Oncorhynchus > Oncorhynchus gorbuscha. The sequence goes on from NC_060185.1 coordinate 25,506,218, forward strand.
GGTGTTGGATGATGACTGGCTACAGTGACTTGGAGGAAGAGACTAGAGGACTAATGGCTACAGTGTTGGAGGAAGAGACTAATGGATGACTGGCTACAGTGGTGGAGGAAGAGACTAATGGATGACTGGCTACAGTGTTGGAGGAAGAGACTAGTGAACTACTGGCTACAGAGGTGGGTGGTGGGGGAAGAGACTACTGGACTACTGGCTACAGAGGTGGGTGGTGGGGGAAGAGACTAGTGGACTACTGGCTACAGAGGTGGGTGGTGGAGGAAGAGACTAATGGATGACTGGCTAAGTGGTGGAGGAAGAGACTAATGGATGACTGGCTTCAGTGGTGGAGGAAGAGACTAATGGATGACTGGCTACAGTGTTGGAGGAAGAGACTAATGGATGACTGGCTACAGTGGTGGAGGAAGAGACTTATGGACTACTGGCTACAGTGGTGGAGGAAGAGACTAGAGGACTAATGGCTACAGTGTTGGAGGAAGAGACTAATGGATGACTGGCTACAGTGTTGGAGGAAGAGACTAGAGGACTAATGGCTACAGTGTTGGAGGAAGAGACTAATGGATGACTGGCTACAGTGGTGGAGGAAGAGACTAATGGATGACTGGCTACAGTGTTGGAGGAAGAGACTAGTGGACTACTGGCTACAGAGGTGTGTTGGAGGAAGAGACTAATGGATGACTGGCTACAGTGGTGGGTGGTGGAGGAAGAGACTAATGGATGACTGGCTACAGTGGTGGAGGAAGAGACTAATGGATGACTGGCTTCAGTGGTGGAGGAAGAGACTAATGGATGACTGGCTACAGTGTTGGAGGAAGAGACTAATGGATGACTGGCTACAGTGGTGGAGGAAGAGACTAGAGGACTAATGGCTACAGTGTTGGAGGAAGAGACTAATGGATGACTGGCTACAGTGGTGGAGGAAGAGACTAATGGATGACTGGCTACAGTGTTGGAGGAAGAGACTAGAGGACTAATGGCCAAAGTGTTGGAGGAAGAAACTAATGGATGACTGGCTACAGTGTTGGAGGAAGAGACTAATGGATGACTGGCTACAGTGCTGGAGGAAGAGACTAATGGATGACTGGCTACAGTGTTGGAGTGGTGGGTCATGTTGGAGGAAGAGACTAATGGATGACTGGCTACAGTGTTGGAGGAAGAGACTAGATGGACTACTGGCTACAGTGGTGGAGGAAGAGACTAATGGATGACTGGCTACAGTGTTGGAGGAAGAGACTAATGGATGACTGGCTACAGTGTTGGAGGAAGAGACAAATGGATGACTGGCTACAGTGTTGGAGGAAGAGACAAATGGATGACTGGCTACAGTGTTGGAGGAAGAGACTAATGGATGACTGGCTACAGTGTTGGAGGAAGAGACTAGAGGACTAATGGCCAAAGTGTTGGAGGAAGAAACTAATGGATGACTGGCTACAGTGGTGGAGGAAGAGAATAATGGATGACTGGCTACAGTGCTGGAGGAAGAGACTAATGGATGACTGGCTACAGTGTTGGAGGAAGAGACTAATGGATGACTGGCTACAGTGGTGGAGGAAGAGAATAATGGATGACTGGCTACAGTGTTGGAGGAAGAGACTAGAGGACTAATGGCCAAAGTGTTGGAGGAAGAAACTAATGGATGACTGGCTACAGTGGTGGAGGAAGAGACTTATGGATGTCTGGCTACAGTGGTGGAGGAAGAGACTAATGGATGACTGGCTACAGTGGTGGGTCATAGAGGAAGAGACTAATGGACTAATGGCTACAGTGTTGGAGGAAGAGACTTATGGACTACTGGCTACAGTGGTGGAGGAAGAGACTCGAGGACTAATGGCTACAGTGTTGGAGGAAGAGACTAATGGATGACTGGCTACAGTGGTGGAGGAAGAGACTAATGGATGACTGGCTACAGTGCTGGAGGAAGAGACTAATGGATGACTGGCTACAGTGTTGGAGGAAGAGACTAATGGATGACTGGCTACAGTGTTGGAGGAAGAGACAAATGGATGACTGGCTACAGTGTTGGAGGAAGAGACTAGAGGACTAATGGCCAAAGTGTTGGAGGAAGAAACTAATGGATGACTGGCTACAGTGGTGGAGGAAGAGAATAATGGATGACTGGCTACAGTGTTGGAGGAAGAGACTAATGGATGACTGGCTACAGCGTTGGAGGAAGAGACAAATGGATGACTGGCTACAGTGTTGGAGGAAGAGACTAGAGGACTAATGGCCAAAGTGTTGGAGGAAGAAACTAATGGATGACTGGCTACAGTGGTGGAGGAAGAGAATAATGGATGACTGGCTACAGTGTTGGAGGAAGAGACTAATGGATGACTTGCTACAGTGTTGGAGGAAGAGACAAATGGATGACTGGCTACAGTGTTGGAGGAAGAGACTAGAGGACTAATGGCCAAAGTGTTGGAGGAAGAAACTAATGGATGACTGGCTACAGCGGTGGAGGAAGAGAATAATGGATGACTGGCTACAGTGCTGGAGGAAGAGACTAATGGATGACTGGCTACAGTGTTGGAGGAAGAGACTAATGGATGACTGGTTACAGTGCTGGAGGAAGAGACTAATGGATGACTGGCTACAGTGTTGGAGGAAGAGACAAATGGATGACTGGCTACAGTGTTGGAGGAAGAGACAAACGGATGACTGGCTACAGTGTTGGAGGAAGAGACAAATGGATGACTGGCTACAGTGTTGGAGGAAGAGACTAATGGATGACTGGCTACAGTGTTGGAGGAAGAGACTAATGGATGAATGGATGACTGGCTAAGTGCTGGAGGAAGAGACTAATGGATGACTGGCTACAGTGTTGGAGGAAGAGACTAATGGATGACTGGCTACAGTGTTGGAGGAAGATACAAATGGATGACTGGCTACAGTGTTGGAGGAAGAGACTAATGGATGACTGGCTACAGTGTTGGAGGAAGAGACTAATGGATGACTGGCTACAGTGTTGGAGGAAGAGACTGGATGAGGACTAATGGCCAAAATGTGTTGGAGGAAGAAACTAATGGATGACTGGCTACAGTGTTGGAGGAAGAGAATAATGGATGACTGGCTACAGTGGTGGAGGAAGAGAATAATGGATGACTGGCTACAGTGTTGGAGGAAGAGACTAATGGATGACTGGCTACAGTGTTGGAGGAAGAGACAAATGGATGACTGGCTACAGTGTTGGAGGAAGAGACTAGAGGACTAATGGCCAAAGTGTTGGAGGAAGAAACTAATGGATGACTGGCTACAGTGGTGGAGGAAGAGAATAATGGATGACTGGCTACAGTGCTGGAGGAAGAGACTAATGGATGACTGGCTACAGTGTTGGAGGAAGAGACTAATGGATGACTGGCTACAGTGCTGGAGGAAGAGACTAATGGATGACTGGCTACAGTGTTGGAGGAAGAGACTAATGGATGACTAGCTACAGTGTTGGAGGAAGATACAAATGGATGACTGGCTACAGTGTTGGAGGAAGAGACTAATGGATGACTGGCTACAGTGTTGGAGGAAGAGACTAATGGATGACTGGCTACAGTGTTGGAGGAAGAGACTAGAGGACTAATGGCCAAAGTGTTGGAGGAAGAAACTAATGGATGACTGGCTACAGTGGTGGAGGAAGAGAATAATGGATGACTGGCTACAGTGGTGGAGGAAGAGAATAATGGATGACTGGCTACAGTGGTGGAGGAAGAGAATAATGGATGACTGGCTACAGTGTTGGAGGAAGAGACTAATGGATGACTGGCTACAGTGTTGGAGGAAGAGACAAATGGATGACTGGCTACAGTGTTGGAGGAAGAGACTAGAGGACTAATGGCCAAAGTGTTGGAGGAAGAAACTAATGGATGACTGGCTACAGTGGTGGAGGAAGAGAATAATGGATGACTGGCTACAGTGCTGGAGGAAGAGACTAATGGATGACTGGCTACAGTGTTGGAGGAAGAGACTAATGGATGACTGGTTACAGTGCTGGAGGAAGAGACTAATGGATGACTGGCTACAGTGTTGGAGGAAGAGACAAATGGATGACTGGCTACAGTGTTGGAGGAAGAGACAAATGGATGACTGGCTACAGTGTTGGAGGAAGAGACAAATGGATGACTGGCTACAGTGTTGGAGGAAGAGACTAATGGATGACTGGCTACAGTGTTGGAGGAAGAGACAAATGGATGACTGGCTAAAGTGTTGGAGGAAGAGACTAATGGATGACTGGCTACAGTGCTGGAGGAAGAGACTAATGGATGACTGGCTACAGTGTTGGAGGAAGAGACTAATGGATGACTGGCTACAGTGTTGGAGGAAGAGACTAATGGATGACTAGGAAGATACAAATGGATGACTACAGTGTTGGAGGAAGAGACAAATGGATGACTGGCTACAGTGTTGGAGGAAGAGACTGGATGACTGGCTACAGTGTTGGAGGAAGAGACTAGAGGACTAATGGCCAAAGTGTTGGAGGAAGAAACTAATGGATGACTGGCTACAGTGGTGGAGGAAGAGAATAATGGATGACTGGCTACAGTGCTGGAGGAAGAGAATAATGGATGACTGGCTACAGTGTTGGAGGAAGAGACTAATGGATGACTGGCTACAGTGTTGGAGGAAGAGACAAATGGATGACTGGCTACAGTGTTGGAGGAAGAGACTAGAGGACTAATGGCCAAAGTGTTGGAGGAAGAAACTAATGGATGACTGGCTACAGTGCTGGAGGAAGAGACTAATGGATGACTGGCTACAGTGTTGGAGGAAGAGACTAATGGATGACTGGCTACAGTGTTGGAGGAAGAGACTAATGGATGACTGGCTACAGTGTTGGAGGAAGAGACTAATGGATGACTGGCTAAAGTGTTGGAGGAAGAAACTAATGGATGACTGGCTAGAGGAAGAGAATAATGGAACTGGCTAAAGTGTTGGAGGAAGAGACTAATGGATGACTGGCTACAGTGCTGGAGGAAGAGACTAATGGATGACTGGCTACAGTGCTGGAGGAAGAGACTAATGGATGACTGGCTACAGTGTTGGAGGAAGAGACTAATGGATGACTAGCTACAGTGTTGGAGGAAGAGACAAATGGATGACTGGCTACAGTGTTGGATGAAGAGACTAGAGGACTAATGGCCAAAGTGTTGGAGGAAGAAACTAATGGATGACTGGCTACAGTGGTGGAGGAAGAGAATAATGGATGACTGGCTACAGTGGTGGAGGAAGAGACTAGTGGACTACTGGCTACAGTGGTGGGTGAAGATACTGGTGGACTGCTGGCTACATTGGTGGGTGGTGGAGGAAGAGACAAGTGTACTTATGGCTACAGTGGTGGGGGGAGGGACTAGTGGACAACTGGCAGTGGTATAGTGGTGGGTGTAGGGTGATCCACTGGGTAGAAGCCTGCCTGGCCCTGCTGACTGAATCACAAGAATGAGCTCATCATCTCATCTCTCTGGGGGTTTAAGGTTTAATGGATGAGAAAAGAATGAGTATTGACATAGAGGTGGCAGTTTTGACTTCATCACCATGTATGTCTGTGTGAGTGAAGCACTAAAGAGGAGGAGAAGTATTATATAAAGTCTTAAAATCTCAGTTGTCGCATTCATAACTGTTAGGCCCAGTGCAGGCTTGTGGACGGAGAGTAGTGTGGTAGTGGTAGTGTTGACTAAGGAGGGAGAGTAGTGTAGTAGTGGTAGTGTTGACTAAGGAGGGGAGTAGTGTAGTAGTGGTAGTGTTGACTAAGGAGGGAGAGTAGTGTGGTAGTGGTAGTGTTGACTAAGGAGGGGGAGTAGTGTAGTAGTGGTAGTGTTGACTAAGGAGGGAGAGTAGTGTAGTAGTGGTAGTGTTGACTAAGGAGGGAGAGTAGTGTAGTAGTGGTAGTGTTGACTAAGGAGGGAGAGTAGTGTAGTAGTGGTAGTGTTGACTAAGGAGGGAGAGTAGTGTAGTAGTGGTAGTGTTGACTAAGGAGGAGAGTAGTGTGGTAGTGGTAGTGTTGACTAAGGAGGGAGAGTAGTGTGGTAGTGGTAGTGTTGACTAAGGAGGGAGAGTAGTGTGGTAGTGGTAGTGTTGACTAAGGAGGGAGAGTAGTGTAGTAGTGGTGGTGTTGACTAAGGAGGGAGAGTAGTGTAGTAGTGGTAGTGTTGACTAAGGAGGGAGAGTAGTGTAGTAGTGGTAGTGTTGACTAAGGAGGGGAGTAGTGTAGTAGTGGTAGTGTTGACTAAGGAGGGAGAGTAGTGTAGTAGTGGTAGTGTTGACTAAGGAGGGAGAGTAGTGTAGTAGTGGTAGTGTTGACTAAGGAGGGAGAGTAGTGTAGTAGTGGTAGTGTTGACTAAGGAGGGAGAGTAGTGTAGTAGTGGTAGTGTTGACTAAGGAGGGAGAGTAGTGTAGTAGTGGTAGTGTTGACTAAGGAGGGAGAGTAGTGTAGTAGTGGTAGTGTTGACTAAGGAGGGAGAGTAGTGTGGTAGTGGTAGTGTTGACTAAGGAGGGAGAGTAGTGTAGTAGTGGTAGTGTTGACTAAGGAGGGAGAGTAGTGTGGTAGTGGTAGTGTTGACTAAGGAGGGAGAGTAGTGTGGTAGTGGTAGTGTTGACTAAGAAGGGAGAGTAGTGTAATAGTGGTGGTGTTGACTAAGGAGGGAGAGTAGTGTGGTAGTGGTAGTGTTGACTAAGGAGGGAGAGTAGTGTAGTAGTGGTAGTGTTGACTAAGGAGGGAGAGTAGTGTAGTAGTGGTAGTGTTGACTAAGGAGGTGGTAGTGTTGACTAAGGAGGGAGAGTAGTGTGGTAGTGGTAGTGTTGACTAAGGAGGGAGAGTAGTGTGGTAGTGGTAGTGTTGACTAAGGAGGGAGAGTAGTGTAGTAGTGGTAGTGTTGACTAAGGAGGGAGAGAGTAGTAGTGTAGTAGTGGTAGTGTTGACTAAGGAGGGAGAGTAGTGTAGTGTGGTAGTGTTGACTAAGGAGGGAGAGTAGTGTAGTAGTGGTAGTGTTGACTAAGGAGGGAGAGTAGTGTAGTAGTGGTAGTGTTGACTAAGGAGGGAGTGTAGTAGTGTAGTAGTGGTAGTGTTGACTAAGGAGGGAGAGTAGTGTAATAGTGGTAGTGTTGACTAAGGAGGGAGAGTAGTGGTAGTAGTGGTAGTGTTGACTAAGGAGGGAGAGTAGTGTAGTAGTGGTAGTGTTGACTAAGGAGGGAGAGTAGTGTAGTAGTGGTAGTGTTGACTAAGGAGGGAGAGTAGTGTAGTAGTGGTAGTGTTGACTAAGGAGGGAGAGTAGTGTAGTAGTGGTAGTGTTGACTAAGGAGGGAGAGTAGTGTAGTAGTGGTAGTGTTGACTAAGGAGGGAGAGTAGTGTAGTAGTGGTAGTGTTGACTAAGGAGGGAGAGTAGTGTAATAGTGGTAGTGTTGACTAAGGAGGGAGAGTAGTGTAGTAGTGAATAGTGTTGACTAAGGAGGGAGAGTAGTGTAGTAGTGGTAGTGTTGACTAAGGAGGGAGAGTAGTGTAGTAGTGGTAGTGTTGACTAAGGAGGGAGAGTAGTGTAGTAGTGGTAGTGTTGACTAAGGAGGGAGAGTAGTGTAGTAGTGATAGTGTTGACTAAGGAGGGAGAGTAGTGTAGTAGTGGTAGTGTTGACTAAGGAGGGAGAGTAGTGTTGACTAAGGAGGGAGAGTAGTGGGTAGTGTTGACTAAGGAGGGAGAGTAGTGTAGTAGTGGTAGTGTTGACTAAGGAGGGAGAGTAGTGTAGTAGTGGTAGTGTTGACTAAGGAGGGAGAGTAGTGTAGTAGTGGTAGTGTTGACTAAGGAGGGAGAGTAGTGTAGTAGTGGTAGTGTTGACTAAGGAGGGAGAGTAGTGTAGTAGTGGTAGTGTTGACTAAGGAGGGAGAGTAGTGTAGTAGTGGTAGTGTTGACTAAGGAGGGAGAGTAGTGTAGTAGTGGTAGTGTTGACTAAGGAGGGAGAGTAGTGTAGTAGTGGTAGTGTTGACTAAGGAGGGAGAGTAGTGTAGTAGTGGTAGTGTTGACTAAGGAGGGAGTAGTAGTAGTAGTGGTAGTGTTGACTAAGGAGGGAGAGTAGTGTAGTAGTGGTAGTGTTGACTAAGGAGGGAGAGTAGTGTAGTAGTGGTAGTGTTGACTAAGGAGGGAGAGTTGTCAGTGCACGGCAGGCCAGGATATGGAGCCATGCCGGGTCTGATATTTTCCACCTACACTGTTCCACTGCACTGTTTGTGCCACAGCAGACTGCATGAGTCACAAGGCAACTAGTGCAGGCTAACAGTACATTGAGGCATCACCACCACCACCACTTTCCTCCTCTCTGCCCACCATGGCCTTGCCGTCCTGGGCCTCAGCCAGCCTGCTCATAGCATCCCCCCCACCACCACCTGGTCAACTGGCCATTAACCCTGACCCAGGACCAGTCTACTGGAAACACACTGCCACTACTGAAGATGAGTGCTTCCAGTTGAAGCCCGCATCCGCTACAAGACCATGGTGCTTGCCTACGGAGCTGTGAGGGGAACGGCACCTCAGTACCTCCAGGCTCTGATCAGGCCCTACACCCAAACAAGGGCACTGCGTTCATCCACCTCTGGCCTGCTCGCCTCCCTACCACTGAGGAAGTACAGCTCCCGCTCAGCCCAGTCAAAACTGTTCGCTGCTCTGGCCCCCCAATGGTGGAACAAACTCCCTCACGACGCCAGGACAGCGGAGTCAATCACCACCTTCCGGAGACACCTGAAACCCCACCTCTTTAAGGAATACCTAGGATAGGATAAGTAATCCCTCTCACCCCCCCTTTAAGATTTAGATGCACTATTGTAAAGTGACTGTTCCACTGGATGTTATAAGGTGAATGCACCAATTTGTAAGTCGCTCTGGATAAGAGCGTCTGCTAAATGACTTAAATGTAATGTAAATGTAACGAAGAATAAACATCAACACCAGGTCTGGCAAAAGGTGTGGCATTGAAACAGCCTGGACATATAGGTTTAATGTTGTTGTTTTTTCAATAATGCCAACAGCTTTCAGACATGGATACCTGTTCCAGCCTGATTTTGCGTGAGGTAGGGACAGGTTGTTTTGCCCTTCTGCCAGGAACGGCTCACACACACAATTTCATGGTGTGTGGTCATCAGTGCACAGTGCACACCACTGACTCCATAGCCCTAAAAACCTGTGTGTAGTTGTGTGTGTGTGTGTGTGTGTGTGTGTGTGTGTGTGTGTGTGTGTGTGTGTGTGTGTGTGTGTGTGTGTGTGTGTGTGTGTGTGTGTGTGTGTGTGTGTGTGTGTGTGTGTGTGTGTGTGTGTGTGTGTGTGTGTGTGTGTGTGTGTGTGTGTGTGTGTGTGTGTGTGTGAGATGCCTGCCGTCGTTACCGCTCTACTAAAGAGAAAATCAAATATTAATCCAGCCAGCACCGTTTGCCGTTTTGAAAAGCGAGAGCCACTCACCATTTTATTATTGATTTCATGAAAGTGGATCTCGCATACTTTCTCCACAACGTCCTCAACCTCGAAAGTTACAAAGCCGAAACCTGCAGGGAGGACAGAGAGGTAGAGAGAAGGACAGGAAGAGGGGATGGAGAGAGAAAGAGGGGAGTGAAAAAGGAGGAAAAAGGGAGAGAAAAATAAACCATTGGTTATAGTCAAGATTTATAGAACAACTTCTATTTGAAAGACAGGCAACATATGAAAATTTGTCCCCTAAATGTAGCTAAATAAACCTAATAAAGATGCAGTTATAGACCTGGAACGGCTGTACAGCTATGTGCAATAAAAATGATACAGTCCTCATTATTAGAATAACTGTATTCCTGCTTCACAGACAGAAGAGGAGGGAATTGCCACAAAGCTCATTAAATGAAATTCATGGACCCTGGCCTAGCCTGTGAATTTCATTACAGATATTCTCTGCTCCTTCATTGATATTTCACTGTAAAACACATTCTAGTTTTATGGTAATGTCAGGCCATATCATATTATTGATACATAGAACATTATACAAACTTTGCAAATCAGCAACAAGCATTGATTGATAACTAATAGAGGGTAATCTAGTGACTCATGGGCCAAAGCTTGACCTGATTATCTAATTCATAACTAATAGTGTCAGGCAGGTAGCCTAGCGGTTAAAGGCAGGCCAGCAACCGGAGGGTTGCCAGTTCGAGTCCCGGGTCCAACGTGAAAAATCTGATGGGAATTTAGCTGGCATCAGGATTGCTAGCATCAAATGTTAGATGCCATTGCCTTAGTTGGACCTTGTGTGTAATGACCAATAAAGCAATCTTCATTTTAGAGGGTAATCTAGTGGCCCATGGGCCAAAAATTGACTGGATTATCTACATGCCACATAAAGGGAGGACATTATGAAGGCATATACTAAGGATAGACACCCCAAAATGCCCCCGCCCCCCAGCAGGAAAGCCTTCCATTCCATGCCCTGTTGACTAATCAGCACTCGCTGGAAAACAAACACACAGAGCGGAGTGGCGGAGCGGAATAGAGCTGAAGTTGTGCCCCCACTGTGACAAGCTGAAACAAGGCTTTGGTTTTTAAGAGAGTGGGAGATAAGCCTGTGGGAGTCAAGGGGTCAACAGGGTTTGACATAGAGCCAGCATGTGGCCGGGCAGGGCCCCCCTTCTCCACACGCCAGCAGATATGGACAGATAAAGAGGCGGGAGGGCCGATAAGAGGGTCACGGAGAGAGCAACCGTTCTGACAACCCCCCTGTCCCGCCTCTGCACACACCGCAGTACTCTAACAATGAGTTATTACACAGTACAGTGCAGGGCATTCAATTCACAAACATGCACACATACATACAGTACACACACACACGCAAACACACACACAAACTATACCCGCATGTTACATGTACACATAATCCACTCCCCAACCCCCATATGAGGTTGGATCTATACAGGCATTAGACATCATTAAGCAGGTTTCAGTGATCAAAGCCACCTACACTCTCTCTGGTGTGAGGTAGGAAGTGAAGCTCATTAGTCAATGACCTGCCCTCTCTCCATGACTTCCTGTTCTGATCCAGGGGGACTTCCTGGAGTGATGCACAGCACACGTCAGACAGAGAACTCAACTCTCAAGCCCCTGCCTATCAATCTCTCTCTCAGGAACATACAGTATTAAATCAATGAATCACAGATCACACAGCAGTAAGAGTCAGAACACACTCAAAACAAATGTTTTAAATATTGTGCTTTTATTAGTCTTTCATCCTCTTCCCATTCATTATCTCTCCCTCTGTCTAGTATCTCTCCCTCTGTCTAGTATCTCTCCCTCTGTCTAGTATCTCATCCTCTGTCTAGTATCTCTCCCTCTGTCTAGTATCTCTCCCTCTGTCTAGTATCTCATCCTCTGTCTAGTATCTCTCCCTCTGTCTAGTATCTCTCCCTCTGTCTAGTATCTCATCCTCTGTCTAGTATCTCTCCCTGTCTGTCTAGTATCTCTCCCTCTGTCTAGTATCTCTCCCTCTGTCTAGTCTAGTATCTCTCCTCTGTCTAGTATCTCTCCCTCTGTCTAGTATCTCTCCATCTGTCTAGTATCTCATCCTCTGTCTAGTATCTCTCCCTCTGTCTAGTATCTCTCCCTCTGTCTAGTATCTCTCCCTCTGTCTAGTATCTCTCCCTCTGTCTAGTATCTCTCCCTCTGTCTAGTATCTCATCCTCTGTCTAGTATCTCTCCCTCTGTCTAGTATCTCTCCCTCTCTCCTCTGTCTGTCTCTCCCTCTGTCTAGTATCTCTCCCTCTGTCTAGTATCTCTCCCTCTGTCTAGTATCTCTCCCTCTGTCTAGTATCTCCTCCTCTGTCTAGTATCTCTCCCTCTGTCTAGTATCTCTCCCTCTGTCTAGCATCTCCTCCTCTGTCTAGTATCTCTCCCTCTGTCTAGTATCTCTCCCTCTGTCTAGTTTCTCGCTCTCCAGTTTCTCTCTAGTTTCTCTCTCTCTAGTTTCTCTCTCTCTAGTTTCTCCCTCTGTCTAGTATCTCTCCCTCTGTCTAGTTTCTCTCCCACTAGTTTCTCTCCATCTCTAGTATCTTCCATCTTCTCTCTATATATAGTTTATTTCTCTCTCTATAGTTTCTCTCTTTATATATACACTGCTCAAAAACATAAAGGGAACACTTAAACAACACAATGTAACTCCAAGTCAATCACACTTCTGTCAAATCAAACTGTCCACTTAGGAAGCAACACTGATTGACAATGCATTTCACATGATGTTGTGCAAATGGAATAGACAACAGGTGGAAAGTATAGGCAATTAGCAAGACACCCCCAATAAAGGAGTGATTCTGCAGGTGGTGACCACAGACCACTTCTCAGTTCTTATGCTTCCTGGCTGATGTTTTGGTCACTTTTGAATGCTGGCGGTGCTTTCATACTAGTGGTAGCATGAGACGGAGTCTACAACCCACACAAGTGGCTCAGGTAGTGCTGCTCACTCAGGATGGCACATCAATGCGAGCTGTGGCAAGAAGGTTTGCTGTGTCTGTCAGCGTAGTGTCCAGAGGATGGAGGCGCTACCAGGAGACAGGCCAGTACATCAGAAGACATGGAGGAGGCCATAGGAGGGCAACAACCCAGCAGCAGGACCGCTACCTCCGCCTTTGTGCAAGGAGGAGCAGGAAAAGCACTGCCAGAGCCCTGCCAAAATGACCTCCAGCAGGCCACAAATGTGCATGTGTCTGCTCAAATGGTCAGAAACAGACTCCATTAGGGGGGGTTGTGCTTACAGCCCAACACCCATGCAGGACGTTTGGTATTTGCCAGAGAACACCAAGATTGGCGAATTCACCACTGGTGCCCTGTGCCCTTCACAGATGAAAGCAGGTTCACACTGAGCACATGTGACAGACGTGACAGGCTGGAGACGCCGTGGAGAACGTTCTGCTGCCTGCAACATCCTCCAGCATGACCATTTTGGCGGTGGGTCAGTCATGGTGTGGAGTGGCATTTCTTTGGGGGGCCGCACAGCCCTCCATGTGCTCGCCAGAGGTAGCCTGACTGCCATTAGGTACCGAGATGAGATCCTCAGACCCCTTGTGAGACCATATGCTGGTGCTGTTGGCCCTGGGTTCCTCCTAATGCAAGACAATGCTAGACCTCATGTGGCTGGAGTGTGTCAGCAGTTCCTGCAAGAGGAAGGCATTGATGCTATGGACTGGCCCGCACGCTCCCCAGACAAGAATCCAATTGAGCACATCTGGGACATCATGTCTTGCTCCATCCACAGACTGTCCAGGAGTTGGCGGATGCTTTAGTCCAGGTCTGGGAGGAGATCCCTCAGGAGACCATCCGCCACCTCATCAGGAGCATGCCCAGGCGTTGTAGGGAGGTCATACTTGTTTTATGGACATTACATCAAAGTTGGATCAGCCTGTAGTGTGGTTTTCCACTTTAATTTTGAGTGTGACTCCAAATCCAGACCTCCATGGGTTGATAAATTTGATTTCCATTGATAATTTTTGTGTGATTTTGTTGTCAGCACATTCAACTATGTAAAGAAAAAAGTATTTATTGAGAATATTTAATTCATTCAGATCTAGGATGTATTATTTTAGTGTTCCCTTTATTTTTTTGAGCAGTGTATATAGTTTTTCTCTCTCTCTAGCCTCTCTCCATCTCTAGTCTCTATATAGTTTATCTCTCTCTCTAGTTAAAGTAAGGGAAAATAAATAAACAAATATGAGTTGTATTTACAATGGTGTTTGTTCTTTATTGGTTGCCCTTTTCTTGTGGCAACAGGTCACAAATTGGTAATTGGTATGTCGAATTTTATGTTCCTTTTGATGGCATAGAATACCTTGTCTCTCAGCTCATTCACAGCTTTACCTGTAGCGCTGATGTTTAGGTCGAGATATGTATAGCTTTTTATGTGCTCTAGGGCAATGGTGTCTCGATGGAATTTGTATTTGTGGTCCTGGCGTCTGGATCTTTTTTGGAAAATCATTATTTTTGATTTACTGAGATTTACTGTCAGGGCCCAGGTCTGACAGAATCTGTGCAGAAGATCTAGGTGCTGCTGTAGGTCCTCGTTGGTTGGTGACAGAACCACCAGATCATCAGCAAACAGTAGACAATTGACTTCAGATTCTAGCAGGGTGAGGCCGGATGCTGCAGACTGTTCTAATGCCCTTGCTAATTCATTGATATATATGTTGAAGAGGGAGGGGCTTAAGCTGCATCACTGCCTGACAGTGTTTTACCAATTTTAACCGCATATTTGTTTGTGTACTTGGATTTGATAATCCTGTCAGTTCGCTCTGGTCTGGGTCTCAGTCAGCCCCGGGCCTTTCTCTCTCTGTATGTGTCCTCTGCTCTCATTCACTTAAGCATCGCTGCGTGTTCCCGCTGTGTCAGCTAATCAAAAACTAGGGCTCTGCCTCCCATCTGCAATCAGTCCCATCATTCATCCAGTACAGAGCACATTACTCCTGGCCCCGTGTACTGGGGCCTCTGGGGCCTCCCCCGGTCCCCATTAGTGATGAATCAAATCAAAGACAACTGCTGCACATTCATTCTGTTTAAAGGCAGCAGGTAGAGTAAGAGGATATGAAAACGTCTGTACAGTGAATAGTTCTGTATAGTGTAAAGGTGCATCGTGTTGTATACGGTTGGTTCACGCTGGATTGTCCATGTATATACAGCAGCTCATGAATGTGTAGCGCTGAGAGAGAAGATGTTTCATTTCACGTCCACAAAGGACTCGTTTATCTGTGGCGCTCTCAGAGATCCACGGGAAGAGACTTCAACAGGTTTTCTGCGATAGGGGAATAGGCACAAATCCAAAAAGACACAGCTAAAAGGGAGTGTTGAGGTGGTGTGTTGTTGCGTGAGCGAGTGGGGTCTTTAAAGAGAGCGTTCGGGGTGTGTGCTGTGCATATGAGGAAGTGTCCCCTGTGATTTCTAGAGAGAAATACATTTCCATGTGTCTGTTGAGGCCCCCGGGCTGCGTAATGCTTTCTGCCTTTGAGGATGGCCTGGGTCCTCCATATCTCCCCTCCCAACACCGCCCCCCAACCTTATCAGCGCCACACCGACCACTTCTGACAACCAACAAATCAGCTGTCAGGAGCAATTTCTCACCAGCTGAGAGGAAGCCGCCGCTGCTGGGTGGTGTGGAGCAGGAGAGAGAGGGAGGGAGAGAGGTATGTGGGAGGGAGTGTTAACACACCTGCCCTTTGCTGGAGATATCTACTCCACTATACAGCTCTCTCATATCCCCTGCTAGGGTGTAGGAGGTGCAGAGGGTACACTAACCACCAAGAACAATGTTGTGAGTCCTAGTTCTTCTTCTCTCTTAAATTATAGATAAGTTGTTTGCTGAAAATCAAACATTTGCTTTGGGCCTGCGTCGAAAGTGTCCTAAATGCACCTTGTGTTGTGCTCAGTATCTCTTCATTAGTGTCTCACTATCTTCCATTCTCTTGTCTTTCCTTCTCTCAGCTCCCTCTCCAAACCCAGGGTGTAGGGATGAGGATGAGGCAATGATCTGGTCTGCTGTCTCTGTCAGAGTTCACAGCACTATTGACAAAGTCAGCTACCAGCTCAGCATTGGACGAGGCAGGTAGCCAATCAATTCGCTCCGGGAGGGGGTTGCTTAACGACGAGGCTGTAACTAACGGCCTTATCAAAGTCAAATAAGAGAGAGAGAGAGAGAGAGAAGACAGGTTATGTGCTCACTGCCCACAAAATGAGGTGGAAACAGCTGCACTTCCTAACCTCCTGCTAAATGTATGACCATATTAGAGACACATATTTCCCTCAGATTACACAGACCCACAAAGAATTAGAAAACAAATCCAATTTTGATAAACTCCCATATCTACTGGGTGAAATACCACAGTGTGCATCACAGCAGCAAGATTTGTGACCTGTTGCCACAAGAAAAGGGCAACTAGTGAAGAACAAACACCATTTTTTATAAAACCATATTTATGTTCATGCATTTTCCCTTTTGTGCTTTAACTAATTACACATTGCTACAACACTGTATATAGCCATAATATGATGTTTGAAATGTCTCTATTCCTTTGGAACTTTTGTGAGTGTAATGTTAACTGTTCATTATTTATTGTTTATTATCTATTTCACTTGCTTTGGCAATGTAAACATGTGTTTCCCATGCCAATAAAGCCCTTTGAAATGAATTGAGAGTGATTGAGAGATGAAGAGAGAGAAAGAGAGAGAGATGGAGGGACAAAAAAGAGAGAGATGGAGAGAGTGAGTAAAACCTGAGAGAAGAAAATAGGAGTTTCTCCACCTCTACACGGTAGGGTTTGAGATGTGGCATCCCCTGCCTTGCCTCCTCACAACAGTAACATGTACATTTAATGTCCTAACCACCTAAACAGTCCATTTCCTCCTACCTGCCACCCCCCAATGCTGCTGGAGAACCACACAAACTGGTGTTCTCTCCTCACAATGTCAGACTTTTGTTTTCCTCTTTCCTCTAACTTTCATAGACGATTCCCCTCAATGACAACACATGGATTTCCAATCTGGGGTGCAGTAATAGGTGGTAGTGGTCATTACCAAGGCGTCGGGATGGATCTCACACTTATTAGCTGGTGGCGGCTAACCGCACAGCGGTCTCCGCAGACACCCCCCCACCCCCGCCCCAGACAGAGAGACATTCACAGCCGCTCACTAAACAAAGAGGCTGAAACAGCCAGCCTTAATGCCAGTTCCCATCGGAGCGCCGCTGCACAAATAAAATTCAAATGCTGAATCAATGAGTGGTCAACTGACCTTTGCGTCAAGAGGCCCAGCCTGCCCCCGGGCGGTTGGATGTATTTAAAAGGAAGAGGTACATGACCAAATCACATATTAATACAGTGGCTTCCATCCCCTGCAGAGGAGGGCCAGTGAATAAGGGAAGCACAGTGAAAAGAGAGGGGGAGGAAGGGTTCTGCTTGTAGCCTGTGGCCCTTTCTCTTACAGACAGACAGACAGACAGACAGACAGACAGACAGACAGACAGACAGACAGACAGACAGACAGACAGACAGACAGACAGACAGACAGACAGACAGACAGACAGACAGACAGACAGACAGACAGACAGACAGACAGACAGACAGACAGACCAAGGATGCCAAATAATGATCCTAACGATGTCTTGCTGTATTGATTAATCTAGTAATAAAAAGATAAGCACTCAAAATAACAGTATTGCATTTCACCTCAAGGCAAATACAGTCTACATATCTGTTGAAGGGGCAATGGCTGTGAATACAGATGAAGTATTTATTCAGAATGTAACAGAGATCTTTCCATAGAACAAAATACTTCCCCCTCTGCTCTGTGTAAATAAATATACACTGTTCCAGTTGCTGAAACTATATGAATGATTGAGAAAATAAAGTAGCATTCAAAGTTGATGAAAAACGTTGGAGGCGCACAGACTGGTTTGTTTTTCTCATTTAGGGTGCTTCGCCTCTCTCATTCGCTCTCTCTTTCGCTCATTCTCCCACTCCAAAACCCCCATTCAATTTACTCCCAAGTGTGAAAAATCATTTGCATACACACAGAAACTATGACAGTGCTGTCACAAATGGCATCCAATTCCTGCTCTCCATCAGTGTGTGAGGGCCGGGGGGGGGGGTTCCGTCATGCTTTGTCTTTGAGTGTGTGTATGTTGTTTATTGCTGTTGGTTTGTGTGTTACTGTGTGTGCATTTGTCTGTTTGTTTGTGACATCCTTCCTTCAAAATGACTTTAGGATGGATTTAATTTCAGGAGAATCTAAAACAGAAATGTCCTTTTCACAAAGACTAACCCTGGGCCTTTATGAGTGTGTCTGTAAGAGTGTAGACGTGTAACCTGTTAGGCATGTGTGTGCTTGTGTGTGCATGTAAGCATGTGTTTGTGTGTGTGTTTGTGTGTGTGTGTTCCCATGCGTCACCTCTGACAAGTCCCGGCTCCAAACCGCAATCAAACACCTTTCAGAGGAAAGCGAGAGGAGGGAGGTGAGAAAACCTGTGACAGGCGCAGACAACAGCGGACACAATCAAATCAAAGCCGGTGTCAATTAAATTCTCCTCTGGCTGATAAATGGGTTCCCTTCCCCATCCATTAATAACCAGAGCCAAGCGCCACGACAAAACTTGTCAATGGGGCTATTTTTTTTGCCTGCCAGTCTGTCTGCTCTGTTTGCTAGGCTAGCAGTAGGCAGGGAGGGAGAGAGAAATAACCTATCCTTGCTTCTCCTTGGGAGAGACCACAGGGGAACAGCGGGCAAGATGCATCCTTAAAAGTCAATAAATAGATGGGCATCGACGGGAGTTTGCAGTCTTATTTACACATCCTCTTAATCAAAAAGGGAGAGAAAAAACTTGGGAAGCTCTTGGGAACTCTGAGCTCTTGTAAACTAAATGAGAGTGGACAGAGGAATCAATTGGAATACCAGCCATCCTGCTACAATATAATGACTCGGGTGAAATAAGTTTAGCAGAGTGACGGGAGGAGAAACGCCAGGAAAACAGAGAGAAAGGAGAGGAGGAGGGAATGAAAAACCTGCTCCAAAGACACAGGAGGCTGAGTGCTGTCACAAAGACACTCAAAACAAGTGTGTGTGTGTGTGTGTGTGTGTGTGTGTGTGTGTGTGTGTGTGTGTGTGTGTGTGTGTGTGTGTGTGTGTGTGTGTGTGTGTGTGTGTGTGTGTGTGTGTGTGTGTGTGTGTGTGTGTGTGTGTGTGTGTGTGTGTGTGTGTGTGTGTGTGTGTGTGTGTGTGTGTGTGTGTGTGTGTGTGTGTGTTGGGAATACAGTATATAATAGACATGTAACACAGTCCCTTCGTAAGGCCAACCTACAACAGACGAATGGCCCACAGAAACATTGGTTTTGTACAACATTAAGGTCACTCTTCACGTTTCCAGTTGTATTAGTCGTATGTACAGGATACACATGGTATACACTGGCCAACTAAAAGATAAGAATGTGAACATAAAGTAAATGGCTCAGTAGAATAAAATAAACATTTTAGCATCAGTATAATACTTACATATGTATGTGCTGATGTACTGGACTGTCACCCAAGATAAATACCAGCATTAAACACCCAAAACAAATACTGAATGCTGCAAAACAAATCATGGCTCCAAAAGCACTAATGATCCTCAGCTCTGCTCCCTTCATTAAGTGAAATGGATGGAGCTCTAGGAGCTGTGTATGCAGATTTAACCCAGTGTGTCTGACCAATAGAAGA
The DNA here is from genome assembly GCF_021184085.1 of Oncorhynchus gorbuscha. NCBI lineage: Eukaryota > Metazoa > Chordata > Actinopteri > Salmoniformes > Salmonidae > Oncorhynchus > Oncorhynchus gorbuscha. Next base: position 25,525,423 of record NC_060185.1, read on the forward strand.
GAAGGCGAAACTACCAGTCTCATGCAGTAGAAGAGGAACGGTGGGACACACCATGAGGGGGAAGAGGATTCCCACTGTCAGATAAAGGCCTGAGCACACCCCAGCTCCTTAGCCAGTGGTAATACAACAAGTAATACTGTCTCTGTATAGGCCTACAAGCCAGTTTAAAATATAGATTTACAATTAGGCTTCTAGTACAAATCAACAATATGATATTAGTGGACATTGTTTCTCTACAAGACGAGTGTATGTCCACGCAGAGTGGAATGCACACCAAACCAACCATAGGACCACCACACATATAATTGAGCCATATTTACCCCGTCGGTGGTTCTGACAGGCTCAGAAATGGAACGACATATATTACATAATATAATAATATAATAAAAATAATAATAATATATGCCATTTAGCAGATGCTTTTATTCAAAGTGACTTACAGTCATGCGTGCATACATTTTACGGGTGCTCCTGGGCAGCAGCTCTGAGGGTGATGCATTGTGACAGCTCTCAGCTCATAATAACAGCAACAACACACTGACTGTCATGGTGGCTGTGTCGCTGGAGCAACAAGTCCAATTTCACCCCTCTCTCTCTCCCTCGCTCTCTTTTCCATCTCCCTCACTCTCCCTCCATCTCGTTCTCTCTGTCTCTCTCCCTCCCTACCTCCATCACAGACTAATGTGATTACACTGGCATCAAAACAATTTGGTCTTTAATTACAACAAGACACATCGAGACGAGAGCCATGAGCGGCCCTTCTCACAGGGACCAAGTGGCATGAGTCATGACCAATGAAGAGAGAGAAAAAAACATGATGGGATATTGCTACCAGACAGACATTTTCATAAATGGAAGTGGTGGCGAAGCCGCCTTAAATGAAAGAGATGGTACAGTGGACTGGGGGGGTAACTTCAGGGGTGATCCTTCAGAAAAAGGTTGGCTGAAGAATAACAGCTCTATTGGGATTTGTGTTAGTTAGCTAACAGCTCTCCTTCAGCTTTCAGAATCAACAACATCAACATAGCTGATTATGAATGTTGTATCTGGATTAAGTGAAACTCTCTGAAGACACATAAGTGAATGTATATTTGATGACAGTAGATTTACCTGCAGGCAGAATGATGAAACGGGAGATCATAACAACATGGCGCACTTCAGCTCTGGTTAACATCTCCTACTGAAGGACTGAATGTATTCAGTGAATGAGGGGCCAATAGAATGCCATCTGGATGCTGACTCAATCTGACTCCCAACTGGGAGAAATTTCCTCTATTTTTCGTCCTATGTGGATTAGAGGTGCATCATGCACTTCAGCCAACTGGTGAGCTGGTTCTGCTACGGTCAAGGACTGCCAGGGTCAATGATTGCCAGGATCAAGGACTGCCAGGATCATGGACTGCCAGGATCAAGGACTGCTAGGGTCAGGACTGACAGGGTCAGACTGCCAGGGTCAAGGACTGCTAGAACCAAGGACTGCCAGGGTCAAGGACTGCCAGGATCAAGGACTGCCAGGATCATGGACTGCCAGGATCAAGGACTGCTAGGGTCAGGACTGCCAGGGTCAGACTGCCAGGGTCAAGGACTGCTAGAACCAAGGACTGCCAGAGTCAGGACTGCTAGAACCAAGGACTGCCAGGATCAAGGATTGCCAGGATCAAGGACTGCCAGGGTCAGGACTGCTAGGGTCAGGACTGCCAGGGTCAGGACTGCTAGAACCAAGGACTGCCAGGGTCAGGACTGCTAGAACCAAGCCCTGCCAGGGTAAGTGCTGAGAGGTGAGAGTACAATCTGTCACCCCACAGGAAGAGGTGAAGAGTGGAAAGAAAGAACAAAGTACTGGAGGGAGAGGTGGAAAACAGAGAGGGGGAAGAGAAAGAGAGACAGAGAAACAGACAGACAGAGCGAGACGGAAAGACAGCGACAAAGAGAGACAGAGAGAGAGACAGAAAGACGGCGACAAAGAAGAAAAGCGAAAGAGATGGAGAGAAAAGAGAAAGTGGGAAAGTGATCTAAACCGTTGAATAATTCAACAGGACAGCTGACCTCTTCCCACTAGCCTGGGGCTGAATAGACCTCTATAGATTTCAGCCACTACCTCTAATCAGCTGCAACCAGCAAGCCATCACCTTTCATTCCCCTCCACTTTTAACACCAAAACCAATTAGATTAATTACAGAAGTCCATTCTTGCTCAAGTTTATAGCTTCTCAGTTAGATCTATGTATCGTCCTTGAGACTGGCTGTGGATGTCAACAGTCTCTGTGGATGTCAACAGTCTCTGTGGATGTCTCCAGCCCCAGTAGGGTGTCTCCTCTCTGGGTTCTTTGAATGAGCTGGGGTGTGGAGACGTGGATGGTAATGGATACTGGGAGAGTACAGGGCAAACACACAGACAGACACTGCAGATGGCTCCCTGACTCCACTCGTACAGATACAGGCCAAGAGAGAGTGTGTTTGTGTGTACATGGGTTTACTATAGATGTCCTTCTGTGTCACAGAGAGTGTGAGCTTGTGAGCATCAAAGCAGGCCCCTGCTGTTTATTTATGAGATGTGGTGAGATAAGATTGTTGTCAGCAGAAGAATATCTTAATCCATTCATTTCTGTTTATTCTGTAAATCCGATGTATGTTACATGAAATACGCATGTTTACTGATATTTAGGGGGAAAAATCTGTCTATTGCACACCCCACAGAAAACAAGATGTACCCCCGAAATATCCAGCTATATTTACTTGCTTTATATACAGTTGAAGTCAGAAGTTTACATACACTTTAGCAAAATACATTTAAACTGTTTTTCACAATTCCTGACATTTAATAATAGTAACAATTCCCTGTCTTAGGTCAGTTAGGATCACAACTTTATTTTAAGAATGTGAAATGTCAGAATAATAGTAGAGAGAATGATTTATTCTTTCATCTTTTATTTTTAGCTTTTATTTCTTTCATCACATTCCCAGTGGGTCAGAAGTTTACATACACTCAATTAGTATTTGGTTTCATTTCCTTTAAATTGTATGAAACGTTTCGGGTCGCCTTCCACAAGCTTCCCACAAGCTGCTAGGGTAAGGACTGCCAGCGGCAGCGTAGCCTAGTGGTTAGAGTGTTGGACTAGTAACTGTTCCCAGGCCGTCATTGAAAATAAGAATGTGTTCTTAACTGACTTGCCTGGTTAAATAAAGGTAAAATAAAAAAATAAAAAATAAAAATAAGTTGGGTGAATTTTGGCCCATTCCTCCTGACAGAGCTGGTGTAATTGAGTCAGGTTTGTAGGCCTCCTTGCTCAAACAAGCTTTTTCAGTTATGCCTACAAATGTTCAATATGATTGAGGTCAGGTATTTGTGATGGCCACTCCAATACCTTGACTTTGTTGTCCTTAAGCCATTTTGCCACAACTTTGGAAGTATGCTTGGGGTCATTGTCCATTTGGAAGACCCATTTGCGACCAAGCTTTAACTTCCTGACTGATGTCTTGAGATTTTGCTTCAATATATCCACATCCTTTGCCCTCCTCATGATGCCATCTATTTTGTGACGTGCACCAGTCCCTCCTGCAGCAAAGCACCCCCAAAACATGATGCTGCCACCCCTGTGCTTCACGGTTGGGATGGTGTTCTTCGGCTTGCAAGCCTCCCCCTTTTTCCTCTAAACATAATGATGGTCATTATGGCCAAACAGTTATATTTTGTTTCATCAGACCAGAGGACATATCAGCAAAAAGTACGATCTTTGTCCCCATGTGCAGTTGCAAACCGTAGTCTGGCATTTTTTTATGGCAGTTTTGGAGCAGTGGCTTCTTCTTTGCTGAGCGGCCTTTCAGGTTATGTTGATATTGGACTCGTTTTACTGTGGATAGAGATACTTTTGTACCTGTTTCCTCCAGTATCTTCATGAGATCCTTTTCTGTTGTTCTGGTATTGATTTGCACTTTTCGCACCAAAGTACATTCATCTCTCGGAGACAGAACGCATCTCCTTCCCGAGCGGTATGACGGCTGCATGGTTCCATAGTGTTTATACTTGTGTACTATTGTTTGTACAGATGAACGTGGTACCTTCAGGTGTTTGGAAATTGCTCCCAAGGATGAACCAGACTTGTGGAGGTCTACAATATTTTTTCTGAGGTCTTGGCTGATTTCTTTTGATTTTCCCATGATGTCAAGCAAGGAGGCACTGGGTTAGAAGGTAGGCCTTGTAATACATCCACAGGTACACCTCCAATTGACTCAAATGATGTCAATTAGCCTATCAGAAGCTTCTAAAGCCATGACATCATTTTCTGGAATGTCGTGGCTGAATGACGACATGAATAACATACAGCTGGCGGGTTTAAAGCTCAATCGGCAGGATAAAACAGCCGCCTCTGGTAAGACAAGGGTTGGCAGTCTATGTATATTTGTAAAGTACAGCTGGTGGACCCCAGAGTGGCGAAGTGGTCTAAGGCACTGCATAGCGGTGCTAGCTGTGCCATTAGAGATTATGGGTCCGAGTCCAGGCTCTGTCGCAGCCGGCTGCGACCGGGAGACCCATGGGGTGGTGCACAATTTGCCCAGCATCGTCCGGGTTAGGGGAGGGTTTGGCCGGCAGGGATGTCATTGTCCCATCGCGCACTAGCGACTCGTGTTGCGGCCCGGGTTCAGAGCATGCTAACACGGTCTTTAGGTGTACTGTGTTCCCTCCAGCACATTGGTGCGGCTGGCTTCCGGGTTAAGTGGGCATTGTGTCAAGAAGCAGTGCAGCTTGATTGGGTTGTGTTTCAGGGGGACGCGTGGCTCTCGACCTTCGTCTCTCCCGAGTCTGTACGGGAGTTGCAGCGATGAGACAAGACTGTATCTACCAATTGGATATCACGATATTGGGGAGAAAAATGGGAAAAAACAACAACAAAAAACAAGGAAGTCTTGAGGTTTCGCTCACCTGAGGTAGAGTATCTCATGACACACTGCAGACCACACTATTTACAAAGAGTTTTCATCTATATTCTTATTAGCTGTCTTTTTACCACCACAAACCGATGCTGGCAATAAGACTGCACTCAATGAGTTGTATTCGGCCATAGGCAAACAGGAAAACGCTCATCCAGAAGTGGCGCTCCTAGTGGCCAGGGACTTTAATGCAGGGAAACTTAAATCCGTTTTACCTAATTTCCTCCATTTGGCAAATCTTACCATAATTATATCCTACTGATTACTGCTTACAAGCAAAAACTAAAGCAGGAGCCACCAGTAACTAGGTCAATAAAAAAGTGGTCAGATGAAGCAGATGCTAAGCTACAGGACTGTTTTGCTAGCACAGACTGTAATATGTTCCGGGATCCTTCTGATGGCATTGAGGAGTAAACCACATCAGTCACCAGCATCATCAATACGTGCATTGATGACACCATCCCCACAGTGACTGTACTTACATATCCCAACCAGAAGCTATGGATTACATGCAACATCCGCACTGAGCTAAAGGGTAGAGCTGCTTTCAAGGGGCGGAACTCTAACCCAGAAACTTATAAAATAAATCCCACTACGCTGTCCGGTGAACTATCAAACAGACAAAGCATCAATACAGGACTAAGAATGAATCGTACTACAACGGCTCCAAAACTCGTAGGATGTGGCAAGGATAGCAAACTATTACAGACTACACTAACACTAAAACATGCATGAGAGCATCAGCTGTTCCAGACAACTGTGTGATCACGCAGTCTCTGTAGCTGATGAAAAGGAGAACTACTACAGGAACTACTACAGGAAAAGAAGAACCGAGCACGCCCCCATTCTCATCGACGGGGCTGTAGTGGAGCAGGTTGAGAGCTTCAAGTTCCTTGGGGTCCACATTACCAACAAACTAACATGGTCCAAACACACCAAGACAGCTGTCAAGAGGACACGACAGAGTATTTTTCACCTCAGGAGACTGAAAAGATTTGGCATGGGTCCATCCTGACCCATTGCTTCATTGCCTGATTTGGCAACTGCTCGAACACTGACTGCAAGGCACTACAGTGTGTGTAAGGCCCAGTACATCACTGGGACCAAGCTTCCTGCCATTCAGGACCTCTATACCAGGCGGTGTCAGAGGCTGGCCCTAAAAATTGTTAAAGACTCCAGCCACCCTAGTCATAGACTGTTCTCTCAGCTACCGCACGGCATTTTAAAGTATTTTTCTTAAAACTACATGGTTAGTTAAGGACTCGTAAGTAAGCACGTCACTGTAACCTGTTGTATTCAGCGCATGTGACAAATACTATTTGATTTGATTGTATATGTTCAGTGCATCAGCATTTCTTCTCTACAGTCCACTGAGTCTCTCAGATACAACTCTATCCTAAAGCCTGTTGACAAATCTGTTTTGTCCACATTGGTGTATGTAGGTCACTGAGCAGCAATGGTCCATCAATTCTACTGTCCTACTTAGAAAGACACACACACACACACACCTAGTGTGTTGGAAAAAGTGGAATTTTTCACTCAAGTTTTCCTACCCTACCTCCCCCGTAACAGTTTTCCCCATCCAACCAATACATACTCCTTCGACCTCAACTTCATAGAACAACAATGAATAAATCCAGCAGCGCGAGCAAGGAAAACTAAGTTAGAGCGATAAGAGGAAGAAGAAACGCATATAAACAAAACCAAGTTAAAGCAGTTAAAAGTAGCCTGGATGTTATCAGTAGAGGGCCCTTGGAATAAGATTGACTGTTCTTGTTGGGCTCCAACTTTAGCTGAAATGAATCAGGCTCAGTCTCAGGCACAAACCCTGCATGGTAATGAGCCTGCTTATGGTACTGCTGATACAGCCCACTTCTGTCAAATTAAATAATAACATCTTTAGAAGAACAGGAAAAATCAATCAAGGGGCCCAATCACTGTCAGGTGTCCATTATGTGCTTGGCACGTCAGAGGAATTGGCTCTTGGGGTGCAACACTGCCTTTCCGGAGCGATACCAACAACAAAAGGCATCTAGAAAAGAAAACTCCCTCCGAAGCCAACCATAAAGTACTTCATTTATGAAGTCATAATTCTGTACTTAGTTAATGAACGAGCCAAGCAATTGAAAACAGATTTTTGTGACATATTTTATACTGAACAAAAATAGAAACGCAACATATAACGTGTCTGTCCTGAATTTCTTGAGCTGAAATAAAATATCCCAGAAATGTCCCATACGCACAAACAATTAATTTCTCTCAAATGATGTGAATACATTTGCATCCATCCCTGTTAGTGAGCATTTCTTCTTTGCCAAGATAATCCATCCACCTGACAGATGTGGCATATCAAGAAGCTGATTAAACAGCATGATCACTACACCAGTGCACCTTGTGCTACGTACAATAAAAGGCCACTCTAAAATGTGCAGCTTTGTCACACAACACAATGCCACAGATGTCTCAAGTTTTGAGGGAGTGTGCAATTAGCATGCTGACTGCAGGAATGTCCACCAGAGCTGTTGCCAGAGAAATTAATGTTAATTTTTCTACCATAAGCCACCTCCAACGTCGTTTTAGAGAAATTGCCAGTATGTGCAACCGGCCTCACAACCTCAGACCATGTATAACCCTGCCAGCCCAGGACCTCCGCATCCGGCTTCTTTACCTGCGGGATGGTCTGAGACCAGCCACCCGGACAACTGATGAAACTGAGGAGTATTTCTGTCTGTAATAAAGCCCTTTTGTGGGGAAATTTGTTATTTTCAATTTAAGATATTATTTTAAGCTATTATATAAAATTTTCCGCTACAAAAAGAATGCTTAGTATATGGGGTATTCAACAGTCAGACCGGTACAGACTCTGCCATACAGAAACAGAATCGACAGAGCATGTCTTTTGGTCACGTTGGCATGAAGAGATTCAGGAGACAGGCGCAGGAATGCGTAATAGTTTTTTTATTAAGCCCAAATTATGGCTTGCCGTATAACGGCACGAAGACCAAACAAACACGTGACCAAACGCACGGTAGAAACCCAAAACAAAAGAGCGAGTACCTCGAATAAATAACACATGCGCACAATGATTAACACACGGGGTGAGACCCGTAATCATCTGCACAATGATTATCACACGGTGTGAGACCCGTAATCATCTGCACAATGATTATCACACGGGTGAGACCCGTAATCATCTGCAGACCCGTAATCATCTGCATTTAACACACGGGATGAGACCCGTAATCATCTGCACAATGATTATCACACGGTGTGAGACCCGTAATCATCTGCACAATGATTATCACACGGGTGAGACCCGACCCACGGGGTGAGACCCGTAATCATCTGCACAATGATTAACACAGGGGATGAGACCCGTAATCATCTGCACAATGATTAACACACGGGATGAGACCCGTAATCATCTGCACAATGATTAACACACGGGATGAGACCCGTTATCATCTGCACAATGATTAACACACGGGGTGAGACCCGTAATCATTTGCACAATGATTAACACACGGGGTGAGACCCGTAATCATCTGCACAATGATTAACACACGGGATGAGACCCGTAATCATCTGCACAATGATTAACACACGGGGTGAGACCCGTAATCATCTGCACAATGATTAACACACGGGGTGAGACCCGTAATCATCTGCACAATGATTAACACACGGGGTGAGACCCGTAATCATCTGCACAATGATTAACACACGGGGTGAGACCCGTAATCATCTGCACAATGATTATCACACGGGGTGAGACCCGTAATCATCTGCACAATGATTAACACACGGGATGAGACCCGTAATCATCTGCACAATGATTATCACACGGGGTGAGACCCGTAATCATCTGCACAGTGATTAACACACGGGATGAGACCCGTAATCATCTGCACAATCCACAATGGCACAAAAGCCAAAACACACAGCACAGGTACTCACACGCACCAACGGACATAGTAACAATAATTGACCCCCCCATGGAAACCAAAGGGCACATATATACAAATACAATCAGTGGGAATAGGGGCCAGGTGTGCTTATTATAACTCAATTAATCTTTTAAAGACATACAATATATTTGGCAAGTAGAAGTGCTTTGAACAACATTTACATATTTACAACATACACTATATTACCAAAAGTTTGTGGACACCTGCTCGTCGAACATCTCATTCCAAAATCCTGGGTATTAATATGGAGTTGGTCCCCATTTGCTGCTATAACAGCCTCCACTTTACAGGGAAGTCTTTCCACTAGATGTTGGATCATTGCTGCAGGGACCTGATTCCATTCAGCAACAAGAGCATTAGTGAGGTCGGGCACTGATGTTAGGCGATTAGGCCTGGTTCGCAGTCGGCATGGAAATGTATTCCAAAGTTTGGCATTGTGCATGTTGATCTTAGGCTTGTGTGTGGCTGCTGGAAACCCATTTCATGAAACTCCCGGTGAACAGTTCATGTGCTGACGTTGCTTCCAGAGGCAGTTTGGAACTCTGCATTGAGTGTTGCAACTGAGGACAGACGATATTTACGCGCTACGCGCTTCAGCACTCGGCGGTCCCGTTCTGTGAGCTTGTGTGGCCTACCACTTCTCGGCTGAGCCGTTGTTGCTCCTAGACATTTCCACTTCACAATAACAGCATTTACAGTTGATCGGGGAAGCTCTAGCAGGGCATACATTTGAAGAACTGACTAATTGAAAAGGTGGCATCCTATGACGGTGCCATGTTGAAAGTCACTGAGCTCAGTAAGGCTATTCTGCTGCCAATGTTTATCTGTCAGCAACGGGTGTGGCTGAAATAGCTGAATCCACTCATTTGAAGCGGTGTCCAGATACTCTAGCATATATAGTCTATTTAAAGCATATGTACAGAGATGCCTTGAGAGAAAACAAATCTGATTAAATGTAATTGGGCCACTCGCTACTGCTGTGTCCAGATTGTTTCTACAGCACCAACATACTGTTTGGCATTTTCCAAAACAAGTTCCAAGATTCATCATTCCTTAATTAGCAGCACTTAAAGTGTATGGGAGGACAGCTGCACAGCGTAACTGTGTGTAAAGTGTATGGGAGGACAGCCGCTCGCGTAACTGTGTGTAAAGTGTATGGGAGGACAGCCGCTCGCGTAACTGTGTGTAAAGTGTATGGGAGGACAGCGGCACGCGTAACTGTGTGTAAAGTGTATGGGAGGACAGCCGCTCGCGTAACTGTGTGTAAAGTGTATGGGAGGACAGCCGATCGCGTAACTGTGTGTAAAGTGTATGGGAGGACAGCCGCTCGCGTAACTGTGTGTAAAGTGTATGGGAGGACAGCGGCACGCGTAACTGTGTGTAAAGTGTATGGGAGGACAGCCGCTCGCGTAACTGTGTGTAAAGTGTATGGGAGGACAGCCGCTCGCGTAACTGTGTGTAAAGTGTATGGGAGGACAGCCGCTCGCGTAACTGTGTGTAAAGTGTATGGGAGGACAGCTGCACGCGTAACTGTGTGTAAAGTGTATGGGAGGACAGCCGCACGCGTAACTGTGTGTAAAGTGTATGGGAGGACAGCCGCTCGCGTAACTGTGTGTAAAGTGTATGGGAGGACAGCCGCACGCGTAACTATGTGTAAAGTGTATGGGAGGGAGGACAGCAGCATGCGGAACTGTGTGTAAAGTGTATGGGAGGACAGCCGCTCGTGTAACTGTGTGTGTTAGCCACACTATTTCTGTTTCGTATGAATGGATTCCAGCTTAGTATGCGATGGTCTTGGACGTGTTGACATGGCCTTCCAAGGCTGGAGCACAATGTAACACACCAAGCAACACAAGGTCAGGGTGTCTGTTGAAGAAGAGAGCACGTCTTGGACCATAGCCAGGGAGAGAGCTACAGTACTCATCAGCACGTTACGAAACCTAACACAGTGGAGTATGCGGTATTAATGCAATTTGCATTTTGTTACAATAGATACAGCCTACACACACACACACACAGGTTGTAGGTGCACTACATTGTGTTACAATAGATACAGCCTACACACACACACACAGGTTGTAGGTGCACTACATTTTGTTACAATAGATACAGCCTACACACACACACACAGGTTGTAGGTGCACTACATTTTGTTACAATAGATACAGCCTACACACACACACACAGGTTGTAGGTGCACTACATTTTGTTACAATAGATACAGCCTACACACACACACACACACACACACACACACACAGGTTGTAGGTGCACTACATTTTGTTACAATAGATACAGCCTACACACACACACAGGTTGTAGGTGCACTACATTTTGTTACAATAGATACAGCCTACACACACACACAGGTTGTAGGTGCACTACATTTTGTTACAATAGATACAGCCTACACACACACACAGGTTGTAGGTGCACTACATTTTGTTACAATAGATACAGCCTACACACACACACAGGTTGTAGGTGCACTATATTTTGTTACAATAGATACAGCCTACACACACACACAGGTTGTAGGTGCACTATATTTTGTTACAATAGATACAGCCTACACACACACACACACAGGTTGTAGGTGCACTACATTTTGTTACAATAGATACAGCCTACACACACACACACAGGTTGTAGGTGCACTATATTTTGTTACAATAGATACAGCCTACACACACACACACAGGTTGTAGGTGCACTATATTTTGTTACAATAGATACAGCCTACACACACACACACACACACAGGTTGTAGGTGCACTATATTTTGTTACAATAGATACAGCCTACACACACACACACACACAGGTTGTAGGTGCACTATATTTTGTTACAATAGATACAGCCTACACACACACACACACACAGGTTGTAGGTGCACTACATTTTGTTACAATAGATACAGCCTACACACACACACACAGGTTGTAGGTGCACTATATTTTGTTACAATAGATACAGCCTACACACACACACACACACAGGTTGTAGGTGCACTATATTTTGTTACAATAGATACAGCCTACACACACACACACACACAGGTTGTAGGTGCACTATATTTTGTTACAATAGATACAGCCTACACACACACACAGGTTGTAGGTGCACTATATTTTGTTACAATAGATACAGCCTACACACACACACACACAGGTTGTAGGTGCACTACATTTTGTTACAATAGATACAGCCTACACACACACACACAGGTTGTAGGTGCACTACATTTTGTTACAATAGATACAGCCTACACACACACACACAGGTTGTAGGTGCACTATATTTTGTTACAATAGATACAGCCTACACACACACACACAGGTTGTAGGTGCACTATATTTTGTTACAATAGATACAGCCTACACACACACACAGGTTGTAGGTGCACTATATTGTGTTACAATAGATACAGCCTACACACACACACACACACAGGTTGTAGGTGCACTACATTTTGTTACAATAGATACAGCCTACACACACACACACACACACACACACAGGTTGTAGGTGCACTACATTTTGTTACAATAGATACAGCCTACACACACACACACACAGGTTGTAGGTGCACTACATTTTGTTACAATAGATACAACCTACACACACACACACACAGGTTGTAGGTGCACTATATTTTGTTACAATAGATACAGCCTACACACACACACAGGTTGTAGGTGCACTATATTTTGTTACAATAGATACAGCCTACACACACACACACAGGTTGTAGGTGCACTACATTTTGTTACAATAGATACAGCCTACACACACACACACACAGGTTGTAGGTGCACTATATTTTGTTACAATAGATACAGCCTACACACACACACACACAGGTTGTAGGTGCACTACATTTTGTTACAATAGATACAGCCTACACACACACACACAGGTTGTAGGTGCACTATATTTTGTTACAATAGATACAGCCTACACACACACACAGGTTGTAGGTGCACTATATTTTGTTACAATAGATACAGCCTACACACACACACACAGGTTGTAGGTGCACTACATTTTGTTACAATAGATACAGCCTACACACACACACACACACACAGGTTGTAGGTGCACTATATTTTGTTACAATAGATACAGCCTACACACACACACAGGTTGTAGGTGCACTATATTTTGTTACAATAGATACAGCCTACACACACACACACACAGGTTGTAGGTGCACTATATTTTGTTACAATAGATACAGCCTACACACACACACAGGTTGTAGGTGCACTATATTTTGTTACAATAGATACAGCCTACACACACACACAGGTTGTAGGTGCACTATATTTTGTTACAATAGATACAGCCTACACACACACACACAGGTTGTAGGTGCACTATATTTTGTTACAATAGATACAGCCTACACACACACACACACACACACACACAGGTTGTAGGTGCACTACATTTTGTTACAATAGATACAGCCTACACACACACACAGGTTGTAGGTGCACTACATTTTGTTACAATAGATACAGCCTACACACACACACACACAGGTTGTAGGTGCACTACATTTTGTTACAATAGATACAGCCTACACACACACACACAGGTTGTAGGTGCACTACATTTTGTTACAATAGATACAGCCTACACACACACAGGTTGTAGGTGCACTACATTTTGTTACAATAGATACAGCCTACACACACACAGGTTGTAGGTGCACTACATGTTGGTTATATTGCACCTCCATGATGAAGGATGATGTCTCTTAAACATTACCCCACTGACACTCAGTCATGCTCATTCAATCCCACATGGAGGATGATAGGATGAGTGAGTGAGTGAGTGAGTGAGTGAGTGAGTGAGTGAGTGAGTGAGTGAGTGAGTGAGTGAGTGAGTGAGTGAGTGAGTGAGTGAGTGAGTGAGTGAGTGAGTGCGTGCGTGTGCGTGCAGGGAGGTAATTTGAATATGTTGCACATACTTTTCACAGTTTCTGGGCTCATTGTACATGTTACTAAGTAAAACATAATTGGCTGTATAATTAAATGTGAAAATGTACATTATGGAGCCATTGCAGCACATCACAAAGTATTTTAATCACTGGGTTTGGGGCAGTGCCAAGACGAATTAGCAAAACATTTAGAAAGAAAAGCATGGCTGCTCTGCTGTTTAGCTCCCTTTCTTTGCGTGTCTTGTTATTCTGTGAGCTTGTCTCATTTCTTCTCTCATAAGGGCCTGTATTCATCTCGGTCAAGATTTAAGAGCATTGTCTTCATCAGCACATCCGCCTCAGAAAGCCCCAGCCAAAACCAGGCATTAGCCAGACGCTAAAAGACTGTGGAAAAGCTGTCTTTCAGGAACGTTTGGAGAGGGCGGTAATTTGTGTTTCTGCGAGTAATGCGGGTTTATGAGATCTGCATAATTAAAACGTATGGCAGAGAGGGAGAGAGATTCCCAATGCAGAACACCTGCAGGGAGCTGAAGACAGTCCTGAACATGGGAGATTATGAAGACAGCTTCAGACTTCCAGAGAAGGATGCTTCTTTAGAGCTGCTTGACCAGAATAAAGGTTTTATACGCCAAGCAAAACAATTTCGACCCATTCTAAAAATGTATTTCATAGAAATATGAATATAGTTTTAACATCACATAGAATGAACTATGTATTAATATCACATGTCTCTACAGGCATAAAGGGACTTTCTCTGATTGGGTGTACTGTACTGGGTGGAGCCATCAGATCCCACTTCAGTACAGAGAGGAGGCATACAGTACAGCATGTACTCTTCACTCTCTCTACCACTATCGCGCTCTTTCACTCAGAGGAACTCTGTTCTTCAGGACTCTCCAGGTTTATTTTCCCCTCCTTTGAATTCACTCTTTATTGCTTGCAGAGAGCTCATTTCAATCTCAAAGCTGACATCTGTGGAGGCAAAGCGAGCTTTAATCGAGTGGAGTTAATCCTGTACCAAGAGGGATATTGAACAGAACAGCACAGGAGTTCTACACTACAAAAGGAGAGAGCGAGAGAAAGATGTAGAGAGTGTGTGAGAAAATTAGTGTTAGCGTTTTCAGGAAGGGTCAGACAGGCAAAGTAGTGACCCACGCCCAAATAAAGGCTGTGTTTATAACGCCCAAAGAATGGCTATGTTTATAACACCCAAAGAAAGGCTGTGTTTATAACACCCAAATAAAGGCTGTGTTTATAACACCCAAAGAAAGGCTATGTTTATAACACCCAAATAAAGGCTGTGTTTATAACACCCAAATAAAGGCTGTGTTTATAACGCCCAAAGAATGGCTATGTTTATAACACCCAAATAAAGGCTGTGTTTATAACACCCAAAGAAAGGCTGTGTTTATAACGCCCAAAGAATGGCTATGTTTATAACACACAAAGAAAGGCTGTGTTTATAACACCCAAAGAAAGGCTGTATTTATAACACCCAAAGAAAGGTTGTGTTTATAACACCCAAAGAAAGGCTGTGTTTATAACACCCAAAGAAAGGCTGTATTTATAACACCCAAAGAAAGGCTGTGTTTATAACACCCAAAGAAAGGCTGTGTTTATAACGCCCAAAGAAAGGTTGTGTTTATAACACCCAAAGAAAGGCTGTGTTTATAACACCCAAAGAAAGGCTGTATTTATAACACCCAAAGAAAGGCTGTGTTTATAACACCCAAAGAAAGGCTGTGTTTATAACACCCAAAGAAAGGCTGTGTTTATAACACCCAAAGAAAGGCTGTGTTTATAACACCCAAAGAAAGGCTGTGTTTATAACACCCAAAGAAAGGCTGTGTTTATAACACCTAAAGAAAGGCTGTGTTTATAACACCCAAAGAATGGCTATGTTTATAACACCCAAAGAATGGCTATGTTTATAACACCTAAATAATGGCTATGTTTATAACACCTAAAGAATGGCAATGTTTATAACACCTAAAGAAAGGCTGTGTTTATAACACCTAAAGAATGGCTGTGTTTATAACACCTAAAGAAAGACATTATTTATAACACCCATAGAAAGGCTGTGTTTATAACACCCAAAGGCTGCATTTATAACACCCTAAGAAAGGCTACGTTTTATAACACCCAAAGAAAGGCAGTATTTATAACACACAAAGAAAGGCAGCATTTATAACACCCAAAGAAAGGCAGTATTTATAACACCCAAAGAAAGGCAGCATTTATAACACCCAAAGAAAGGCTGTGTTTATAACACCTAAAGATAGGCTATGTTTATGACACCCAAAGAAAGGCTGTGTTTATAACACCCAAAGAAAGGTTGTGTTTATAACACCCAAAGAAAGGCTATGTTTATAACACCCAAAGAAAGGCAGCATTTATAACACCCAAAGAAAGGCTGTGTTTATAACACCTAAAGATAGGCTATGTTTATGACACCCAAAGAAAGGCTGTGTTTATAACACCCAAAGAAAGGTTGTGTTTATAACACCCAAAGAAAGGCTGTATTTATAACACCCAAAGAAAGGTTGTGTTTATAACACCCAACGAAAGGCTGTGTTTATAACACCTAAAGAAAGACATCATTTATAACACCCAAAGAAAGGCTATGTTTTATAACACCCAAAGAAAGACAGCATTTATAACACCCAAAGAAAGGCAGCATTTATAACACCCAAAGAAAGACATAATTTATAACACCCAAAGAAAGGCTATGTTTTATAACACCCAAAGAAAGACAGCATTTATAACACCCAAAGAAAGGCAGCATTTATAACACCCAAAGAAAGGCTATGTTTATAACACCCAAAGAAAGACAGCATTTATAACACCCAAAGAAATACATAATTTATAACACCCAAAGAAAGGCTGTGTTTATAACACCCAAAGAAAGGCAGCATTTATAACACCCAAAGAAAGGCTGTCTTTATAACACCTAAACAAAGACAGCATTTATAACACTCAAAGAAAGGCTGTGTTTATAACACCCAAAGAAAGGCTGCATTTATAACACCCAAAGAGCATAGAGGAGAGGAGGGGAGGAGGGGAGGATAGAGGAGGGGAAGGAGGGGAGGAGGGGAGGATAGAGGAGGGGAAGGAGGGGAGGTTAGACGAGGGGAAGAAGGGGAGGGTCTCTCTTCCATTTAAGTCATCTAAAGGTTATTCAGATAGACGTACACGGCCGGGACCGAGATGCCCCGAAAACTTCTTTCCAAAAACAATTTCTGCCCACCTGCCGCTGCGGAGGGGTTATTACAGAGGTAATGAGATAGAGCCGAGATATTCCCGGCTCCCGCTCGGCTGGGGCTGTTTTAGTGGCGGAACCCGGCGGCCCACAGCACAGCCTAATGATGTCTGGAGAAGAAGAGAGTGGCCAGCTGTTATCGGGGCACTGGCGGGGTGCTTATCAGAGGTCAGAGCCCAGATGCAGGGCTCCATGGGACAGATAGCACCCCCACCAGTCAAATAAATAACATGTGTGATGGGCCGGGCCTCCAAAACAATGCAGTGGGCTGGGGCGTGTTCTGGGGTGGCGGTCAGAGATGTTTCACTTTCACCCTTCTGTAAGTGACTTTCACTTACCCTCCTTGGAGAAGTTGAAAACGACAGGTCAGCATACACCCTCAGAGAAGAGGCAGGCTCCGTGAGAAGAGGCAGGCTCAGAGAGAAGAGGCAG